>NW_027411644.1:97615312-97695312 GCF_047663935.1 Musca autumnalis | reverse complement strand
ACCCGGTCCGCGTTGCTGGCCCGTTGTTTGGGTTCTCCGTGTAAACTTTAGTTATCTATACAGTATTGATACACCCATAATTAGGCATCCCTCTAGAAACTTCATAATATAAATCAATGTTTTGACATAAATTCCATGTAATGGTCGGTGCACGTCAATTAACATTGCTATATATTGGATTATTGGTCTCGGTTGGGGTCGTAATTATTACTGCAGAGAATGGTTAGTATAGGTACACGTTTTGATATAGCTCCCATAGAACGGTACCGGCTGATTTTCGCTATTTTTGAGGATTTAACATCATTATCACATCGAAATGGCTGAAATCTGGTTTTAATATATTTTAAAGAGGAGAACTAAAGACACGCCTTTTTATTTGCGCTCGGTATGTAACAGTTATAGGTTCACGTTTTGATATAGCTCCCATAAAACAGTACCTCCAGATTTTCAATAGTTCTGAGATATAGCCACTGTTGGGGGTCGTAAACCGTCTTGCAGAGAATTTTCAGTATACGTCCTCGTTTTGATATACATAGGTCCCATAGAACGGTGGCGCCTGATTTTCGGTATTTTTGTGGATTTAACCTCATTCAGCCCGATCGAACGTTCACTTCCCAAATTTTGAGATTTTATCCGTAATAATAATATTTTCAAAAATCGAACACGATCGCGGTATTCTGATTCCAATGATGATATTGTATTGTATATCAATAACTTTGTCTGATTTTCAATCGATCTTTCTGGAATTTCGATCTTGTGACATCTCAAGTTATCGGGATTTTACTGTATTCCAAAATGTGGAGTTGATCGCGCTATCTCACTTATTGTTTAGTGTTCAGCGTTTATAGCGTTTTTTAGGCACGCTTACAAAATTATGTATATTATCTGAAATAATAAATGTTTGCAAATTTTGTGATGACCGCGATATTTCACTTTTCGCGATATATCACTTCCGCGAAGACCATTCAGGGTCAAGACAGTAATTACAGTAGTATTGCAAACAATCTGTAAACAATACGTTCAAAAACATCATGGACTTCAGATTAAAAAAAAAAAATTTGAAGGAGAACCTCCGGTCACTACACTTAGCCGTATTAAAATAGCTCACGACCGCGCTATCCCGCTTGTTCAAGCTAGTGTTTATATCATTTTTGTGTCACGCTTACTAAAATTATGTATATTAATTGAAATACTACATTTTTGAACACTTTGTGATGACCGCGATCATTCAGGGAAAACAATCTGTAAACAATACGTTCAAAAATGTCAAAGATTTCAGATTTTCTTAAAAACATTGTGGGGGAGCACCACCGGTCACTACTCTTAGCCGTATAAAAACAACTTACGACAGTTCTAATTAATTGAAATAATAAATTTTTGAAAATTTTGGAATGACCGCGATATTTCACTTCCGCGACGACCATTCAAGGTCAAGACTGTAAGTACCACAGCATTGCAAACAATTTGTAAACAATGTATTAAAAGTACCTTGAATTTCGCGGTTTTCTTAAAAAAATTTTGGGAAGGACCACCGGCCACTACACTTAGCGGGATAAAAAAATAGATTACGACCTACTCTCAGACCTAAAAACTCCACATACAAAATTTCATAAGATCTCCCAATCGATTTTTTCGAATTTCTATATAGTGACATCTCAAGTTATCGGAATTTTACTGTATTCCAGAATATGGCGTTGACCGCGTTATCCCACATATTGAAGCCAGTGTTATAGCGGTTTTGTAGTTACGCTTACTGAAATTAGGTATATTATTTGAAATAATACATTTTTTAATAATTTGGGATGACCGCGATATTTCACTTCCGCGACGACCATTCAAAAAAATATATAGCCTATTTTCACCACCGGTGTTCCCAGTACATTATCTGAAATTTTCAAGAAAATCTATTCAGCCGTTTTTGAGTCTATTCGGAACATACAAACAAACAAACATACTAACATACACACATTGCCTTTTATATATTAGATAACTAGCTGACCCGGTCCGCGTTGCTGGCCCGTTGTTTGGGTTCTCCGTGTAAACTTTAGTTATCTATCCAGTATTGATACACCCATAATTAGGCATCCCTCTAGAAACTTCATAATATAAATCAATGTTTTGACATAAATTCCATATAATGGTATCCCCCAAATTTAAGATATAAAATCTCTTTTATTATACCCTTCACCATAAATCGACAGTTTAAAGCACTTTGTGACCCACATATAATGGTCGGTGCACGTCAATTAACATTGCTATATATTGGATTGTTGGTCTCGGTTGGGGTCGTAATTATTACTGCAAAGAATTGTTGGTATAGGTCCACGTTTTGATATAGCTCCCATAGAACGGTACCGGCTGATTTTCGCTATTTTTGAGTATTTAACATCATTATCACACCGAAATGGCTGAAATCTGGTTTTAATATATTTAAAGAGGAGAGCATAAATATTCGTATCGACCGAAAGACACGCCTTTTTACTTGCGCTCGGTATGCAACAGTTATAGGTTCACGTTTTGATGTAGCTCCCATAAAACAGTACCTCCCGATTTTCGATAGTTCAGAGATATAGCCACTGTTCAGTATACGTCCTCGTTTTGATATAGCTCCCATAGAACGGTGGCGCCTGATTTTCGCTATTTTTGGTGGATTTAACCTCATTCAGCCCGATCGAACGTAACGCCTTTTTTCTTCGCGCTCTATATGCAATAGTGGTAAAATACCCCTCAGCGAAATGTATGTTCCTTCGGGATATGTATGGCAACATTTATATAATTCATAAAAAAAAATTACTTCTATAAATTGTAGTTGTTATTATCGAGATTTTGCTGTATTTAAAAAATGTATCTTTACCTAGCTATTCCAAGGACTGAAATCAATGCTCATGAAGTTTCACTTCCCACATTTCGAGATTTTATCCGTAATTATAATATTTTCAAAAATCGAACACGATCGGGGTATTCTGATTCCCAATGGATCTTTCTGATTTCCAATGGATCTTTCTGGAATTTCGATCTTGACATCTCAAGTTATCCGGATTTTACTGTATTCCAAAATGTGGAGTTGATCGCGCTGTCCCACTTATTGTTTAGTGTTCAGCGTTTATAGCGTTTTTTTAGGCACGCTTACAAAATTATGTATATTATCTGAAATAATAAATGTTTGCAAATTTTGTGATGACCGCGATATTTCACTTTTCGCGATATTTCACTTCCGCGAAGACCATTCAGGGTCCAGACAGTAATTACAGTAGTATTGCAAACAATCTGTAAACAATACGTTCAAAAATATCATGGACTTCAGATTTAAAAAAAAAATTGAAGGAGAACCTCCGGTCACTACACTTAGCCGTATGAAAATAGCTCACGACCGCGCTATTCCACTTGTTCAAGCTAGTGTTTATATCATTTTTGTGTCACGCTTACTAAAATTATGTATGTTTAATTGAAATAATACATTTTTGAAAACTTTGTGATGACCGCGATCATTCAGGGAAAACAATCTGTAAACAATACGTTCAAAAATATCAAAGATTTTCTTAAAAACATTGTGGGGGAGGACCACCGGTCACTACTCCTAGCCGTATAAAAACAGCTTACGACAGTTCTAATTAATTGAAATAATACATTTTTGAAAATTTTGGGATGACCGCGATTTTCACTTCCGCGACGACCATTCAGGGTCAAGACTGTAATTACCATAGCATTGCAAACAATTTGTAAACAATATATTAAAACGTATCTTGAATTTCGCGGTTTTCTTAAAAAAATTGTGGGGAGGACCACCGGTCACTACACTTAGCGGGATAAAAAAATAGATTACGACCTATTCTCAGACCTAAAAACTCCACATACAAAATTTCATAAGATTTCCCAATCGATTTTTCGGAATTTCTATATAGTGACATCTCAAGTCATCGGGATTTTACTGTATTCCAAAATATGGCGTTGACCGCGTTATCCCACATATTGAAGCCAGTGTTATAGCGGTTTTGTAGTCACGCTTACTAAATAGGTATAATTAGGTATATTATTTGAAATAATACATTTTTTAATATTTTGGGATGACCGCGATATTTCACTTCCGCGACGACCATTCAAAAAAATATATAGCCTATTTTCACCACCGGTGTTCCCAGTACATTATCTGAAATTTTCAAGAAAATCTATTCAGCCGTTTTTGAGTCTATTCGGAACATACAAACAAACAAACATACTAACATACACACATTGCCTTTTATATATTAGATAATTGTTCCACAAACATCCCATAAGGGATGAGTGCACCCCGATTCATATTAGCTCAATGATATGGGACCTACAGTTTATCGCCGAGTCCGAACGGCGTGTCTAAGGCACCACTTTTGTAGAGAAGTTTTACATGGCTGAAATACTCAGGAAGTGTCGCCAACACTACTGAGGGGTATTTTGCCACCGTTGAAAAGTGTTTTGATGTTGCCTGGCCGGGGAATCGAACCGACGACCTTATGTGTGCAAGGCGGGTGTGCATACCATTGCACCACGGTGGCACCCGAGCTTTTATATTAGGTTTATCGAAACTCAAAATTTTTTGAGAAAAAAAATGAACATTAAATAAATCTAAATCTAAAAAAGTCTTTTCTGATTTGTTGTATTTTTATTATTTGTTTATTGGTGCTTCACATTTTTTAATAGATTGGAACATATGAAAAACTATAAAATATATCCGTTCAAAAGTTACAGAGTTTTGACCACTTTTGGGTCAGCATACGAGACTCCTCCGCTGCCATATATACATATTATTTCGGTTAATAATCATATTATCAATAATCCTCGATCGTAACGGACTGGTCTTAGGGGACTTTTATGCTCACCATGGCACTCGGTTCTAGGTAATGACCGAAGTTTGATAGCGAAGTTTTATAGTTCTACGTTATGCACGGACGGTCGATGAGGACGCCCCTACCAGAGTTAGCGAAGAGTGATTAAGTTCGCCAGACATAACATCGTGTCGCCTGGTCGAATAAATAACCCGTTATTTCTCTTAGCTCAATCATGGGAAAGCTAATTTGCCTAGTTTCAGAAAGTTCTTAATCGCTGTTTCAGATAACTGTCCAAGAAGAAAGGATTTTCAGGATATCACCGCTCGCCACGAATGGTGCCAAATTTCCAGCAGAGGAGAGAGGACAGGTGGGTCAGTGAGCATAAGCGGAACAGTTGGATAAATCATCTGAAGTGTTGCAACATTGATTGCAGCCGGAGCAAGTGAGCTGTGAGCAACGGTTAAGTCACTCTCGAACTCTAGAAAGAAGGACGTTGGAAGCTCAATCATTTTTGTCCTACGTCGCATTAGATATCTTCCTGCCTAGGAGGAATTGCCACAATTTACAGTATATAATGTTGCAAATGCTGAAACAGCTGGATTAGCCGGAGTTGATTATCTTTCGAATGTCCCCAACCTGTCACAAGCCTCCCACATCCTGCGCGAAGTATGGTAAATTGGTAGGGTGGTCCTGCTACTGAAGGATTCCGGCAAAGGTCAAAACCGTAGCAAATACTCTTGAGACTTTGCTACCCGCAACTTCAGATACGGCTATTTAGCAAGAGTTCCGTAAGCAGCACAGCACTTAAACAGCGCTGCACGTCATCTAAAACATACATATTAGTCGAGGACTAAACTAGAACAGACCGTGCGATAGGATAGCCTTTGATACGGTCAAGCGCTCCATGTTGTTTGAGGACATCGATCAGACTACCCTACTGTAGACGTATTATTAAGGAACAAAAAGTCGAAGCCCCACACTGTGGGCGAAATTCCAATCAAGCGGGGAGAAAATCCGAAAACTTTTTGTCACACATACTGGTGGACCTAAAAGTAACAATCAGTTTTACATTTATAGTTATTGGCCGTTATAACAATAATTTACTAGGAGTTTTTTGCAAGTGATAAAATCGCCATTTTTGATAACTTGTATGTTGACAAGCAATAGGGACAAATGAAAAGATTACCATAATTTAATTTTTACAGATAGTTTGGAAGTAGTGTTTATTAAAAAAATATTGTAGATTATTTGATTATTTCTGAAAAAAACTTTGAACATTTATATGAGATTTTTTTCCATTTAGCGCATTTCGAGCAAAGTACAACTTATGGGGAACACACGGAAACACTATATTAAATTACGTAGAACGAATTATATAATAAGACTCACCAATTAAATCTCGCGTTGTCTTCAGGCCTGTTGACTTGGTTAATTCATGGTTGAATAATCTGCGGCGGTTGTTATAAAAGATTTAAATTTCCTTAGCTCACAATAAATGAATATTGTAATGTGTGAAAACTAATATAAGAACAAAATTCAAAACAGGAATTCCAAGGTCCTGCGGATCGATTTGATATGATATTGAGCTTAGAGAGCCATTGACTTCATAATATATATTGGTATCGGTTAGTTGTATGGGGAGAACATTTGAATTTCAAAATGGTTTCAAGGAATGTTCTCCATTTTGAGTCACTATTTGGGAAAAATTGGTTCTAGCATCAGCGGGATTCGCACTTAATTGATTCCTTTTGTTGCCTCCGGGTTTATTAAGAAAATAAAAATTTTTTGTTCAGCAACTATATCCTTAAAACCGTATTTTAAATTATATTTGATGTTCCAAATTGTTGTAAACTTTAAGTCCGGCGTAAATCAGGGCGTAAAGGATGCTTTTGTAGCAGAAAAATGTGTGAAAGGACTTTGAGGAATTGGTATATTTGATGGTCCGAGGATACGCCGATTCCCTAAGAATCGGCAGTCGAATATTTTTCACTCCAGTAAAACTCCTTACCAAAATGTGGATCTAAATATCCTTGGGTGTCCTTCGTATTCAAAGAGAAAGGATATAACAGTTTTTCCTCTCAAATTTTTTTTTTATTATTTAGACACGTCTTGACTGTTAAACTTTTCGAATTGAAATGATTTTCAATATTTTCTGCACAATATATTTTCAATAAAAATATTGAAATTTCCTAGTTTGAATTTCAAAGCCTACAATTATATATTTTTTACAGTACAATTTTTATTTTTACCTTCTGTCACAATATAAGTAACATATGTACCAAATTATATCCGCTTACCTTAACTAGTTTAGTAGTTATTAATTTTTCCCCGCTAGATGTGTATTTCGCCCACAGTATCCCTTAGAGAGAACCAGGGAGTTCACCAATGTGGGGTGATATCTCCGGAACTGTATAACTTCTACCTTTCCTTGTACTCCACACTTCCAGACGGCAATAAAATTATCGGTTTGTGGACTTTCCGAATAAAGTACTTTACCGGAGATAGCACCTGAAGAAATAGACCAACATAGTCCATTTTGAAAGTGGTTCTTATTTATCGCGCCTCCTAGGAATTTTAGTTGGTCACCGTAGGATTTAGAGTTATTACACCATTATGTCAGAAAGCATAGAGCTGCACTCGAAAAACATACTATCACTGAAAACAGGATCTTTAAACAGCCCTTAAACTGCGCTAAGGCAATATGTTGAACTTTTGCTAGGGAGGTATCCGAATACTTGTTCGATATAGACACTCTGGGAGGTTGACGTACATTTTAACGAAAATTTCCTAAAATTTTTATACCCTCCACCATAATATGGAGGGTATTATTAAATTTGTCATTCCGTTTGTAACACATCGAAATATTCATCGGTGATCCTATAAAGTATATATATTCTTGATCAGGGTAAAATTCTAAAGCGATATAACCATGTCCGTCCGTCTGTGGAAAGCAAGATACAGCTCACAATTTTTAAGATAGAGCTTTGTAATTTGGTATAGAAGTTTATATTACTCCTAGGATATTTGGTATTGCAAATGGGCTATATCGGTCAACGTTTTGATATAGCCCCCATATAACGGTACCGCCGATCTTCGGTATTTTGAAGGTTATAGCCTCATTACCACACCGAAGTGGCTGGAATTTGGTACTAAGTCTTCGCTGGGTGTATAAAACTTTCCCCCAGAAATTTGTCGTTATAAGTCCACGCCTTCGTATAGCCCTCATCGAACGGTACCTCTCGGTTTTCGGTATTTTAACGATTATGTCTTCAATATTCCTCCGGAATGACTGAAATTTAGTATTTTGTCTTCATTGGGAGTATAAAACTTTCCCCCAGAAAGTTGTTGGTACAGAACCGTACCTTCCGATTTTCGGTATTTTGAAGGTGGTGGCGACAATAATCCATCGAAATGGGTGAAATTTGGTATCTAGCTTTTGTTGGTTGTTTAAAACTGTCCCCCAAAAATTTGTAGGTACAGGTCCATCCCTTAATATAGCCCCCATAGACTGCTATCTCCCGATATTCGGTATTTTGAATGTTGTGGCCACAATAATACACCCAAAAGACTGAAATTTGGTATTAAGTCTTCGTTTGGGATATGACACTTTTTATATGATATTTGTCGGTATAGGTGCACGCCTTAATATGTATATCTACCAAAGAATGGTACCTTCCGATTTTCGGTATTTTGAACGTTGTGGCCACAATAATACACAAAAATGGCTGAAATTCGGTATTTAGTCTTCATTTATGATATTAAACTTTCTATATAAAATTTTGTCGGTATAGGTCCACTCCTTCATATAGACCCCATAGAACGGTACCTCCCAATTTTCGGTAATTTGAAGGTTGTGGACACAATAATTTACCGAAATGGCTGAAATTTGGTATTTCGTCTCGTTGGGGGTATCCAACTTTCCCCCTACATATGTCGGTAGAGGTCCACGCCTTCATATAGCCCCCATAGAAAGGTACCTCCTGATTTCCGGTATTTTGAAGTTTGTGGCTTTAATATTCCACCGAAGTTACTGAAATCTGGTATTTAGTCTTCGTTGGTGGTATAAAACTTTCATTCAGTAATTTGTCGGTACAGGCCCACGACTTTATATAGCCCCCATAGAAAAGTACCTCACGATTTTCGTAATTCTGAAGGTTGTGACGTCAATATCCCATCGAAATTACTGATTTTTATACCCTCCACCATAGTATGGAGGGTATATTAAGTTTGTCATTCCGTTTGTAACACATCGAACTAATCATTTGCGACCCTATAAAGTATATATATTCTTGATCAGGATAAAATTCTAAGACGATCTAGCCATGTCCGTCTGTTGTAATCACTCTAGCGTCCGCAATAATTGAGATAGAGTGCTGAAATTTTGCACCCGAGTGTATTTTTTCCAGGTCAAGTTCGAAGATGGGCTATATCGGTCCACTCTTTGGTATAGCCCCCATATAACGGTACCTCCCGATTTTCGTTATTTTGAGAATTTTAGCTACAATTTTTAACCGAACTATCCGCAATTTGACATTTGAGGTTCTCAGTGGTCATGAAACATCTCCACTAAACATCGTCAACATAGGTCCATGTTTTGGTATAGCCCCCATATATCGGTACCTCCCGATTTTCGGTATTTTGAGAATTTTAGCTACAATTTTTAACCGAACTAGCTGTAATTTGCCATTTGAGGTTCTCAGTAGTCATGAAATATCTCCACCACACATCGTCAACATAGGTCCATGTTTTGTTATAGCCCCCATATAACGGTACCTCCCGATTTTCGGTATTTTGAGAATTTTAGCTACAATTTTTAACCGAACTAGCTGTAATTTGCCATTTGAGGTTCTCAGTAGTCATGAAATATCTCCACCACACATCGTCAACATAGGTCCATGTTTTGTTATAGCCCCCATATAACGGTACCTCCCGATTTTCGGTATTTTGAGAATTATAGCCACAATTTGTAACCGAACTATCTGCAATTTGACATTTGAGGTTCTCAGTGGTCATGAAACATCTCCACCAAACATCGTCAACATAGGTCCATGTTTTGGTATGGCCCCCTTATAACCGTACCTCCCGATTTTCGGTATTTTGAGAATTTTAGCTACAATTTTTAATCGAACTGGCTGTAATTTGTCATTTGAGGTTCTCAGTGGTCATGATACATCTCCACCAAACATCGTCAACATAGGTTCATGTTTTGGTATAGCCCCCATATAGCGGCATCTCCCGATTTTCGGTATGTTGAGAATTTTAGCTGCAACTAGCTGTAATGATCGGTATTTTGAGAATTTTAGCTACAATTTTGTCTATTCAAAAATAATCGTCAATATAGGTCCATGTTTTGGTATATCCCCCCACATAACTGTACCTCCCGATTTTCGGGAATTTTCAGTGGTCACGAAATTTCTTCACTATAATTCGTCAACATGGGGCCATTTTTGAGGGTCTACATTGTTTTTAAGAAACTACCCCCAATTTGACTCTTGAAGTTCCCTGCAGCTATAAAACTTTTCCGCCAAAAAAATTTAAAGATCGGTTGACTCTTTGATATAGCCCCGTAGGTGGTACCTTTCACCTAGCTGAACACATTTTTTTAGATTAGATTAGATTAGATAACACTGTGCAACAAAATGGAGGTGAAAGTCTGGGGCACGGAAAATTCCTCTTGGGGAAGAAAGGCCTTGGTGAGTATATTATGAACACCGAAGGACAGATGCGCCGTGAGTCGAACTTCCGCGTTATGGCGTGATGAAATTTTTGTTAGAAACCTTGTGGGCCGCCAGGAATTAGCGTTATATCTTTGTTCACTGTTGCTTAAGTGCTCTACAAAACCAACAAACAAAGATATAATGCTAATGCATGATGGCTTACCGGGTCTCTTGCAAAAACTTCATCACGCCATAACGCGGAAGTTCGACTCACCGCGCATCTGTTCTTCGGGGTTTTTAATATACACACACCAAGGGCATTCATCTCCAAAAGGAATTATATCTGCCCCAACATTTGTGTTCACAGTGTAATTTAAGCAATTGTGGGAGGCAGTTGGAGTCTATCCATTGTCGAAAAG
This sequence comes from Musca autumnalis, assembly GCF_047663935.1. Classification (NCBI taxonomy): domain Eukaryota; kingdom Metazoa; phylum Arthropoda; class Insecta; order Diptera; family Muscidae; genus Musca; species Musca autumnalis. Next base: position 97,684,434 of record NW_027411644.1, on the reverse strand, counting down.
TTGTTACACCTAAAATTGTGAAAGGACCCTAATTATTCCATTTTAATTAAGACTATTTTATGGTGGAGGGTATAAAAAGTTCGGCCCGGCCGAACTTAACGACTTTTTACTTGTCGTAATTCTGAAGGTTGTGACGTCAATATCCCATCGAAATGACTGTTTTTTTTTATTCCATGGGGTCTTCCTATATCCGCCATAGAAGCGTACCTCTTGATTTTCGGTATTTTGAAGTTTTAGCCACATTATCTTACCGAATTATAGGAAATTTTGTATTTAGTCTTCTTCGAGTCTACAAACTTTCCGTCAGAAATTTGAGACATTTCCGAGGTTGGTAGGCTCAAAATAATCAAGTAAATTAACTATAACTTATCGAGTGATCCAGAGAAATTGTAGAAATTGTTAACTCGAAAAATACGTTACTCTATGTGCGAATGATAACCAGAACTCAGAATAACTTGTAATACCTGTCCCAAAAATAAGTTTTTACGAAAATCCCTTATCATACCACAATTACTCGATTTTACTTGAACAAATATTACTTGTTATAAAAAAAACTGATTTGGATCTATTGTTGTTAAGCTGACGACTTACTTCATCTACAACACAATTCAAAACAACTGATACTCAATTTTTTCTGCCATAATGTGTCACTGTCATTATTTTTGTACACTGTAACCCTTTGATAGTGTCAAACATGTTTTCATTATGTTCGACGAAAAATTCCGCTTGTAGGGCATTGTGGTTTGTAAATGTTATAAAACACACACACAACTACACATAAAATAGATTGAGATAAATATCCACGCCTAAGGTGAAATTACAATTATTTCCAAGAATACTTTTGAATCATTACAAAGGCAGTCGGCAAATAGAGTCACATAACACAACGATTCAAAGAATTGAACCAAGCAATAAAAGCAAAGCAAACAGCACAACAGGAACCACACCAAAGGGAATGGCATCACCACTAAATAAGATGTTTGATTTAATGATATTATTGGGCAATTTAAACATTTTAATAATTTTATTAACAATAATTTCACAAATGGCAAACCAACGACTGGCAATGGCCAATACCATTGACACAGCGAAGGCTAAAGAATCTGTTAATGATGGCACTGGCTATACCGTAATCGAATTCCTCAAGGACTTGAAACATTTACATAACTACGACAATGTTCTATTGATGCACAATAAGAATACGACCATTGCTTCGGTATTCTACACCAACACTATGGAGGATGACAACATCAGCATCAATGCAGCTTCCACAAGCAACACCAGCTTTATTGAAAAAGTTCTAAATGTAAATGGAAGATCTTCAACATCAGTGCTGCTGCCATTTTTGGCATATCTCATGCACCAGGTACAGGTGCCAGTTCTGCAATTAAACGAATGGCAACACTTTAATCTTAAACATCAAATGACCGACAATTTACTGGCAATTGTTCAGATTGATATTAATAGTGTTGCAGATGCTGATGATGGTGTCGGTGGTGATGGCATAAAAATAACCCTGGACCAGCATTCGGGTTTATTGCAGAAATTATCGAATTGTTTGTGGCGCATAAAGGTGGCGAAAGTGCTATTCTTGATCAATGGCCCCCAGATGATGGATGACGAGGAAATTTTTGCCGGCAGCAGCAGCAGCGGTGCTAGATATGAAGATGTTAGCAATGGTGTTGTGGAACAATTATTTCAACATTGTTGGAGGCAAAAATTACTAAATGTGGCTGCTATAATGGCCAACTATCAGGTATGGAAGTGTTAAATAACTGGAATTTGTAGTGGTTTAAAAAATTAATCAACAACAAATTTGAGTAAGGAAATTGCGTTACATGAAATTGCCAGCGATTAAATTGTTCGCCTTTTTTTTTTCTTTGTGAATTTTGCATAATCTTTGGGAAAACTAACGATTTGATATGATGCAGGAGATTAAAAATAATTCGTACTATTTGAATATAATTGGAATATTGGGGTCTTTATCACTTGTTGTTATTGTTGAGTTCCCTTTGCTAAAATGTCTTCTGGCACCTTAAAAGAACTCGGGGTCCGCCGAAATGTGATACCCAAGACTGGGTACTCTTAATTTTAACAAGTAAACAAGTGTCAGATATGCCCTCAGCCTGTGACAAATCAAACCCAAATCTTTTGGTCCCAATGCCTATCAAATATATTGATTTTTAAATCAAGAGTTTTCTGCTAATTCTATAATTCTGTCACAATTTAATACTACAACAAGTAAAAACGGCGTTAATTTCGGCCTGGCCAAACTTTTTATACCCAACACCACGAACTTTTGACGGAACGGAATCATTTAACTGATACTAACCCCATTAGAAGAGCTCATATGGCCGACATCGTGGTTCTTTCCAAAACATGGAAAATATTTACAATTTTCGGAACAAAAATTTGAAAAAAAATAATAAGAACGGCGTTAACTTCTTATACCCTCCACCCACCGACGCAGCCAGGGTGGAAACTTTTTAAGCGTGGAACGAGAGAAGGGAATGCAAAGAAAGCACAAAAAATTGTGAAAATAACCGAGTTTTACGTTAATTTTTGCAACCACATTTTGTGGCGTTAAAACAACCAGTGGCAAAAAGTTAGTCAATATTTGCGGTTTAAAATTTTTCCATAACTTCTTTAATACATTTTTTAATATCATAACATTTACCGATTCCTTATTGTTGTTAAAATTTGCACAATAAAAATATATTAACCATTTTACTTGAAAAACTGTTCCATCGCAGTCCTGTCCGTTAATATTATTTTAAACTGGTATCTTGCTACAACTTTGCTTTATTTTGAATAAATTTTCCAGGTATAGCCGTTTAAGAGTATGCCGTATTTTCTCTGCTAAAATGTCATTTGGCCTATCTTTTGAACAAAAACAAAAGATGCGTATTGTCTCTTAGGTATAGGATTTTGGGAAGACAAACGAAAAAAGGGCTGAAACAGATTATTGTGCCTCTAAATGTAAAAAAAAAAATTACATTGGGCAAATTTGTGTTCGTGGGTTTTTACTAAAAGAATTCTTTACACTTTCTCTACACTATAGTGGTTTCACTACATCAACTTCATCATATTACTTTAGTATGGAACTCGACCTAGGAACCCTTGGTTTCATGACATTATTTCAAGGAAACCCTTTTGTGTGGCCAAGGACTTAAGAGTTCTTTTATTTTCATATTTTCTATCATTCTTTCAAGAATTCTTTATGTACCAAATAAAATTGGAACCACTTCTTAAGACAGTCATTTGGACTGCTAAGATAGTAAATTGGCAAATGTAAATTTTTAAATGGTTTTTGGGGTAACTCGGTGTGGATGCCGTAAAACTGTAAAAGTTATTTTGCTTTTGGCTTTTTACGACCAAATCATATTCCACAAATCGCATTATTTTACATTTGCCAAGACCACTCTTTGTGCACAACTTCTAAAACTAGTATTTATTTTTGCTCATAAAGAATTAATTTATTATGATATCTAGAAATAATAATATAAATAAGGAGGCTCTACCACGAGTTGTAGTGAAGTAAAATGGAACAATTAGTTTCCTTTCGTTTATGAAAAAGACTGTATACCAAATTTCAGCAATTTCAAAATATCGAAATTAGATATGTACCGTTCTATGGGGCTATATGTCGAAACGTGGGCCTATACCGTCGAATTTCAGTCGGAAAGGGGTTTACCTCTAACTGGACTAAATACCAAATCTCACCCACAACCTTCAAAATACCGAAAATCGGGATTTACCGTTCTATAAGGGCAATATGAAGGCGTGGACCTATATCTGAAAATGTTAGGTGGAAAGTGTTGTACCCCCAACGAAGCCAAAACCTTCAAAATACCGAAAATTGGGTGGTACCGTTCTATAGGGGCTATATGGAGGCGTGGACCTATACCTACAAAATTCGAGGGGAAAATTAAATAACCCCAACGAAGACTAAGTACCAAATTTCCGCCATTTCGAGGGAGTATTGTGGCCCCCACCTTCAAAATACCGAAAATCGGGAGGTATTGTTCTATGGGGCTATATGAAAGCATGGACCAGGTGGAAAGTTTTATACCCCAAATGAAGTCTAAATACCAAATTTCAACAATTTCGGAATTGTGGAATATTGATGCCACAAACTTCAAAATACCGGAAATCAGGAGGAACCATTCTACGGGGGGTAAATGAAGGCGTGGACTTATACCGACAAATTTCATATGGGAAGTTAATACCCCAAATTAGGAGTAAGTACCGAATTTCAGCCATTTCAGTGGATTATTGTGGCAACAACCTTCAAAATACCGAAAATCAAGGTTCCGATCTATGGGGGCTATATGAAGGTGTGGACCTATACCGACAAAATGCTGGGGGAAAGTTTTAAATCCCCAACGAAGACTAAGTACCAAATTTTAGCCATTTCGGTGTGATAATTAAGCTAAAACCTTCAAAATACCGAAAATCGGATGGTATCGTTCTATGGGGGCTATATCAAAACGTGGATCGAGATAGCCCATTTGCAATACCAAACATCCTAGGAGCAATATAAACTTCTATATCAAATTACAAAGCTCTTTCTTAAAAATTTCGAGCTGTATCTTGATTTCAACAGATGGACGGACGGACAGACGGACATGGTTATATCGACTTAGAATTTTACCTGATCAAGAAAATACATACTTTATAGGGTAGCCGATGAAAATTTCAATGTGTTACAAACGGAATGACAAATTTTATTATACCCTCCATATTATGGTGGAGAGTACAATAAAAAAACCGTCGAAATCCTGGATACGGGGCTATATGAAAACTTTGACCTATACCTACAAATTTCAGGTACAAATTTTATACCCCCGTCGATGAAAAAATACCAAATTCCAGCCATTTTAGTGGTATATTGAGGCTAAAACCTTGAAAATACCGAAAATCGGGCCACAACCTTCAAAATAACAAAAATCGGGAGTTGCCGTTCTATGGGCTATATGACGACGTGGACCTATAAAGACAAATTTCAGGTGGAATGTTTTATACCCCAAACGAAGACAAAATACCATATTTCAGCAAATTTGGAGGGGATATTGACACCACAACCTTTAAAATACCGAAAATCGGGAGGTAATGTTCTATGGCGGCTATATGAAGACGTGGACTTATACCGACAAATTCCAGGTGGAAAGTTTTACACCCCTAACGAAGTCTAAGTACCAAATTACAGCCATTGAAACCAAAATACCGAAAATAGGGAGGTACCGTTCCATAGGTCTATATCCTAGAAGTAATAGAAACTTCTATTCCAAATTATAAAGCTATAACTTAAAGAGCTTTATCTTGATTTTAGCAGACGGACGGACAGCCGGAAATGGCATTTTCGACTTAGAATTTTATGCTTAGCATTTTATGCTGATCAAGAATAAATGTTCTTTATAGGGTCTCCAACGAATATTTCGATGTGTTCCAAACGGAATGACAAACTTAATTATACCCTCCATATTATGGTGAAGGGTATAATAATATGTACGATTTGAATATTATTGGAATATTGGTAACATTATCACTTATTGTTGTTGTTGAGATGAGGCTACATTTGAGAAAATGTTTTCAGATACTTTAAAAAAGTAGCATGCAAAAAGGATGTCCACCCAATACGATGATTAAATAACAAGAAGTAAAACAAATGAATGGTGAAGTTTTCTGACCACCGACCAGACCCCAAATGCCAGCTTACAGCTGAAAATGTAGCTAAAAATTCAAAATACCCGAAATCATATGAGGGTTCTAACTAAACGTATAGCCCCCATATTATGGTTCCTTCCGATCGGTGCTTTGAGGGGTTAAGCTACATTTGCCCGTAATTTGACAATTTGTCACAAAATTTCTCTGCTAAATATTGTCAATACAGGTCCATGTTCTGGTATAGCCCCATATTACGCCACTTCCCGAGTTTTGATATTTTGAGAATTTTAGCTAAATTGTTTGACCGATAATTATACCCTACACCACTATGTGGAAATGGTTTGGGAAAAATTCATGTAACACCGCGAAATATCTGTCCTAGACCCCCAATGTTGTATACCAAATTTATATCTCGACGAGATAAATCGACTTTGAGATGTGTGTCCGTCCGTCCGTCCGTCTGTCCATTATAAATTGTAATCAAACTCCAGGCCGCAATTATAGATCGTTACGAAATTTTGCATGGAGGTCGGGTTGAGACTAGAATAGACACCTATTGTTATTGGTGATTATCGTGAAATAATAGTCCGATTGCCTCGAAATTTTAACTAAGGTAAGAGTATATGACAAAGAAGAGGCTTGCAATTTGAGATTGTGATCAGGTAATATTTAGAGGGTTAAATGGACCACAACTTTTGTATGAAGATTGTGAAAATTTCTAATATACAGCTTATATATGTATTCCTGGAAGATACATTCCGCCCATATAAATAACATTTGGAAGGTCATTTCTTGACCTTTCCATTGATGCCATTTATTTTGATTTTTTTTGATTATTTGTTTGTAGTGTAATCAGAAGCTCGCTAGAGGTCGCAATTATACATCAATAGTCACGAGATTTTGCACAATGTAAGAGTTTAGGTCGATGAACATGCCTACAATTTTGGATGATGATCTCATATTATCTAGTGGGTTAAATGTTCCATTGCTTGCGTATGAAAAATATAAAATTTTAAAATTTGTTCCATATTTTATTTCCTGGAGGACATGTACCCGCAAAGTAGCCTACATATGGAATAAGAACTACAGACATTCCCCCTGATGCAAATTGCAGTAATGTGTCTCCTGGGTAACTAACGGGCCTACTGCCTAATATATAATAGGTTTTGTGTAGAATGCAACATTTTCCTCCCATGCTACAATTTGTCTCTATCATGATAGAGAAATACCCAGCATTATTGCAAATTACACTGTGCAACAAAATGGAGGTGAAAGTCTGGGGCACCGAAAATCCCTGTTGGGGAAAAAGGCCTTGGTGAGTATATTAAGAACCGCGAAGGACAGATCTGCCGTGAGTTGAACTTCGGCGTTATGTCGTGACTTCAGTCGAATCGCTTCCTTCAATGCCCTATAAAAGTACCACAAGATGATGTTTTTCAGCTTCGAAATGTTCTGCAAAAATGTCGCTCAGAAAATTTTAGGTACAGCTCTCATTGACAACTAATCGATTTTGTCGCGTTTTCTTGGTCGCTTTGTGCATTTACCTTGTTTTTGTTCAGAAAAAGACTATATTTACAGTGTTTTATTTAACTTGCTTTGGTGTCCGTTTAGTTCAAATCTGGTAACTCATTTTTAACACAGTTGCAGTTGACCAATCGAACTGAAACTTTGCACACTTTTCAGATTTAGATGACAATACATAAATATGGAATCAAAACCAATATTGGTCCATTTTTATAGTGTTTTAACGGTGTTTTATTTAAATTGCATTTCAAATCTGGTAACTCAATTTTGACGCAGTTGCAGTTGACCAATCAGACTAAAACGTTGCACACTTTTCAGATTTGGATGACAATACATGAATATGACATCAAAACTAATACTGGTCCATTTTTACCATTTTTACAGTGTTTTGACGGTGTTTTATTGAAATTGCATTTCAAATCTGGTAACTCAATTTTGACGCAGTTGCAGTTGACCAATCGGACTAAAACTTTGCACACTTTTCAGATTTGGTTACATGAATATGAAACCAAATCCAATATGGGTCCATTTTTTCCTATAGCCCCCATATAGCGGTACCACCAGATTTAGTTCAAATCTAGTAACTCATTTTAATGCAGTTGCAGTTGACCAATCGAACTGAAACTTTGCACACTTTTCAGATTTTTATGACAATACATTAATATGGGCCCATTTTTTTCCTAAAGCCCCCATATAGCGGTACCACCCGATTTCAGGTATTTTAAGGATTTTATCTTCATTTTTAGCCAGAATTGGCTGTAACCTGGCATTTGGAGTTCCCAATGGTACAGAAACTTCCCCACCAAAAATTATGGACAAAAGTCCAGGTTTTGGTATAGCCTTTATATAACGGTACTACACGATTTCAGGCATTTTAAAGTTTTTATCTAAATTTGCGGCCTAAATTGACTATAATTTTGTTCTCAGTGGTCAAAAAAAATTATTTACTAACTATAAAAACACGACAAAATCGATTAGTTGTCAATGAGAGCCGTATCTAAATTTTTCTGAGCCACATGTTTGCAGAACATTTCGAAGTTGAAAAACGTCATCTTGTGGTACTTTTATAGCGGCTCTTAAAATAAAGGACGAAAAGGACATTGAAGGAAGCGAGTACGAAAGTAATCCTCATTCGATTTGACTGCAGACTTGACATCTCAAGAATAAGCTTATACATATGGTAAATTTCAAATTTCCTTTTCAATACCATTGAAAAAAATTAAATTTGTGCGAGCACATCCGCGATTTTTGGTACTTACGTTAAGAAAAAATTGTGGTTTCAAATATGTTCACAAAATTGGATGCTGCACCCAAAAGTTATAGGGGGTTTTGTTTCCTTATAAAACAAAAATATTTAAAAATTCCCTTTGGGTTGTAATAAAAAAATGTATACATAAATCGTTAACAGAATTTGATATCTATCCGTAGATGCTAAAATATTTGCAAAATTTATTTTTATTTTCGCGGAAAATAAAAAAAATAATGAAGAAATCTTGGGGTAAATTTTATTTATTCTAATTCAGAGTCCATAAAAATGTCTAAAAAAAAAAAAAATAAAAATACGTACAGAATCTAGACAACGCATAGACAAATGTGAGACCAAAATTATAAAGATTGGGTTCATTGCATGTATATTACAGCAACAACAAAAGCGAAAACTTATTGTTGAAATTTATTTCAAAAATATATATTTTGGTTTAATGCGAAAAATTGGAGAAATATTTTTGGGAGTTATTCTACTATTTCGCTAATTTTCCATACAAAACCTGAAGTATTTTGCTAAAACTATTACAAGGAAAATAATTTGTCATCGTGAAAGTATATTTGCTTTTTGCGATAAGCAATAGAAATAAGTAGTAGAGCGTAATAATGAAATTACAACCAAAGAAAAAACACAAAAATTAAAAAGCGTGTAATTCGCGAATCCTTTTAAATCAGTTGAGGTGCATGTGCTTTTCGGATACAGGGAGTCCATGTCTATCAATATGCATGGATTTTCCCATGTTTTATTCAGCGGCCAAAGTGTGCCATCAGTTGCATCTTACTATTCAAAAAACCTTCAAGTGGGAAAAAAATTACGCGATGTGCATATGATTATAAGGTGTATCCGATTTCAATGGCCGCCTATTAAAAATACGTCAATATAAATTATTTTAGAGAGATTCGTCAAGAACTCCGGATGAGCCACCACATTCTATTTTGGGATAAATAGGGATATTACTCCCGAATCTTTGTAAGTTGTGACACACCTTTTTGGCAAATATAATAATCGCGTATAAAGGATTACATTTATGTAAAAATAATCAAAGAAAATAGCGGTTCAATTCGCGGAATTGTCAAAATATATTTTTGCAGATTTTCCTAATTTCAAGGTATCTATATCTGGCATTTCAGTGGATAGATTCGAACGCGGAAGGGCTTATTAGATCCGGCACGTAAAAAAACTAAAATCACGCGGGGTTCGGGGGTACCTGTACGACAGTTGTAAATTTTAAAGCCAACAAATAGGTTTTTTCAGAAAATTTACGCAACAAATTTTCGACTTTGGACTCCTATTACTAGGAAGCTGTACGGAGCACACTCATGAGATATACATCGAACGACGTGGAATCGCGAGTTCTACAATCCTATATACTAGTTTCGATTATTATCTAGTTGCACCCTCTAATTATAAGAAAAATTCGAAAAACACTGAAATCAAAACTTCAAAATGTCAGCATCGATTTTAGGGGGATGCAATGTATATATCGAAAAGTCATACACTAGAACCATGTTGCCCAAGGGGTATTCTTTAGTTCTCTCTTTGAGCACAGATTTGAGTTTTGCGTGGTTTGGCCAGAAATCAAGAAAGAACACAAAAAACTTGTTTACTTCAACACATTTTTCCCATTTTTATATATTACCACCAACGCAGCATCCACGAAAATTATTTGTTATGGTCCATATTATGAGATCGTGGCTAAAACACTTCAATTAATGTAAATATATTAATATTTTATAAAATATATTAACAGTTCGCGACTTATTAAATGGTGAACCTCAACTTCAACGATAGTAAAACTCTTTTGAATATTACCATATGTATATTGCAGCATAGGGTCAATTCGCCACCTTTTTTCAAAATGCATGTTAAAGTTTTTTTGAAATATTAATTTTGGTGCAGGCACCCACCACACAAAAAACCACAAAATCGATTGCATTTCCAAACATATGTATGGTACAAGTGCACTTTTTTTGGACGATAGATCTTCAATAAACTCACAATGTTCAATACTCAGAAAAAGTCACCATCATAACTGAAGGGTATTTTGAAACCGTTGAAAATTGCATGTGGCTTGGCCTAGGAACCGAACCCTGACATTCATCGTGAAAGGCGGGTGTGCATACCATTGCACCACCAGATGTGTCAAAACATGGACATTTTAATTTTGTTTACGTATCTTCGTTTCTAATATTATTCCATAGAGTGGAGCTATATTTCAACTTCACATCCGCCTTGTACGCAGAATGTCGTGGGTTCGATTCCCCGGAGGGTAACATCAAACTTTCAACGGTGGCAAAATACACCTCAGTAATGTTGGCGACATTTTTTGGGTATCTCAGCCATATAAAACTTCTCTAAAAATGGTGTCTTAGGACACGCCGTTCGGACTCGACGATAAACTGTAGGTCCCAAGCATAATGTGATAAGGTGACAGAATCGACAAAGTTATTTCTTACAATAAGCTTATTTGTTCCATTAAGGAATTTTGATTTGATTGCTTATGTCTGGAGTATTCCCCCATTGGATTAACTTCATCATTACTTTCTATACAGAGAGTAATGTTTACAAAACGCATTTTGATTTGCTGGAAGCATATTCCCAGGGGCAGGGGTGTAGGGTATCACATGATCGGCCCCGTCCGACTATAACCTTTGCTTACTTGTTTTATATTTAAGATTCCCAGCAGTCACGAATATTATCCACCAACAATTGTCATCATTGGTCCATGTGCGATTGATTACATTTGGTATACATTTTCTGACCTAATTTAGGCATTTTGGGGGGTATCCGAGGTCGAAAATCTGCTCCACCTAAAATTGTGGACATAAAGAGAAACATATTATTCCATTTTAGTTCAGAATATTTTATGATAGAGGGTTTAAAAAGTTCGGCCCTGCCGAATTTAACGGTTTCTTACTTGTTTGAATTGGATAAATATCTACTTATGAAATCGTTTTAATTTTGGAAATTTTTTTCGCCGTGAATACTAAATCTTTATGTATGTTGTATTATAAGGAGAATATTACCCACATGACACTAGCTTGGTAGTTTTTGGTTATAACCCTACTGTATTTGTATGAAAACTCACTTTTGCTCTTACAATAAATTAATACTAAATCATATTTTGTCATTTCCTCTTATAGAAAACTCGAATACTATATCGTTTTGATCCATTTCCTGTCTTTCAAATGGAAACAGTTCCATTAGCCTTTAATCGCATGCTGAAACAAGAGGAAGTCTTTCCAGAACGCCTCAATAATCTTAAAGGATACAACCTGAACGTCGTAATGGGTGGTTCCGATCCACGTATAATACCGTATGAGAAAGATGGTAAACTTTTTGTCGGTGGCTTTGTGGGACATTTTGTGTTGGCATTTGCCAAGAAATACAATTGCAATTTGACGGAACCTTTGCCATACAACCCCTCGGTACCTCTACCCAGTCAAGAGCTAATGAGAGCTGTGCGCAACGGAACAGTGGAATGGTCTTCGGGTGTAACTTTTCCAGAAATTCCCTTTAAAGGTTACACATATCCTTATGAAATCATAAATTGGTGTTTGATGATACCAGTGGAAGCTGATATACCGGGTTATGAATTTTTCACCTCGGTATTTAAGGGTGAAACCTATGTTTTCTTCATCGCTACTTTGGTGATCATTTCCATGGTCCTAAGTGCTGCCTTGTTTATTCATGGTTATAGGCCGGATTTGTTTGATATAATTTGCCATGATGATTGCTTGAGAGGAATGCTGGGCCAGTCCTTCAGCGAATTACGTCATCCACCGATAATTGTTCGGGCCATTTATCTGGAAATTTGCATTCTGGGCATATTGTTGACGACCACATATAATGCTTACTTTTCCACTTATGTGACGAAAGCTCCAAAGATGGCCACACTGAATACCTTGGACGATATTATGGCTTCTGGATTAAAATGCATTGCCTGGCAACCGGAATACAATGAAATTGTATCAAGAGCTCCAGAATTTAAGAAATATGCTCCAATGTTTTTGGTGGAACCAAATTACCAAAGATATTTACAACTTAGAGAATCATTTAATACCCTCTATGGTTATGTGGTACCCACCACAAAGTGGACGATTGTTAGTGAACAGCAGAAAATATTCACCACTTCTTTGTTTAAACAAAGTGCTAGTTTTTGTTTTTACAACAACATTCCAATGTGTTTTCCAATTCATGAAAATTCCCTTTTTATCGAATCGATGTATAAACTGATGTTGGAAGTCTGGCAATCGGGTCTAATGAATATGTGGATGGAACATGGATTTTTGGAATTAATTAGAGCTCACAAGCTGGAGCTGTCCGATTTGAGTGAAAAGAAAGAATTCCGAGCTATGAAAGTTGATGATTTACTTTATATATTTATATTTTTGGCTGGGATGTTGGTGTTTGTCATTTTGGTATTTATTGGAGAATTGTTGGTGTTTTATCGGGTTGAGATTTGGAAGAAGCTGCAATGCTTTAGGAGAAAACGCAATAGAAACAAGGGAATGAAACACCATGCTGCAGACAACACAAGGATGGGAGTTGCTGGGTATTACACAATAGATGCACAAAAGTTGAGGAGATTCAATTAAATAAACAAAAAATATTCTGTAAAACGTTTAATTGTATAACCAAAAAAAAAAAATGTCAGTGTATTATTGTAATTATAGAAAAACTAAAAAAAAATAAAATTTGACACAAATTGATTTTTTTTTTTAAATATATAAGTTAAAAAAAAATTTCAACATTTTTTAATTTTTTGTTTTTTGGTGTTTGATCTTTTTTAATAAATTGGAAAAACTGAAAAACACTCATATTTTGATGCAAAATATGCAAAAAACTCAACATTTTAAATTAGACTTTGAATTCCTCTGCAACTACTAGACCGATTTTGATGGTGTTATTCGTCGAAAAAAAAATTATGAAAAATTATCATTCCGTTCAAAAGTTACAGAGTTTTGACCAGGAAAGATCAATTCTGAACCACTGTGCGCGGTTTACTTCTAGACCCACATTGGAAGACTCTTTCAATATTTTATTAAAGATAGCTGTTACGTACGACTTGCGTTGATCGATCTTTTATGTCGAGGTTAACTGCGTAGTCCAGTACCATAATAGTATCTCTGTTGAATATAATAGAGTTTTTATCGCGTTTCCAACACACATTTGCGTCACGTATGATCTCTTTCAGTATGATGTTAAATAGATCATAGTACAGATGTTTCAAGTTTACCAACATTTTATTTAAAATTTTACCAAAATTGGACATGTATGAACATACATATGTATGTATGCACCAATTACCTCAAATCAGGCGATAATATTTTGACGAAAGTAACTGGCTGATTTTACTTAATTTAGGTGAAATTCCATTAATATAAAGATCTGATTTGTAGCATAAATTTTTATTAAGCATTTAATTTATTAGAATTAATTTTATAACAGCAACTACTGCGTCTTTTGTTTGCAGGCAGGTCAAGTTCGATGATGGGCTATATAACGGTACCGCCATATAACGGTATTTCACGTATTTTGAAGTTTTTAGTCACATTTTCAAACCGAATTAGCTATAATTCGATATTCAGGGTTCTTAGTGACCAACAAACTTATATTCCAAATATGATGGGCATAGGTCTATTTTTTGGTATAGCTCCCATATAATGGTATCTCCCGATTTCGGTATTTATATTTTGATTTTAGCTACAATTTTTAACTAGCTGTACTAGCTGTAATTAGACATTTAAGGTTCCTAAAGTCCACGAAACTTCTCCACCAAAAATAGTCAATATAAGTCCATGTTTTGGTATAGCCCCCATATAACGGTACCTCCCGATTTTCGGTATTTTGAGGATTTTAGCTACAATTTTTAACCGAACTAGCCGTATCTTGGCATTTTAAGTTCTTAGTGTTCACAAAACTTCTCCACCAAAAATGGTCAACATAGGTCCATGTTTTGGTACAGCCCCCATATAACTGTACCTCCCGATTTTCGGTATTTTGAGGATTTTAGCAACAAAATATTAAGCCGAACTAGCTGAATTTTGACATTTAAAGTTTTCAGTGGTCACGAAACTTCTCCACCAAAACTCGTCAAACGGTACCTCCCGATTTTCGGTATTTTGAGGATTTTATCTAAAATTTTTAACCGAACTAAGTGTAATTTGATTTGACAGGAGCCTCCCACAATCTGCCGAAGTGAGGGGCACGAGGGGGTATGAAATTGAATTCAAGACCCATTTGGCAGCAAATAGACTTCATCTTTTGGACAACTTCGGCATCGAAAAACGATTCTCTGAGCTCTTTTAGCTGATTATGGGCTACAACGAAATTGGTAGCGTTGTCACAGTATATTTTCTGGGGAATACCGCGTCTTCCGACAAATCGCTTGAGACACAGTATAAAGTTGTTTGCTGACAAATCCGAAATGAGTTCCAAATGGGTTGCTTTGGAATTGAAACAAACGAAAACGGCGATGTATGTTTTGTAGGGCGACTTTCCACGTGTTCGGTATGACGTCATGAAAGGGCCACAAAAGTCAACTCCAGTCACGAGAAATGGACGTTGAGCTCGAAGACGATCAACTGGCAAATTTCTCATTATTTGCCCCAACAATTTTGGCTTGTAATGGAAACAATGTACACTATTCCGAACCACTTTTGGACAACTTCTCTGGCGTTTACGATCCAAATCTTTTGACGCAATATACCTAACAACACCTTTGGGCCTGCATGTAGATGTATACGATGTAAATACTCGACATACATATTACAAATCGGTGATCTTTGGGCAGCAAGGCAGGAAAACGAGCATCAAGAGGGATTTCAGCATTTGCTAGACGTCCGCCAACTCTAGGTATGTTGATTTCTTTTGTTCCAATTTCCATTTTATGCAAAAATGGAGTCAATTTTTGTAGCGACGCACAGTGTTGCCGCGTGGACAAAAATCAAAAAATGTGATGTTAACTTATACATATGTTTATGTTTTTTTCTTACAGTAAACACATCCGATACAAGGTATCTGAAAGAATTTTATCGATATGTGCATCCATAATGAAGTTATAGCTCTTTAAATATGAAAAATATTTCCCAGGTAATCTAAGGCGATAATCATATGAAAATAAGGCGACATTTAAAATAATATTTTCTGAAAAATTTGTTGATAATACTAAAAGTTTTGGATGGGGATTTGATGTGTGGGCTATAAATATAACGTTTTAGTACAAAAAGTTGACATTAACTGCACATGGGCAATGTACCGTTATCAAGAAATCAAAATTTAAATTTGATAAAAAAATTCAAAATTCTTAATATTTAGTGGAGCAGATCTTTTGATTGCCACCTATTGCCACCTTGGCTCCTGTTTTCCGTTAATTGGACGTATCTTCCAAATCAAAATGTGTAAAATCATTCTGCCCATCCTTGCAACCTTCTGAGATATATCGGTTCAGATTTTATATAGCCCCCATATATATCTTTTCCCAATTTTGCTACAACTCGTTCAATTTTGATCGAATAGCCTTCAAATTTAGTATGTGTTATTTTCTTAGGCTCCTGAGTAGTTTCACCAATTTTAGCAAAAATCGTTTCAGATTTGGACATAGCCCCTATATATGTATATATATCTTTCCCCGATTTTGCTATAACTCGGTCAATTTTGATCGAATAGCCTTCAAATTTAATATGTGATATTTTCTTAGGCCCCTGAGTAGCTCTACCGATTTTCAAAGAAATCGGTTCTGATTTGGATATAGCCCCCATATATATCTTTCCCCGATTTTGCTATAACTCCGTCAATTTTAATAGAATAGCCTTCAAATTCGATATGTGATATTTTCTTAGGTCCCTGAATAGGTTCTCCGATTTTCGTAAAAATCGGTTCAGATTTGGCTATTCGATCAAAATTTACCAAGTTATAGCAAAATCGGGGAAAGATATATACGGGGGCTATATCCAAATCTGAACCGATTTTTGTGAAAATCGGTAGAGCTACTCAGGGGCCTAAGAAAATATTACATATACAATTTGAAGGCTATTCGATCAAAATTGTCCGAGTTATAGCAAAATCGGAGAAAGATATATATGGGGGCTATATCCAAATCTGAACCGATATGGACCAAAGTTGAAATTTTTCATTCCTATGCCCTTACAAGTATTTGTGCAAAAATTCATCAACCTAGGTCAACTCCTTCTATTTTTGTCCACTTTTGTATGGAAGCGGCAACACTGTGCGACGGTTGAACGACGTTGCCTTTTTCCAGTGCCTGAAGATCAGAAGCATAACAAGATTGCTGCACAAGCGAAACTGTTTTCCAAAACGCATCTTCAAGTTCAGATGAAGGTACATGAACGATATCAATGGGCTTCAGGGCTGGGCACCTGTTGAAAATACGAAAAACATAAGCGATTATTCGAATTACTTTATAATATGAAGAATGCTTATCGAGAATGTCCGAAACGACATTCTTTCCAAAGGTTGTGGCTTTGAAGACTGCAGCTTTTCTACGTTCTGGGATATCAAGAGTGAATTCTTCTTCTATACCAGGCCAATTTGAAACATCTTCTAGAAGAAACGATGGACCACGAAACCAAATTGTATTTCAGCGCTCGTGAGCAGAACAGCCTCGAGATACGATGTCAGCTGGTTTACTTTTTGTAGGCACATGTCTCCAAAAAACATTTCGAGTTTCTTCTTGAAGTTCAGAGATACGATTTGCAACAAAACAATTCAAAGTCGACGAATGGAGTTTGAGCCACTGAAGGACAATTTTGGAATCTGTCCAAAAGTGCAACGACGAAACGAAATTTTCTATTTTTGGTTTGATTTTGAGCCACGTTTTACTGAGCAAAACGGCAGCACACAATTCAAGACGTGGAAGGGATTGGGCTTTGATGGGAGCTACTTTGGATTTAGCAATCAGTAATGTAGTTTTGTACATACCATTCTCCGAGACACGATAATAGATGCAACAACCATAGGCACGTTCAGAAGTATCTGCGAAACCATGGATTTCACCAAGCCGATCAGGCGAAGTGAGAACGTATCGTGGAACTTCTACTTGGTGAATGAACGACAAGTCATATTTTATTTGGAACCACAAAGTCTTGAGATGATCATTGAGTGGATCATCCCATCCAATGTTCTGAACCCATAATTTGAAACTTCTCCACCAAAAATCGTCCAAGACCCTTAAAAAGCAAGAAATCAGGCGGTACCATTCTATGGGGACTATGTCTAAAGTTGGACCTATGTTAAATGTTTTGTTTTTTATACCCTCCATCATAATATGGAGGTTATAATTAAATTTGTCATTCCGTTTGTAACACATCGAAATATTTATCGGAGACCCTATAAGTATATATGTACATATATTCTTGATCAGGGTAAAATTCTAAGTCGATATAGCCATGCCCGTCTGTTGCAATCAAGAAACAGCTCGCAATTTTTAAGATAGAAGTTTGTTATTTGGTATAAAAGTTTCTATTACTCCTAGGATGTTTGGTATTGCGAATGGGCTATAACGGTCCACGTTTTGATGTTTGATTTTGCGTTTCCAAGCAAAATCCTGAAAACTTAAAAAAATATAAAAATGTGAACTTAGACCACGATTTATTTAAAAATCCCTCCGGTGATTTTTTATTGTTTTTGGATTTTTCTCATCTATGAACATTGCTCAAAATCAACAAAAACTTTCCAGTTTTAAGCACCTTCAGAGTATTATAAGTTGGTTTTGGCCAAAAAGTTTGTAACGCATCGAAACAGTGGTCATACATATATATACCAAAATGAATGTCTCGGCGAGCTGAGTCGATCTGGCTATGTGCGTCCGTCCGTCGGTCTGTCCATCTAAACCTTGTAATAACGCTACAGGTCGCAATTTTACTCCGATCGTCACCAATTTGGTGTTGATGAAGGTCCTGGAGGAGAAGAAGCCTATTGATTTTGGTGATGGTCGGATAATATTCAGGGGTCGCAATGGACAAAAAACTTATTTGGAGAAAAAGTCAACATTTTATTTCAAAGCGAATATCTCAGCTTGTATGTGGGGTATATGAAAAGCAAAACCTGCTAATGCAAGTAGAAAATATCATCTTTGCAACAATGTAACGTAGGTAGTCGTAGGTGGTCAAACAACGAAGATATCGCAATAGCCGCTAATAGAACACAACTTTTCATTTTTGCGATTTTAATAATAATGACGAATATCAAAGCTATGGTTGGGGACCTTCCAAAAGCAAAGTCTGACTATGAAAGTAGAAAATCCCATCTTTACAATGATGTAAAGGGTGTTTTTTTAAGCCCGATAGAACTTGTAGTTGTAAAAAATAACACAAAAAATTAAATTGTAATCAAAAATTTTTTTTATTCGAAAGATCAATACGTGACATTAACATTTGAAAATAATTTCGGGCATATGGGCACCGCGGCTGTTCTTGAAGAAGTGCATTCTGGACGTCCAATTTTTGGCCACATTTTCGAATAATGCTGGCCTCCAAGGCATCAATTGTTGCTGGTTTATCAGCATAAACCAGTGACTTCACGTAGCCCCACAGGAAATAATCGAGAGGTGTCAAATCGCACGACCTTGGAGGCCAATTGACAGGTCCACTTCTCGAAATCAACTTATCGCCAAATTTTTCAATACGTCGATGGTTGCGTTCGCCGTATGGCACGTAGCGCCATCCTGTTGAAACCACATCTCCTCCGGATCAATGTCATCCATATTTTCAAACCAAAAATCATTGATCATGGTGCGGTAACGATCTCCATTGACCGTAACGCGAGCTCCGGCCTCATTTTTGAAGAAATAAGGTCCGATGATGCCACCAGCGTGAAAACCGCACCATACGGTGCATTTTTCTGGATGTAATGGAGTCTGTAGGGTCTCTTGTGGATTGGTCTCACTCCATATGCGGCAATTTTGCTTATTAACAAACCCGTTAAGCCAAAAATGCGCCTCATCGCATGGAGGATTATGTACGCCATACAAATGACGAAGTCGTCTATAAGTTGCGCGAATCGACGACTGATTTTCAAAGTAAATTTGGATAATTTGGTAGCGTTGTTCAAGCGTGAGTCTATTCATGATGGTTTGTCAGAGTATACTGAAACAAATAAAAAAAAAAAAGTTTCATCAAAATTTAATTTGTTGTGTTACTTTTTACAATTTAAAGTTCTATCTAGCTTAAAAACACCCTTTAAAACAGGTTGGCGTAGATGGCAAAATTACGGAGATATCGCAATAGTCGGTAATACATCCCATTTTTTATTTTTTTGTATTCACGCTACACGTCGCAATTTTGATTGGATCGTCACGATATTTTGGGTGTTAATGGGGGTCTCACAGAGGAAAAAACCTACTGATTTTGGTAATGGTCGGATATTATTCAGGGGTCGGAATGTGAAAAAAACTTATTCGGAGAAAAGGCCAATGTTTTATTTCAATGCGAATATCTCTCTTCTGTAAGTGGTATATCGAAAGCAAAACCTGGCAAGGAAAGTAGAAATTATCCCCTTTACTACGATGTGGAGTAGGTTGTCATCCTTTTCCCATCTTTGTGCAGTCACACTACATGTCGGAATTTTGATCGGATCCTCACGGGGGTTGATGAGGGTCTCACACAGAAAGAAACCTATGGATGGTTGGCGTACATTCCACTTGTTCCGTTTTTTATTTGAGTTGTACTGATGATGCACTTAACTGCGCTTCAATAAAATTGACCTGTATTAATGAAGACATTCAGACCAAAGGCGCTAAGCTATCCCAATTTTAATATTTTGAATTTTACCAGTCAAAAGCTTATGCACAGGGGTAGTGCTTTAGGGTATCACATAGTCGGCCCCGAACCAACTAAAGCCTTGGCTCACTTGTTATACCCTACACCACTATGTGGAAAGGGTATAATAAGTTTGTTTTGGTAAAAATTCATGTAACACCGCGAAATATTCGTCGGAGACCCCCAATGTGGTATACCAATCTTCATATCTCGGCGAGATAAAGCGATTTTGAGATGTGTGTCCGTCTGTCCATTATAAATTGTAATCAAACTCCAGGCCGCAATTATCGTCACGAAATTTGGTATGGAGGTCGGTTTCACATCAGAATAGAAGCTTGCAATTTGAGATGGCGATCAGATAATATTTAGAGGGTTAAATGAACCACTACTTTTGCGTAAAAATTGTGAAACTTTTTAATATACAGCTTATATCTTTATTCCTGGAAGAGACATTCCGGGCAAGTAAATTATACTTGGAAGAGGAACGCTTGACCTTTCTATCGATGTCAATTGTGTTGGTGTACATGAGAGTTACATCCTAATATACCCTGTTATTTGTTTGTAGTGTAATTATAAACACGCTAGAGGCTGCAATTACAGCTCAATAATCAAGAATTTTTACACGAGGTAAGAGTTTAGGTAGAAGAAGATGCTTACAATTTTGGATGATGATCTGATATTATTTAGCGGGTGAAATGGACCATTACTTTTGTATGCCTACATATGGAAAAAGAACTACTGACCTTTCCCCCTGATGCAAATTGTAAAAACGTGTCTTCTTGATAAAGGACCTACGGCCTAATATATAATGGGTTTGTGTAGAAAACCACATTTTCCCATTCCAGTTTTTGCATTATTGCAATTTACATGGTGCCTGTTTGTGTAGAGCAATGAGGGGAAAAGAAAAGATAAATAAAAACACAGAGGTATCAGTTCTTTTATAATAATAAATGTTTGCTGGTTTATTGAATTGTTTGTTCTGTTTATGACAACAAGATTACCTTTTGCTAGGTGCTTTCTCTTTTAAAGATAAAAGTAAAGTGAACGCAGAGGTTCATTTGGATCGCAGAGGATCTTAGTGATCGCAGAGGATCGTCATGATCGCAGAGGATCTTCGGTTTTTTACTACTACAACTACATTTATTTCAGTGAGAGCAGAGTCTCTATGTATCAAAATGAGCAAACCGACAACAACCGTCGCCCGTTAGTATCTACACTCTCCGGTCTCCGCAGAGGGAACTTGTAGAGGTGATACACGAGCTGTCAATCAGCATCCGTGATCGACTGGGCTCGGGAAGCTGAAGGCCAACGTATCCAACTTATACAGTGCCCTTACGTTTCAATTGTCCAATTAGATTTTTATACATACATTGCAGCATGAGTCCAGCCAGGCAAAATCAAATTTTCAACGGTGGCAAAATAACTTTCAGTAAGGTTTGCGACAATTTCTGAGTATTTCAGCCATGGAAAACTTCTCTACAAGTGGTGTCTTAGGACACGTCGTTCGGACTCGGAGATAAGCTGTGGGTCCCATATGATTGAGCGAATATGAATCGGGGTACACTCACTCATTGATATGAGAGACGTCTCCCTTGTCCCTTCTGGGATGTTTGTGAAACAATTATTATGTTATTATTTAAGGTTGGTAAGATACGGTACCAGAATCCACAATGTTACAATAAGTTTATTTGTTCCATAAAGGAATTTTAAAATGTGGAAACCAAATTCCCAGGGGTAAAGGTGTAGGGTATCGCATGGTCGGCCCGTCCGACTATAGCCTTGGTTTGCTTGTTTTTTAATAATTTGTGTTGTAACATTACGCTTTACTGAAAATTTGATATCTACGTGGAAAGTATTTTTGGCCGCTCAGTCCATAAAAGCACAGTGGATCCACTTGTATGGAGAAAGTTTCGCGATATTTTTAATATATTTACTTGCACGTAAATTGTAGGTGTACTCACAAGAAAAAATATTAGTCAAATGTTCCTACTTTTGGAGCTAGTTTTAGGCAGATCGCTTCGAATGAAACAAAAACTAATATATTTTAAAAAAGGTCCATGTCATAGCTGTCAGAGTTGTCGGATATTGTACCAACAGTTTTTTATTTTTGGCCAATTGGTGGAACCGCTGTGCAGAATGGGGTAGAAAACCTCTTTACAGACAAATTTGGAAGATCTGTTTTTGTGAGGACTACGAACATACAGAAAAACTAAACATAGGTGTTTTCTGAATGATAATGAAAACGTGACAAGCAGTTATCTACATTTTGACAAGCAGTTATCTACCAGTGAAGTCGACTAGTTATCATTCATGTGAAATGTCGTAAAGTAGCTATTCGAAATAGGGCATATAGAACAATTATTGTCTTCATTTACATTAATTTCTGTGTTAAACGGTTCTGACGTCAAAGGTCAACGATTCAATGCATAATTTGCTGTCAGTATACCAATCATCATAAAAACTTCTGAAAAGCTGTGATGTGCAGCTGTTAACATCTTCGTTTACGGGCTCCTTAAGTGAGGGACAACCCCCAATGGCTTTGTTTTCGTCATCACTTGTGGCAAGCTTTGTTACCTTTGTTTGTTGTATTTAAGTCATCGTTACATGTTGCATTTCTTCTAAATAGTTTTTTTTTCCTACCATGCTACCCTCCTCTTTATCTTTGAAAAGTGCTTTGCAAACGACAAGGCTTTGTTGTTTTGAACACCGTCGATAAAATAATTAACGCAATGTCAGTAACGTTGTCAGAGTAAGAAATAGCTTAGTTTGCGACCTCATATCTTTTGCGTCTTGGCGCAGATGCTGTTGCTCCTTTTGTTGGCTGTTATTGTTGGTACTTGTTGGGTTTTCGTCGATGTTATTGCTGTTCCAGTGGCGGCATGTCGATTTTGATCTTTGTGTGTGCATTTTGCTTCAATTAACATTTTTCATCATTATCATCGTTGTCGTCACAGTCATCTCCATCATCGACATGGACATGGACATCATCAACAGCGCCGGCAGTCAACAACTAAAAGCCAGGCAAACCTCCTCATCATCATCCTCATCATTTGAGACATAAAAACTGTTCGTATGGAAACAGCCACACATACATATGTACATGTGAACAACATTAAGGTCTATACGATGTCCATGACTTGACTTTGGACAATGAATGAATGAACGAACAAATGTTCTGGATGAATGAATGTCAGAATGATGATAATTATTATTATGAGGGCTAAATGATTTTAAATATGAAAAAGTGCCGTTAGAAATAAAACCATCTGCGTAAGGGGCTGTTATTAAATAAATTGCTCTAATTGGATGGGTATGGGAACGATAAAGCCACAAATTGAAATATTTAATTAAACGAGTTTGGCAATGTGAGAAAATTACCCTAGTTACTAAACTTTTGTTAAATAAGATTTATTTGATAAAGATAAGTGTGTTATGCTCTCGGGCATTTATCGATTTTGTAGCTAACAACAACGTACCTACAATACAATGAAATCGATAAACTTTGCAGTTTCATATATGACCTCCAAATAAAATGCAAATTTAATAGAAATTAAACACTTCAAGTTATTTGCAAAATAAGGGCATCGACAGAGAAAGTGATCCAACTTGTTGATATCTCCAAATCTGCATGCTCGCTGCGCTTCTGCAGTGTAAAGACCAATCTCGTCTTCCTCTAGCAGCGAAACAATTGTGTGTATTAGAAGCTTCCAATTTCCGACTATAGGATATCCTACACCACTGCGAGTATATAAAATATATTTGGATGTATGGGAGCTACATATGTATATATATGAGGAAAAGACACAATTTTTTAGTTTCCCATCGAAAAAAATTTAGATACCCTACACCACTGCCCCTGGGAATTAGCTTTCAGCAAATCAAAATTCCATTATGGAGCAAATAAGCTTATTGTAAGAAATAATTTTGTCGATTCTGCCACCTTATCAAATTAAGCTTAAGTCCTACAGTTTATCGCCGAGTCCGAACGGCGCACAGTGTTGCCTCAGTGGACAAAAATCCAAAAATGTGTTCTTGACTTTTTTATAATTGTATGGTTTTATTTTATTGAGAACACTTCAAATAGGACAAACCTCAAAGATGTTGTCGATATTTGGTGTTACTATAAAGTTATAGCTCGTTAAACATAGAAGATTTTTCGTATGTGACATTTACTAAAATGTATTTAAAAAAGAAACCCTTGTTCATGGAAATTTTTTAAAGAAGTTATTGACATATTCCACAACTTTTGAATAGGGAATTAAAGAGTGGTCGATAGTCTTGCAATTTATGAAAAAAAGTTTACATATAATGTGTATACATAAAGTTTGAAACATTGAAACAGTAACGTGTTATACAAAACTCACGAATTTCGATTCTTTCATGGAGTGTATCTAAAAATTGCAGCAAATTGCAGTTTCGACCATTTGGTACATGAAACAGACATCCCTTTCGAATTAAAAAATGCAAAGTTTACGTCCTATAAAATCCGATTCTCGGAGCCACAACCATATCATCATAAACAATTTGCACGAAAGGAGCAAGAACCCTTGTTTTGCCTCAGTGGATAAATTCACTTTTTTTGACTGCTTCGTTTTATTTTTGTTAAAACGCGTTTACGTTGGCGAAAGCACGTCAAAAAGCTCGAATTTGAAATAATTTTGCTGATAGTAGATGTCACTGTTGGAATAGAAGTGGTTCAATTAAAATTGGCTGAGTTATAGCAAAATCGGGGAAATATATATATGTGGGAGCTATATCGAAATCTGATCCGATTTTTAACAAAATCGGTAAAACTGATCAGAGGCCCAGGCATATATCGCATATTAAATTTGAAGGCGGTTCAATTAAAATTGGCTGAGTTATAGCAAAATCGAGGAAATATATATATGTGGGGGGCTATATCGAAATCTGATCTGATTTTTAACAAAATCGGTAAAACTGATCAGAGGCCCAGGCAAATATCGCAGATTAAAATTGAAGGCGGTTCAATTAAAATTGGCTGAGTTATAGCAAAATCGGGGAAATATATATATGTGGGGGCTATATCGAAATCTGATCCGATTTTTAACAAAATCGGTAAAACTGATCAGAGGCCCAGGCATATATCGCATATTAAATTTGAAGGCGGTTCAATTAAAATTGGCTGAGTTATAGCAAAATCGAGGAAATATATATATGTGGGGGCTATATCGAAATCTGATCTGATTTTTAACAAAATCGGTAAAACTGATCAGAGGCCCAAGCAAATATCGCATATTAAATTTGAAGGCGATTCAATTAAAATTGGCTGAGTTATAGCAGAATCGGAGAAATATATATATGGGGGATATATCCAAATCTGAACCGATATGGACCAAAATGGGAATTTTTCATACCTATGCCCGCATAAGTACTTGTATAAAAATTCATCGACCTAGGTCAACTCCTTCTATTTTTGTCCACGTTTACAAGGAAGCGGCAACACTGTGCGGCGTGTCCTAAGACACCACTTTTAGAGAAGTTTTATACGGCTGAAATACTCAGAAAATGTCGCCAACATTACTGTGGTGTATATTGCCATCGTTGAAAGTTTGATGTTACCTCGCCGGGGAATCGAAACCACGACATTCTGCGTACAAGGTGGATGTGAAGTTGAAGTATATCTCCACTCTATGGAATAATATTAGAAATGAAGGTACGTAATGATTTTTTTTTGTTTTGAGCATATTAAATGTCTCCGAAGTCTATTCTTTAAACATCAAAAAATGTAAAATTTCAGTGTTAGGCCATATCTAATAGGGTGCCACCGTGGTGCATGGTTCCTGGGTATGGTTCCTAGGCCTGGCCACATTAAAATTTCTACGGTGGCAAAACACCCCTCAGTAATAATGGTGAAATTTTCTGAGTATTTCAGCCATGAAAAACTTTTCTACATGCGGTGTCTTAGGACACGTCGTTCGGACTCGGCGATAAAAAGTAGGACCCTTATCATTTATCTAGCATGAATCTGGGTCCACTCATTTATATGAGAGAAGTCTCCCTTGTCCCTACTAGGATGTTTGTGGAACAATTATGTATATCACTATACATTTCTAATAAAAGTTCCAAAATTGGAAAATTGACATTGGTAGCCCCTTCTGATACATCTGTAAATTTTCTTTGAATATCAGGTCCATTTTGGAATACACCTAATATTAATAAATATATAAGCCGCAGCAAATATACCCAATTACAATGCCATTTGCCATATCTGACCGTGAAATTTTCGACAGACGGACACCGCTCCAATTTTATTGAACACTACAAATGCTATATACAAATGTTCAAAGGAAACATTGTGAGTTTATTAAAGTTCTATCGTCCAACGCGATTTGTGCTTTTTAGGGTATTTCGAAAAGAGTTCATTGTGGATATATGTATATTGTGATATCTAAAATATACTTTAACAGGTAAAAAACAACTAATAATGAGTAGTAATTCAAATAATTTGCATGCAAACAAATTTGTGACTCATATTTAATTATATGCCATATAAATATTAATTTTCCTTCATTAAAATTAATATTTCAAAAAAACTTTAACGGAAGCGACACCGAGTGCATTCTGAAAACAGGTGGCGAAGCGGCCTCATGCTGCGGTATACATATGTATAAAAAATTCAATTGGACAATTAATAGGCTAGGGCTCCACGTAATTTGCAATAACGCTGGGAATTTCTCTATCATCTCTCTATTCCACACAAAACCTATTATACGTATGGACCAAATTTTAAACTTTTATATTTTTCATACAAAATAATGGTCTATTTAACCCACTAGATAATATGAGATCATCATCCAAAATTGTAGGCATGTTCTTCGTGCAAAATCTCGTGACTATTGATATATAATTGGACCTCTAACGTGCTTCCGATTACACTCCAATCAAATAACTGCATATATTAGGCTGTAACTCTGTTATCAGAGCACGTAAATCAACATAATTGACATCAATGGAAGGGTAAAGAAATGGTATTCCAAATGTTATTTACGTGGGCGGAATGTTTCTTCCAGGATACATATATATAAGCTGATATTGAAAATTTTCACAACTTGTACACAAAAGTTGTGGTCCATTTAACATTCTAAATATTATCTGATCACTATCTCAAATTGCAAGCTTCTTCTTTGTCATATACTCTTACCTTTGTTAAAATCAGACTATTATTGCGACCTACAGAGCAGCTACAAAATCGGATAAAAATTATGTTTTTGGTCCATTTCACCCTCTAAATATTTCACAATCATCACCAATAACATTAGGTGTCTATTCTGGTCTGAATCCGACCTCCCTGCAAAATTTCGTGACGATTATTGCGGTCTGGAGTTTGATTACAATTTATAATGGACAGACGGACGGACGGACACACATCTCAAAATCGCTTTATTTTGTCGAGATATGAAGATTGGTATGGGGGGTCTAGGACCGATATTTCGCGGTGTTACATGAATTTTTCCAAAACAAACTTATAATACCCTTTCCACATAGTAGTGTAGGGTATAAATTTACCGTATGTTAAAATGCTTCTTTCCTTATTGACATCATCGGAATCATATATTTTTATTGTCAGTTAAGTGTAAGCCTTACTTTTGTTGAACAAGTGTTATGTGTGGGACTGTAAGCACTACCGCCTTGCTCACTTTATGCCCTGGTTCGATTTCCAGGTGAGCAAACATCAATTTTATATTATCTCCAAACGGTGTTGTAAGTCTCAAATCCATTGAGTACTTACAGAAAAAAGTCGACAGCCAGATTTACACGAAAGCGACACCAAGTGTCCAATAGGGGAAATATCACTGGATTACACCAAAACACTAGTTGATTTAATGTTTGAAGTCTCCTATATGATGAAAAGAAGTTCTAAAGTTAAAATATGCCTTTATTTTGTTAAATAAGTAAAATAAAATCATCCTTTTGCCAAAAGTGTAAACTTTATTTTGACGATTCAATTTTTGGGTTATTTTGGCAATCTTCGTTTATTGCCTAATGAAACTTTGGAAGGGCATAATATTTTCCGGATTTCAATTCCCCAATAAATACATCAAAAAGTAACATTTACCTCTGATACGTATAATTTCCTTATGTAGGTTTAATAATGCAATTTAAAATTGTTTATGCTTACTGTAAATAAAAGCATCAATTGCAAAAGCCTTTAAAAATTGGAAGATTTATTTGTATTTTTTGAAGATTGATGTTAATTGTACTGCAAATACAACTTATGATTAAATATTGTAGTGTCTTGTACGAAATATGTAAAGCGTTTTGTTTTTGATTTGTGAAACCATTTATCAACATTTTCTATAATCGTGTCGTGCCTGCATTTTAAAGTTACTCTCATCATGATGATCTTGTCATCGTTTGATATTCGTATTTTCTTTAGCGGTTTCTATGATACAGGTGCCGTTTTCCCTCTGGTCTCAAAACATAACATTTCTACAGCTTTCCTTATAATATATGTACTTTCCCGTTTTTTCTGCTACTACATCTTTAAATCGATTTTAAGATGTTTTGCTGTTCAGTGTTTATGTCAACAATGAACGAACAAACGGTTCACGACCACTTAAGCGACAATCAGAGAAAAATTTCCACTCAATTAAAATAGCTAAGATCTTCAAATGCTCATTGCCTTAAGATTTTCCGGTGGCTTTAAAATAGGAAAATTGCAAAATAAGGAGGGATACTGGAACCAACAGCGGTGTCAACTCCGTCTCCAACCCTGGAGTAAGCTTGAAAGACCGTACCTGTCACGCACAACTTGCTCATCCGCTTTCATCGAATTCTCGAAAAGTTTACCTTTGTTCATTCCAATGAGGTGATTATAGTGTCCATGATCTTCCAATGTAATTGTTCCACAAACATCCCATAAGGAACAAGGGAGATTTCTCTCATATCAATGAGTGCACCCCGATTCATATTAGCTCAACTGAATGATATCAGTTGTGTTTTGCTTTTAGGGGTTTTCCAATGTTCTCGATCACTTCATCTAGAAATTTTTGGATCTCTTCCTTAGTTGGTTTTGTATTGCTGGTGCTGTTGGGTCCCGGGGGGGCCGGGCCCCGAAATGGTTTGGTCCGACTAAATTTTTTGAGCTACTTTAACAAATTATTACGTTTTTTTCTCTAAAATAATTTTTTTGTTGTTTTTGAAATTTCAAATGAAAACTTATATTGTTCTGAAGGTTATGTACTGAAAATGTGCTTTATTGACAAGTTGTCTAAGAAATATTTAATCATTTATTCTTTAAATACTCTTTTTGAGAGAAACTTCCAGTAAAACTGAATTCCTTCTTTATGCCATGGTAGTGTTGTGGAATTCTGTAATGAATATAAAGGCCTTGATGCTTTAAACTCATTCTGTATTCAAAACGATTACAAATTCACTATTGTACGGATTAGAAGTAAATGAAATAAAATGTCTATTGGGCAATATGTACGACATATCAAGGGCTCTCTGAGGAGTATATCTCGAAAACCAATTAGAAAATTGTTTTACTACCTTAATCAATTTGTATTCCTATTTTATATCAAACTAGCGGACCCGGCTAACTTCGTCTCGCTATTAAGGAATAAAATTTCATACAAAAACTCAATTTTCGATTTTTCCAAGTTTCCGACTTTTCCAGAGAGATTTTCCAAAATTTTCTTCCGTAAAGACCTTCTCCTCGAAAATACGAATAACTGACAAAAAATTTTACAGAAATCGGCCTAGCCGTTCTCATTTTATGAATTACTATACATTTTTTCCCTTGGGGGAACCTGTAACCCCTATAGGGCGCGTCCCCAGGTGGCGGATAGGGGAATGCTTCCCAGATATGGGTGGTAAGACGGAAATCAAATACGTCTCGTGGACCAACAGGTAGCTGCGTCTGTTCTTAAGTAAAGCGGCAGCAAACAGCGTCTGAACTCCAGGAGGAGCGGCTGAAAACGTGAAGGAAAACAATAAACCCTTCAGAAGGCAACGGGAAACCACTGAAGTAATTTCCCTTGAAAATCATACAGTATGAACAACACAAATCAAAACAAACGGCCCTCAGTCTCCGGCCAAACGAGGGTGCTAAGAATCCCCGGAGGTAAAACCAACCAAAAGCTAAACATTGGAACCTGGAACGTCCGAAGTTTATACGAAATCGGTAAATTAAACAATACAATCAATGAAATGAACCGACTTGATATTGATATACTAGGTGTAAGTGAAACCTGGTGGACAGAATGCGGCGATTTTCAATCCCAAAATGTAGTAGTATATCACTCAGGAAATATGGAAGGGATACACAGGAGAGGTGTATGCATTATTGTCAAAAAAAGCATTGCAGACTGTGTAATTGGATTTATCCCCATGTCTGAAAGGACTATGATGATAAAAATCTCGGCAAAACCCTTGAATTTAAATATCATCCAAGTATATGCCCCTTCATGTGATGGAAATAATGACGAGGTTGAACATTTCTATGAAGAAATAAGTCAATTATTAAACATGACGAAGTCACATGAAATAACAATAGTTCAAGGCGACTTCAATGCCAAAGTGGGGAATGAAGAAGTAAATGGTATAACTGGAAGATATGGGCTTGGCGAAAGGAATGAGAGAGGAGAAAGATTAGTTCAATTTTGTCAAGAGTTTAAGATGACCATAACTAATACAATATTCCGACTACACCCCAGAAGACTCTATACATGGAGATCACCATTAGATAACAGAAGGAATATCGTTCGAAATCAAATTGACTACATAATGATCAACAGCAGATTCAGATCTTGTGTGACCAAATGCTCAACGTACCCGGGAGCTGATGTGCCATCCGACCACAATCTGTTGATGCTCAACGTTCGAATAAAAATTGCAAGATTTAAGAAAAGGAAGAAAAAATCTCACAAGATAAATACTGGGATACTCAATAACCCATCAACCAGAAATGAAGTGAAGGTGCAAATCAATAATAAACTTGAAAACATAGATTCAAACGATGTAGAAAATATATGGAACAATGTCAAGGATACGATGTGCAAAATAACAAAAAAATATCTTGGAAACTGTACAAGAAGACCCCAAAATGAATGGATGAATAATGAAATTATGGAACTTCGTGTGGAACGAAGCAAATATAGGAATGTTGACTATGAACGTTACTGGGAAATCAACAAGGAAATCCGCACCGCTACGCGTGCTGCAAAAAATGCTCTATTGAATGAAAAGTGTAGAGAAATTGAACATCTGCAAAATATTCACGATGATTACAATCTTCATAAAAAACTAAAAGAATCCGCAGGAGTGTATAAGAGAGCATCACCATCAGTACTAATGGATGACAACAATCAACCAATCTTTGAGCCATTACACATAAAGAAACGATGGAAAAACTATATTGAACAATTATTCACTGACGACCAACGGTCAAGATATGATAACAACATAAATACATCTTTAACGGGAAACCCAATTACCAAATCCGAAGTAGAATATGCAATTCAATCACTAAAAGATAGGAAATCAACCGGACCAGACGAAATTCCTTCTGAAGTCTTAAAATTAATAGATGGTGATAACATCTCACTCATTGTAAGACTTTTCAATCATGTGTATGATACTGGCCAATATCCAAACGAATGGCTGAAATCAACTTTTATTGCGATACCAAAAAAATCTAATGCAAAAAAGTGTTGTGACTACAGGCTTATTAGCCTTATGTGCCACATATTAAAAATTTTTTTGAGAATAATCCACAAACGAATTTACACGAAATGCGAAAGTGCTATGGGAGAGTCCCAGTTCGGCTTCAAGGAGGGTATGGGCACCAGAGAAGCCATATTATCCATCCAAGTACTGGTACAGAAATGCCGCGAAGTTCAAAAAGATGTTTATATATGTTTCATTGATTATGAAAAGGCTTTCGATAACGTCCAACACGACAAATTGATAAATATACTAAGGGAAATTGGAATACAAGAAAAAGAAATTAGATGCATACGCAATTTATATTGGAACCAAACTGCAAGAATTGAAATAAATGGTGATCTGACTGATGAAATTCCCATATCAAAAGGAGTCAGGCAAGGATGCATACTATCGCCGCTTCTTTTTAATATATACTCCCAAAAGATATTTAATGAGTCAATTGAAGGAGAACGTATTGGAATAAGAGTTATGGGTAAAATTATAAATAATATACGCTATGCTGATGATTCCACAATTATTGCTAGCAGTATATCTGGGCTGCAACAACTCCTAGACAAACTCACGTACGTAAGCGAATCATATGGCCTCAAAATAAATATAAAGAAGACAAAATATATGATTGTAAGTCGAAAATATGTCAGTTGTGAAACGTCACTAAATATCAAAAACGAAAACATCGAACGCGTAAAATCTTTTACATACCTCGGCGTTTTAATTAACGACCAGTGGAACACATCAAACGAAATTAAGCGTCGAGTGGAGATGGCCAGAAATGCCTTTTTTAAATACAAAAAAACACTTACAAACCATGAAATTGGTCTCAAAACGAAGGCAAGATTTGTCAAATGCTACATTTGGTCTATACTACTATATGCAGTAGAAACCTGGACCCTAAAAAGTGCAGATGAGAAAAAAATTGAAGCATTTGAAATGTGGGTATACCGAAGAATACTGAAGATACCCTATACATCGCATATTACGAATCAGGAAATTCTAAGACGAATGAACCTTGATAGACAACTTTTACGCACCGCAAAATCAAGGAAAATCGCATACCTGGGGCACCTGATGAGGAACCATAAATATAAATTTATACAAGCCATTATTAAATGTAATATAGAAGGACACAGAACAAGAGGCAGAAGAGAGACGTACTGGTTAAGGAACATCCAAGAATGGACAGGATACTGGGATGAAACGAATCTAATATATGCTGCGAAGAATCGAGAGCTGTCAATAATTTCATAACATAAAACATTAAAATATATTAATTTGTAATACATATAATATTGTATGATCGCTTATATCCGAATAACGGATCCGCAAATAAAGAAGAAGAAGATACATTTTTTACACCATTTTTATATATATATAGATTGTTGCTAAATATTGGTAGAAAATAATGGAGAAACATTTATTGTTGTGCATCATAAAGTGGAGAAAAAAGTATAAAAATTAAATATTTTCAAAAGTGTTTGGCTATATTTACCATTAAGAACCGTTCATATACATTTCGCATGTTCCAGAAAGTTATGTACTGATGTCTTTGCTACATTATTGTAGGTGGTTGTTTTCTTGAATATTGAATGAATTTAGTATCTATGGGCCAAAACCATAGAAAACAGGATACAAATCACATTTGCTTTGCTATTTTGACCTTTAAGAACCGTCTATACAGAGTTCGTATATTCTAGAAAGATGTTTATTGAGATCTGAGGTAAATTGTTGTAGTTGGGTGTTTGCTCCAAATTTGATCGGTTTGATAGCTGTATAACAAAACTTGAGAAAACATTTTAAAGAAATTTGACTTTGGCGATTTTGACCGTGCAGATGAAGTTTGATGGATTATTTTTTGTTCTTTAAGACAAGAGCTAAAACTTTGCCTCTGAGATATATTCAAATTTTCTAACGGGTTGAAAGATATAGTCCTGACTAAATGACCCTTTTTACATCAAAGCCTCAAACCTTTGGAGGCCTATAACCGTGAAAGTTGATGAGATACGAAAATACGGCGAGACACGTGTCTTCTTTTTTTGGTCTTCTATCACGCTGCGGTGTCAGAATATGGTTAATAGTTTTCGTGTTGCACAGTGTAAGTGTAGTTTAAGGGCTATTCGAGGAGTCATTGCACATTTTGACCAATGGTACTCCTTGCGGTATTGTTTACAGCGATATTGTATTTTTCGTGGGTAAGTCCATGGTTATGTCAGGATTGGTCCAAAAGCTTTAAATCTTACGACGACCAACTAAATTGACGGATGGACACCATAACTATCAAAAAGGAATGACTTCCAAAATCAGGACCACTTCCAAAATGGACTATATCAGTCAATTCTTTCAGGTATATTCTGTACAAAAGTGCAAAACATTTGTGCTTTGATTAAGTCAAATTTTTGAGCACAACATAAGCATTTATCCGCAGCGCCAACAATCGTGAAGTTGTATACCCCAAATATTAGCAATACTATCTGAAACTTCCTGCTTATACAATTTATAGAAAAAAATTTTGGCTGTAGCCCGTATTCGATTCGATATAAAAGTCTCAGCTCACACAGGCTGAGGGTATATCTCTGTCGGCAAACACGACTGTCACTTTTTCTACTAGTTATGAATTTTCAATAGTTATGAATTTTCATAAGTTTGCCTCTGCTGTGCCGACAGAATTGATCGTGATAAACATCTAGTCGTACAATTAAGATATATATATAAGCGGGAACAACAACCATTGAGGTATCAGATGGAGTTTTTCGACTTAACCTTTTTTCAGGACTCTCAAACAGGACTGCGAGTTGGATTCGGAGTCTATAAGTTGTAGATTGCATCGCCCGGCTCCTGATAAAAATGTTTTCTTTTTCAATGTAATTTTCTGTATTTTTAGTTGGCTTTTACGGACTCTATCGCTTGTGGTAAAATAGTAAAATTTTGTTGTTTTTATGTCATTAAAGAAAATTATTTTCTTACAATAATACAAAACTTTTTTAATGTGACTGAAGTAAGTGTGTGATATCTGGATATGTACTTTAATGAAGAAAAGACGTTATGTTCGGGCCGAGCTGTTTATATCCTCCAAACACTGTATATCTCTATTCGACATATTTGCGAATGTAATCCCTGTATTCGAACGTGGATCTATTTTCACCACTTTTTGCTTGGAGGTTCTCCCACCAAAAGGATTTCCAAAATCCATATAACTTACGATATTTTTAAAAATTAAGCCAATTGCCTCGAATTATAGAAAATCTTTCAAAATCTTTTCTCTGCGGAATTTAGAACCCAAAAAGCCAAATAAGAGCTAATGTGGGTGAAAATTCTGGGATACCCCAAAACGTAAATCTATATGGGTAATATGCATTTGAAATATTTTTTAGTTATTGCTTCAATTCTGTTGGAGAATTTGGTTAAACACTTTTGTATGGGGACTATACCGAACCTGGTCTGATAGGTTAATTTTCAATTCTATACATCCAAGGACTAATATTCCAAATTTCAGTCTTGTTTCTAAAATATTGTGATCTCTCTCTATTGAATGTATATACTTTGTGGCAATATTGCATAAACATAAAATCAACTAAAAAAACCCTTTAAAATAGCTTTATGTGACGATACACAAAATTTTTAAACTACATTATTTAAACCACGTTTCGGAATTTGTCATATATATAAAATTTCATTGCATGTTTGAGTGGATGCATTCCTGTAGTCACTATTGATCCATAAAGTATACCAAATTCCCTAAAAGTGATCACAAAAACTTGGGCTAATTAGAAAATGATCTCCATCATTTGGGTCATATTTTAATGCAAATATACCATTCTCATATGTGTTTAAAAGAAATTATCGATTATTAAACACTTTTATGCACGTTTCTTAAACTAATTCTATTTACCCCATTTTTATATGGGTGTAGAAGACAATTGAGCTAAAAAATCATTCGGTCCGAGTCAATGAGGCGCTTACAAGCACGCGTCTTAATTGCTTTTAATGTTGAACTTTAAGGTTAAAAAAATGGCATAGCTACAGCTGCTTTAGCCAATTGCCTCAGCACCATTATCAACAACATTAACTACGGCTTGGCTTCTCTAACGTGCGTCTCGTCGTTGTTGCTTTGGGCAAATATACGTGCCACATTAGCTGCTACACACCATTACTGTGCGAAGTGTAATGAAGCAGCAGCTTATATTAGATCGTGGCTGTTTTTTTTTTTTATTCCATAATTTAGCTCAGTACTAGTTTTTGCAGTGGCCAGCAATGTGTTTTGCTAACGTTTTGTGTTTGTTTTTATAGTTGTTGTGGTCAAATCATAGATCATGTGAAGTCATCCATTGCGACCAAATGTCTGTGCTCAGTGTCAAAATAGGCTAAATGTTTATAGAAATGTATGGGGAGCAAACCGGGTGAATTTATGTTTGCTGCATTTTGTAGCCTATCATAATTTCATTGTCAGTGGAAATGTTGAATGTTTGGGAGATATATTTTGTCACATTGAAGACAAATGTTCATTTATTTGTCTCAATGATAACACTTGCTTTACTTACGCACAAGGCGTAAGAGAGTTGCACAGATTTTATGGCAAAATTTGTATATAATGGCATAAATAATCATAATTCGCCGCACTATACCTTAGTGACGATCCCTTATATATACATCCATTTATATATAATTTCGAAACCCTAAAATTGTTCTTCAAAATTATGTTCGTTGATGGATAACTTGCAGCGGTAGTACAGCCTTTGTCGAAATCCCATGTCAGGGACGTACGCAGGATTTCATTTCGGGGGGGGCCCAACTTGACCAAAAATCATGAAAAATTCAAATGTTGTATAGCGTTGCGTAAAGCTATTTTAAGGGGTTATGGCCACTTATAAGCATGAGAAAAAGCCATTTTCATGCATTTTTTATAAAAAATCTATTAAACCTTAAGTTCTATTTTTTTTTTTTTTTTTTGAAAAATCTTGCATTCAAATGTCCGCGTATAAAGCACTGTTTTTACTAAAGCAGTTTGCGATACCCACTGTAGTTTAAAAAAGAATAAACCGATCAGCATATATTTTTGTGGGATCATTACGAACTTAATAATCTTGTCCATTATCGAAAAGGAATTAAAAAAATCAATTTTTAAAAATTTTGAACAGTTAAAATCAAAATTTCGATTTTAACAAAAACAAAACACTGTACAAAATTGATATTTTTTCTGACTCCGTCAGCAGCTTTTTTAAAGACTCTCTCGGTTAAGCACATGATTTATGTGTACAATAGTCCCACAAAAACTATAAAGTGCCACTTCGAGGAAAATACGTTTTTAGTTTCTATGCTACATACAAAACACAATAAATGTTTCCCTTCGAAAGCTCATATCTCGGTAAATTTTTGTCCGATGGACTAGAAATTTTGGGACATATTCTATTCTATATTCTATTCTATATTTTATATGAAATAATGGTACAAAGTATATAAATTCAATAGAAACAATTCATAATATTTAGTCCCAATTTACATTAGGCGAGTTTACTTGCTGCAAGTCTCACTTTGTAGGAGAGACACGTAAGGGGTATGGAAGTGGAAAAAAATCGGTCGTACCGGCAATTTTCAGGCAATTCCTTTTATATTTGTCGTTATTGACATTATTTTCATTGTTTTGAAAACAAAACTTGCAGAAACAGAATTGCCTGTATAAACGCAAGTTTAAAAGAGAACGAGAAAAATTTCCGGAAAAAAATCGTTTAATGTAAATTGGGACTAAGCATACAATTTTAAATATTTACAGAGTAGGATATTTAGAATTGAAAATAGACAATATCGGACCACGTTCGGTAAAGTCGCCATGTAAAATTTATTGAAGTATATTGAAGTTTTTAATCATACAGGTCCACGTTATGGTTTATCGCAGAATTTTACAACCACAAAGAATTGCCGTTGTCTTTGCTATAGCAAGATTTTCACTATTTCGATGATCTTAGCCTAATTTTTAAAAATATCGGCTGTCGTTGATGTGTTTCCAAATGAAAACATTAAGAAAAATTTAACAGTTTTGGAGATATGGTGCGAAATGTATACAAATTATGGAATTTTTAGATATATTATAAAAATTTATTTTTTTTTTTCATTTCTCCCAATATTTTATTTTTGCCCTTATCTACAGATTTGCATTGGTTTCAGAGATATAGCCCCGAGTTGTTTAAAAAGTCGATATTTAACAATGTTATATGGGGCCATTAAATCCAAGCTGTAACTGACTCAACAAAACGGAACTACTCGTAGGGCTCTTGTACTTTTTTTTCAAAAAATCGTCACTCCAAATTATTTGCACAAGATTACCTTAAAAATGTTGCACAGTGTTATTTACCGAAAGAGATAGATTCTGATACCAGGATTTTTTTTACTTTTAATATAATGTTACAAAAGAAGCGTTATAATTTGTTTTCTTAATTGTCAGATTAAAAGTTTTTGGACTCGATGACAAAAACTTTTATGGACTTAGTTCTATATAGTTTTGACAAATAACAATCAATCCCTATTGAACCCCACATAATTATTCACTAATAATTATTTGAGAGACACTCCTCTCGATAGTTACCGCGCCCATAAGCTTTTTAGTTGGCCACTGTAGTATTTAGAGCTTTATCAGGAAGCATAAACTTGTCCACGAAAAGTAGGATATCGCTGTAAACAAGACTACAAAATGTCCAAGGAATCATCGAACATTCCTTAAACTGCAGTTATGTTAGACTTGTATAAGAGACCTGAAGATGTTGTCCAAACATATTCTCTTGGACCTTGATGTACTTTTGGAAGTAATCTTGCGAACCATATTACGTTCGATTTTAGACCGAATCGGTTAGTCCCTTGGACCATTTTAGTGAACATTTTATAACCTTTATGGCGGAGGTACCGATATGACTTAAATTTAATTTGGACAAAACATTACGAGATCCATAACTTGGACCGAGAGTTATCATGAGTTCCAACCTGCCAGACAAACAGAGATACAGACGGACGGACGGTGGTAAGTATTTCCATCTTGTCTGAAACGAATATCGTCCAAACATATGTGAAGTCTTACTCGTAAATCATTATTTTGATGAAATCTTTTTGTATCGTATCCTAGTTATATAATCTCGTAATCTAAAGTCTAAGGTTACAATTATACTTCGGTGATGATAAGTAAAAAATCAAGTGACGCACAAAAATTCATTTGTCTATTTTATTTTTTCATACTGTTTAGCAGCAAATTTGTCTAAAACAGAATAACAAAATTTTGGCGATGGCAGTAAAACAAATTTCTAATTGGCTTTCAATATGTAGTCCACGAAGGACCGACCCTTCATACATTTTATTCAATAGATTTTTTTATATATTTCCATTCCCACAATACTGAACTCGTTATTTTTGTTATAACCGGATGAGTTTTAAGCCTCGAGAGCTCTATACAGTTCGAATAAATAATAGACATGGAGTATATTCATTAAGGAATTAGCATTTGATAGTGGTATGATATGACATGAAGAAGTAATTCAGATTTCATTGGAAGTTTCTCTCAAAAACAGCTTACAAACAAAAATTAATAAAATATTTTCTTACAAAAATTGTTAATGATGTACATTTTCTGTTCAGAAACTTAAGAAAATATAAGTTTTAATTTGAAATCTTCAGATATACAAACATTTTTATGGGAAAAAGCATAATACTAGTTACAGTAGCTTAAAAAAATTTGTTCGACCAAACCATTTCGGGGGGGGCCCGGGCCCCCCGTGCCCCCCCCCTGCGTACGTCCCTGTCCCATGTAACAGTTCGGCATATCAGTTCCATTAACAAACTAGCCTTTAAAATGTAATGTAATTATTTAAAAGGTTTTAGCTCAAAGTCCGATGAAGTTACATAACTTTCTACCATGTTAGTTACCTGCTGTGTTAGAGCCACTCACTATATGAAGATTTTGTCAAATTATTAGACTGCAGTGTAACCAGTGCACTGGTTGAACTTGGTCGCATACACTGAAAGCAAAAGCCCCGTAATATGAATGCAAGCCTACGTTATATCAATAAAATTTCTCATTGATATTGAGCCAACGTGGAACTCATTGAATAAATGAAAAAAGTTTCATTAAAGTAAAATTACTAATTTGTTCATTAATGGAATGAAACTTATGTAATGAAACTTTTTCATTAATTTAATGAAACTTTTTCATTGATGAAATTAAATTTGTTTATTAATGTAATGAAGTCCTATGTTGGTTCAAAATCAATGACAAATTTCATTCATGTAACTTATTTCATTAAATGTGCTAAACAATTTTCCTCATACTCAGATAATGAACACAAAATTAAATCAATATTAAATATGTTTAATAAATTTTATTGCAATCAGTTTTGATATTGAGTAAAACACATAATTAAATAATAGTTTAATTCCTCAGTTTTAACGAAATTAATAATACCATTGGGCGTTGTCATCTGTAAGTAAATTTAAACAGGTAAGATAGGTTTATAGTCGGACAGGGCCGACTATGTGATACCCTACTTCACTACACCTGGTCATAATTTTCCAAGGAATTTGTTTTATATTATTGCGACGTATTTTAGCCGTCTGGTCATACTAGAAATATAGGACACATATAAACAGTAATTACTGATTAATTACCGTAGGGTACTATTTTCCGTATTTCATAATGACCAATCGGGGCTTTTTCGCTACATATTATTAAAACAAATTAGAAAGTATCAGTCAGCTGTGCCGACGGAGATATACCCTCAGCCTCGGAATTATAGAAAATAAGTAAACTCAATACTTATAACGTCTCTATGTTTTTTATACCCTACACCACTATGTGGGGAGGGTATTATAAATTGGGTTTGGCAAGAAGTTTGTAACGCATCGAAATAATGGTCGTAGACCAATACTTATATAAGTTAACCGTATTTAAATAAATAAACCGATCTTGTTTGAGTTTGATTCACAACTGACATTTTTATTTTCAAAAAGTTTTGACAAATATTCGTTTTGCTTAGAATTACATTTTCTTTTTTACCATTTTCTTATTCTATTTTGCCTGCTTGGCATATTTTGTTATTTTATTTTGTTAAATAGTGTCGGATGACCGTTGGTCAACGACAGAGTATGAATCGTGGAAATGGTGAATTAACTGCAATACCTGTGTGGTGTCAAATGACGGCTGGTCATCGACAGTGGCATGTGTTGTAGGTATGCTGAGTTAACACCTCCCCCCCTAAATACCGAGCGTCCTCGTTCGGTTAAAAATATGGGATATGAGAAATTCTATTTATCCCAGATGATCTGATTTCAGATAGTTCTGGCAGAGACGCGTGCGTCGCGGCATTTGTTTTTATTATGGGTGCTGAAATAACTATTTTCTCTTTGTGGGAACTTAAGATTTTATGTAGAATTATAAAAGCTGCAATCACAATGGCTATTGAAGATAAACCAATGTTTATTGGAAAGCCCCATTTATGGTTTGAGGTTAATTGTTCTATGGATTTTGTATTAATTACTTGGAGTTCCTTTACCGCTTCTAAAGATACGGTTTCTTCGATATTAGGTTCGGATAATCTTGGTTGTAGAATGGCGGGTAAGGGTTGTAGGTGCGTTGTTTCTAAGAAATTATATGTTTTATCCAATATTTTGATGGTTGAGTTGTGAATTTTTAAAACATAGGTGCCAGAAAGGTTTCTAGGTTCTTGATTAATGATAACTGTGCCATTGAATTGATTTAAAAGAATTACTCCCGGTGTTAATTCTTCTATTGTAGGGATATTCCTATTATCAACGACACTGCAGTTGGATTGTTTGCTATTTATTAAATTTGCCAAGCAGGTATTATCATAGATTCGTTCTAATTCTTTTCTTTTACAAATGGTAATATCGTTATAGGTTTTACAATTTTTTCTGATACCAAAAATTATTTTATTACAAATTATTACATATTCGAAATCTATTCTATCAACTAGTTTGCCAAATTTGACTGGTTTTATTAATAGTTTATTACATGGAGTAGTTTCTGTAGTGGGAATACTAATAATGTAAACAATTGAATTTTTATTTGAAGCAATCTTTATCTCTGCGAATTCGAAAACTTGCTCTACATTCACAAACGAATTAGTTCGTCAATTATTATGTCTTTTACAATATTCACTTCATCTGAAGACAGAACAAATGAGTTTACAACTCCTATTTTTGCCCAATGTATGGCATACTGAACATTTACAATTTCTGTTTTTAAGAGATCAATTCTCATTTTAAATGTTTCAATCATTTGATTTTTATGCGTTTCATTGAAGTTTTCCTCTTTCAAAATTCTGTTAGTAGTCGTAACTAATTCATTTATTTTTTCCAAAGATAGTTTATTTACAACGACCTGTCTATCGTTATTGGCCAGTAATTCGTCAGACTTTTTCCTAAGTATCTCGAAATCATCATGTTTCCCGCGATCCATTTCCATGCCGTTC
This sequence comes from Musca autumnalis, assembly GCF_047663935.1. Classification (NCBI taxonomy): domain Eukaryota; kingdom Metazoa; phylum Arthropoda; class Insecta; order Diptera; family Muscidae; genus Musca; species Musca autumnalis. The sequence goes on along the minus strand of NW_027411644.1, from coordinate 97,642,048 downwards.
CTATGAAATTCAGAGATCTTTTGGTTCTCGGTTTAAGTCTGTCCAAGTAAGCCTGTAATTCAGTCAGTTCGTAAATGATGAAAGGTCGGAGGTGATGGCTGCTACTAACATTCCTATCTACCGTCATTTTCGTACTATCAATTAATGACTGATATTTGTCGATATCGATGATGTGATTCAATTTAAAGGTTCCAGTTTGTAATTTAGTCATTCTAGCGTCCAGTGTCACAATTTGTGCATTAGTGTAATCGAATATCCGTACGTCTCCCATTGTCAATGTAAAAAATGTCATGAAATCAAAAAAATTAAAAAATATTGTCAGTTACTAATGTTATTTTTGTGAACAATTTTCCCAGATTCTGTCAGGACAGTAGAAGTTTTGTTTTCCTTTATTGTCTCTTCCCTATAAGTTTTGCTCAGTTTAGTCCCAAGCCTATTATTTTCCTTTACAACAATTTTCTGTCCTGGTTCGTATGTAAGTTTCTGTAAAATTTCCAGTCGTTCTTTCTGAATGTCCTTAGGGTCAGTGTTAATTCTCCTACCAAACAAAGCTTCAACCGGTTTCCTATTTATAGTGGAATGGATTGAATTATTATACTCATAATCTGATCTATGCAATAACTCTGAGAATGTGTTATGAGTGTTTTCAGTTTCAAAACAATGCATTATTTCTGACAAGGTTGAGTGAAATCTTTCAATCTGTCCGTTTACACTACTACTATAGGGTGGAATTTAAGTACCTTGACATTATATTGATTTTCAAGAATGAAAATTATCGCATTTGAATTGAACGATTTCTCGTTATCAATTACAATTATCTTTGGCATACCGAAAGACAAAAGAATTTCTCTGAGTGGTTCTTTAACGTCAACCGCTGCTCTGGAATTAAGTACCTTTACTTGGGCGTATTTGGAAAATTTATCGATGGCGGAAAGTATTGGTTTCTTTTCCGTTAAATATTTCTCCAAATTCAATTTTATTCGGGTGTCTATCATATTTATGCTCGTTACATATATTGCAGGTCTTGACATTTTTTTTGATTTTTGAGTGCATTTCCTGAAAGTAGTATTTTGTCAAAAATTGAGTCCTGTTTTCGACGCTATTTCTGTGTGCTCTGTTATGTTCATTTATAATTACTTCTTCTTGTTCGTCTATTGTCTTGAGGTCAATTACTATCGTCCTAGAATATTTTAGTTTATATTGCGAAATGTTATCGCGAAATATTTCCTGTAGTTGTCCAAAAATATTATCTGTAGTTTTAATACAATTCGTAACCGACGGATTCAAATAGGTCTTTAAAAGTTCAGTGAGATTGTCCGTTGTAATATTTGGTTCATTTATTATATGTCGATGGATTGTTGGGAAAACAATTTCAAAATTGTAGGAAGGACTTTCTCCTTCAGATGACAAAATAATCTGATTTTTGAAGGCATTTATTGGCACGTCAGTAAATTGAATGGAGTTGTGAGAAGAACTTTCGTCACTATGTTGTGTGGAAGTCATAGAGTTCACTTGTGAAATATGATTTTGATTAGAGATTTTGTTAAAATGGTCCGTGTCTGTCTTAGAACAGTCTTGTGAAACTTCTGGGGATCTGGATAACGCGTCGGCACCGACATTCGTTTTCCCAGGTTTGTACAGAAGTTCATATTTATAATCTTCTAGGAAGGCTTTCCACCTTTTCAATTTATAGTTCGAATTTTTGTTATTTAATGAATATGTAAGTGGTAGGTGGTCTGTGTAAATTTTCATTTTGGATGAACCATATAAGTAATTCCGAATTTCCTTCAAAGCCCAAACAATTGCGAGCATTTCTTTTTCATTAGTCGCATAGTGTTCTTCAGCTTTCTGAAGGGTACGGGACAAAAAAATAATAGGTCGGTCATCTTGAGACAGTACTGCGCCAAGGGCGTAGTTAGAAGCGTCAGTGGTCAAGTGAAATTCCTTATTAAAGTCCGGATATGCTAACAAAACATCTTCTGACATGAGAGCACTTTTCAATTTACTAAACGCATCAATTGCTTCCTCGCTAAGATTTATTTTAATTCTACTAGACGTGAATTTTGAGGCTCTGCCATTCTCCCCTCGCAGAAGGATTGTCAGGGGTTTTGCAATCTTAGCATAATCCCGAATGAATCTTCGGTAAAAGTTGGACATTCCAAGGAAAGATCTTAGATCTTTTAACGTTTTAGGAATGGGGTAGTTGTTAATGGCTTCTACTCTATCAGGATTTGTTTTTATTCCGCGATCGGAAACAATGAAACCTAAAAATTGGACTTCTCGTTTTAAGAATTCACATTTGTCAAGCTGAACCTTCATGTTCGCTTTTTCTAATGTCCTAATTTTTCATTCGGGTCACTGAATAGGTTTCTATGTTTCTGAACTAAAGTATCGAGTTGCACTCTTTGTTCGTCAGTCATGTGGTCGTTCCTGATATTAATTGTATTCACTGATTGGGACGTGAGCTGTTTTATTCGTATTTTAATTCTGTTATCCACTATCATGTATTTTTTTGCAAAAGGAAAAGCATTTGCTTTGGCAAATTTTTATCAGAAAGCTTTATAAAGGTATGATGTGTAATCCTTGTCTGTCCAGCTATGGAAGATGCGAAAAAATGTTTTTCGTTTGGGGTAGCATTTTTTACTAAATGAGATTTGATATAATTTTTATTAGATCCGGTATCAATCAAAAATTTTAAAAAATTTGTCCTGCAGTCGCCTTACTTTCGAAATAAAAATGTATTTCAGAAAAATCCATTAAACTTCGGACTACGTCCGGGACCTTGTCCAGGTCAGAAAGGTCATTCCCATATCGAGCCTCAGTTACTTGATCCGTGCCTGAAATGTCCGCACTAGGACTGAGATATTGTCTAATGGCAATTTGACACTGTTCGGCACAGATACGAGCGATAGTTTCCTGTAACTGTCTATTTTGTTCTTCCGTATTAGGAATGTTAATAACCGGGGGTCTAATTAAGTTTGCGGCCGGATTAGACATGGTGGGTTCAACGAAAAAAAATCTATGTTCACTTCGCAAAATTTAACGTTAATACTTCAAAAGATTGCTTCAAAAGATTTTTTCCTTCAGGTTATTTTTCTCACTTAGTTAATACGTTTTCAGAATTAAGATTGATTCAAAAGATTTTTCTCTTCAGATTATATTTCTCACTTAATTAATACGTTTTCAAAATTATTTTTTCTTTTATGGTTAATTATTTCTTAAAAAAATAATTAAAATTTTCTCACTTAATTAATATGTTTTCAAAAAAAATTTTATAAGTAATTATTTCAATATTTCTTTACACTTTCTTATTCAAATAATTCACTTGAAAACTTTCAATAGTTAAATGAATTAAATTGTTCCCAATTAAATAAATTCGTTTTCAAATTTATTTTTTCTTTTTATAGTTAATTATTTCATTATTTCTTTAAACTTTCTTCACTTGAAAATTTTCAATAGTTAAATATCTCTTAGTAAATTAATTAAATTTTTCTCATTTAATTTATACGTTTTCAAAATTCTTTTATCTTTCTGTAGTTAATTAACTCATTATTTCTTTAATTTTTCGTATGTAAATAATTCACTTGAACAATTTCAATTTTTTTTAATTCCTTAACACTTAATACTCACACCACAACCAATGTGGAGGTCCACATTTTTTCCATTTCCCTCTGTACTTTGGAGTGGACACGGCACGGCAGCCTGTCCCCGGGGTCCTGGGGTCCTTAATTGCCGATGGGCGTATGCTGGTTCTTGCCAAAGATTTTCGGAGCTTATGAGGTCCTTGAAGCCTGTGGGGTTCTTATTTATCGATAGGCGTATGGGGTTCTTGCCAAAGATTTTCGGAGCTTATGAGGTCCTTGATGAAGCTTGTGGGGTTCTTATTTATCGATGGGCGTAATGGGTCCTTAGATGTCTGTGGAGCCTATGGGGTCCTTTTTGACATTTTTCGGAGCCTTTGGGCTCCTTTTTTGTTGGGCGCCAGTTAACCGTATTTAAATAAATAAACCGATCTTGTTTGAGTTTGATTCACAACTGACATTTTTATTTTCAAAAAGTTTTGACAAATATTCGTTTTGCTTAGAATTACATTTTCTTTTTTACCATTTTCTTATTCTATTTTGCCTGCTTGGCATATTTTGTTATTTTATTTTGTTAAATAGTGTCGGATGACCGTTGGTCAACGACAGAGCATGAATCGTGGGAATGGTGAATTAACTGCAATACCTGTGTGGTGTCAAATGACGGCTGGTCATCGACAGTGGCATGTGTTGTAGGTATGCTGAGTTAACATATATACCAAAATGAATGTCTCGACGAGCTGGGTCTATCTGGCTATGTGTGTCCGTCCTTCTGTCCATCTAAACCTTGTAATCACGCTACAGGTCGCAATTTTAATCCGATCATCACCAAATTTCGGGTGTTGATGGGAGTCCCGGAGGGGAAGAAGCCTATAGATTTTGGTGTTGGTGGGATAATATTCAGGTGAATGGGTAAAAAACTTATTTGGAGAAAAAGTCATTGTTTTATTTCAAAGCGCATATCTCCGCACCTATAAGGGGTATATCAAAAGCAAAACCTGCTAATGAAAGTAGAAAATATCGCCTTTGCAACGATGTAGGTGGTCAAACAACGAAGATATCACAATAGGCGCCAATAGAACACAAATTTTCATTTTTGCGATTTTAATAATAATGACGAATTTCACAGCTTTGGTTGGGGACCTTCCAAGAGCAAAGTCTGACTATGAAAGAAGAAAATCCCATCTTTACAATGATGTAAAGCAGGTTGGCGTAGGTGGCCAAATAACGGAGGTTTGGGGGGTATATACCAAAACATGGACCTATATTGACGATGTTTCGTTGGAGATGTTTTATGACCACTGAGAACTTCAAACGTCAAATTACAGCTATTTCGGTTAAAAACTGTAGCTAAAATTCTCAAAATACCGAAAATTGGGAAGTACCGTTATATGGTTGCTATACAAAAACATGGACCTATGTCGACGATGTTTGGTGGAGATGTTTCATGACCACAGAGAACCTCAAATGGCAAATTGCTGCTAGTTCGGTTAAATATTGTAACTAAAATGGTCAAAATACCGAAAATCGGGAGGTACGGTTATAAGGGGGCCATACCAAAACATGGACCTATGTTGACGATGTTTGGTGGAGATATTTTGTAACCACTGAGATCCTCAAATATCAAATTGCAGATAGTTCGGTTACAATTTGTTAAAGTTCGGTTAAAAATTGCAGCTAAATTCTCAAAATACCGAAAATCGGGAGATACCGTAATATGGGGGCTATACCAAAACATGGACCTATGTTGACGATGTTTCGTTGGAGATGTTTTATGACCACTGAGAACTTCAAATGTCAAATTACAGCTATTTCGGTTAAAAACTGTAGCTAAAATTCTGAAAATACCGAAAATTGGGAGGTACCGTTATATGGGGGCTATACCAAAACATGGACCTATGTTGACGATGTTTGGTGGAGATGTTTCATGGCCACTGAGAACCTCAAATGGCAAATTACAGCTAGTTCGGTTAAATATTGTAACTAAAATGCTCAAAATACCGAAAATCGGGAGGTACGGTTATAAGGGGGCCATACCAAAACATGGACCTATGTTGACGATGTTTGGTGGAGATGTTTCATGACCACTGAGAACCTCAAATGTCAAATTGCAGATAGTTCGGTTACAAATTGTGGCTAAAATTCTCAAAATACCGAAAATCGGGAGGTACCGTTATATGGGGGCTATACCAAAACATGGACCTATGTTGACGATGTTTCGTGGAGATGTTTTATGACCACTAAGAACCTCAGATGTCAAATTGCAGATAGTTCGGTTAAAAATTGTGACTAAAATTCTCAAAATACCGAAAAAAGGGAGGTACCGTTATATGGGGACTATACCAAAACATGGACCTATGCCCATATCCTTTGGGATATAAGTTTGTTGATCACTAGGAACCCTAAGTGACAAATTATAGCTAATTCGGTCTACAAATATGGCGAAGAACGTCAAAATAACTCAAATCCGGAGGTACCGTTATATGGGGGCTATACCAAAGAGTGGACCGATATAGCCCATCTTCGAACTTGACCTGCCTATGGATAAAAGACCCTCGGGTGACAAATTTCAGCACTCTATCTCAATTATTGCGGACGCTAGAGTGATTACAACAGACGGACGGACAGACGGACATGGGTAGTTCGTCTTAGAATTTTATCCTGATCAAGAATATATATACTTTATAGGGTCGCAAATGATTAGTTCGATGTGTTACAAACGGAATGACAAACTTAATATAATACTATGGTGGAGGGTATAAAAAAGACCACTATTTCGAGGTACTATTACAATATTTTTACTAAAGGTATCCCAAAAACTTCAAGACCCCATACAGCATTGTAATTTGCAAAAATTTAAAACCTGGGGATCCTTCTTTCATTATTTGAAAGCTTTTCTATCATGATTGCTACATTTTGTGACATGGAATGTATGTGTAGTTCTATGCAAGAAAATCACAATAATAAAAAACACTTATTAACAGAGAAAACACTTAAACAGAGAAAAAATATTGTGAGAACAATCATATTCTAAGAACAAAATAGTGTATTTTAAAATTCTTAAAATATGTATTGTTGGCGCAACAATATATTTTGTGTCATTATGTTTCCTAATAAAAAATATATTATTGAAACAACAATATATATTTTCAGATTTTTAAAATACACTATTTTGTTCATAGAATATGATTGCTCCTACAATATCTCTTCTCTGTGTGTAGGTTCAGTTATCTAACCGCTATATTCATGTTGGTTTTCAAGTTTATTTTCGTAGATTGCCGAAATATATCTCCTAGAAATAAAATATAGATCAAAAATTTAATTTTGATATTTTTCCACAAAAGTTCACCCGATAAGAAATATCCACTCATTATTCAAAATTGCCCAGCAAAATTTTATGGAAGTGGTTCCAAGAGATGCCATGATTTCACTGGATCTTTTGCATTGGTTCAAATGAAGTCGTGAAAGATCCGATCTTTTCATCAGCATTTGAACCTATTCAAAGGAAGTCGTTATAGATCCGATCTTTTCATCAGCATTTGAACCCATTCCATCGATTCAGTAGAGATGAATTTTGTGTTTTTATTTATACACATGTATATATTTTTTCTTTTACTTATCTAAGATTTATTAAAGCTATGTAAGATTTATTACGCTAGGAAGTCCTAATCATTGAGAAAAAAATAGAGTCGGACTGCAATCTTTGGTATTATAAAATTTTCCTTGTCTGCTCTAGGGAATTAATTAAGATGACATGCCAAAGAATTGGTATAGATGTCATGCCAAAGAATTGTTGAAGATGCCGTTCCATCGAGTTAGTAAAGATGACATGCTTAGGATCTGAAAATGAATTGCATCTTTTGGGGGTCACGCTCTTGTAAAAAGAATGAGTGAAGATGCTGAAAAAATGACATTCCAGTTTATTTGCACCCATTCTTGAATAGCATCTTTGGCATCGAACATTTTGCTGGGTGTTGACATCTTCCTTGACCAAAATTCTTACCTCGTGTAAAAATTTGTCAGTATTAAACTAAAACTCTTCTCTAGCGTAGTTATGGTTACTATACACACAATTAAAACTGTTATCTAAGCACGTACATCAACATAATTGGCATCTATTGAAAGGTCGAGAGATCACCTTTCAAAAATAACTCACGTGGGCAGAATGTTTCTACCAGGAATAAAGATTAAGATATATTAAAAGTTTTTCCAATTTTCGCACAAAAGTTTCGGTCCATCTCATCTGATCATCATGTAAAATTGCAAGCTTTAGTTCTGTCATAAACTCACACCTTATATAAAATTTCGTTCTGATCTGACTATGATTGCAAACTACAAAGCAGATACAAATTCGGATAAAAATTTAGTTTTTGGTCCACTTCACTCCAATAACAATAGCGATCTACTCTGATGTAAAACCGACCTCCATACCAAATTTCGTGACGAGCGGTCCAGAATTGCGGTCTGGAGTTTGATTACAATTGATAATGGACATACGGCAAATGGACTTACGGACACACATCGATATATCGCTTTATCTCGTCGAGATATGAAAAATGATATATAATATTGGGGGTCTACGACGAATATTTCGCGGTGTTACATATATTTTTAGCAAAACAATTTTATAATACCCTTCCCACATTGTAGAGTGGGGTGTAATTAAATAATGCATTACTGAACTTCAATGCATTTGGTGCGGAAACTTTTTTCGCGATAGAGAAAAAATGACACCGTATTTCATAGCAGTTTTTTTATGCTCTACACGGCTATGCGGTAGTATTTTTAAAATGTTCAAAAATTACGAAAAATTTATAGCCCTAGTGTACATATTATAGTATTTGTTGGCGCATTTAAAGTTTAATTGGTCCATTCCGCAGTATGTCAGGTTTTATGATTATCATTTGAAATAAGTAAACCAATTTTACGATTTCTTGTTCCACTAAATACCAAATCTCCTCTCTAGAAATTTGCCTAGAGGACTTGATGGTACTTGAACTAATCTATGACTATAAGCAACAACTGAAGCAGTATTCTTGGAGTATGTAAGCTTCCAACCATTACCTAATTGAAAAAAGAATGCCTTTACAATGCTTTATTTTGATTAATATGACAAATATTTGTTTCTCACACATTAAAAAACTCTGTATGGATCGTCAGTGTTAAAAAACTCACCATTCTTCCTAACTTTAAAACTAAAACTTTGTGAAAAATATTTTATCAGTACGAGTATAGTATAAAAATGCAACAGATACTGCGTAAATAAAATGTTTTGTTTCATTATATTGCCGATCATGCCTTATTTCAATTTGCAGTCATTTACGGACTTGAGAGATTTTCCATTTTCAATCAATTCATAATTTTTTCAATTTTTATTCAATTTTCTCATATACACTTTTTACTTGCCTTTAGTTGCATATAAATAAAACAGCACATAAAACAAATTAATGTATTTATTTTCCATTTTCTTCAAAATAATTTATTAAAAAACAATAAACAATATCGCTTTGTTATTAGTTTTTCACACTTTCCAATATTCTGCTGTCCTGTTCGCTTCGATTGTGCCGTTTTTGTAGCTGTAGCTATTTACAAACCATTCGATTACTTGAACGCTCAACAGTAGACTGGTGAAAGCGTTTATTAAATCTTCCATTAAATCGGACATTATCACACGGCTATGAATGAAATGACAATCAATAATGCAAGACTAAGACGTCAAAACCAATACTGGGTGAAATATGTTACATGTCAATTTTTTTTACAAGTGACCAACAATCGACAAGATATCCTTTGGGAACGTAACAAAATAACAACTACATACATTTTGTTTTACCACACCAACTAACATCTGAATAAGGTAATATTTAGAAGGTTTACGTATGTATGGAGGTATTCCAATGACAATTGATTGGCATAATTATCATTGTAAAATATATATGGTGGTATAAAGGTTTTGACCGCTCAAAGGAAGGGAATTTTAATTAAGGTATGGTTTTTATAGAAAGAAATATCAAATATAGAAATATAAAAAATCTAGTTACTCTTAAATTATTTACCGCAGACAAATTCTACTTTGCATTTATAAAAAAAATGGGGCTTCCACAAAGCATCGACATATTTCTCGGTTTGTTAACGCTGTTTTTGCATCATCCCATGTAAGGTTATTTAGTCTTAGTCTTAGTTATTGGTTCAATGTTCGTCGCCAGGTGTTTCTGGACCGACCTCGATTTCGTGATCCTTGGGGATTCCATTCTAGCGCCATTCTGGTTATGCTATGAACAATTTTTCTTAAGGTGTGGCTAATCCATCTCTATTTCCTACGTTTCATCTGGTTTTGTATGGGTTCCTGGTTCGTTAGGTTCCACAGCTCTATGTTACATATGGTGTTGGGCCAGAATATCCAGCATACATATTAGGTCTGTCTGGCTACTTTCCCAGCAATAATTGTCCAGCAAGAACTTTCTCAGAGAGTAAGGAGTTTTTCTTCGAGTTGTCTTTAGAGACTCCCCTTCTCTGAGAGCAGACTTCATTCATTAATTTCTCCAGTTCAAATCGTCGGAGTAATGCTTAAGTGTTCCATACGCCATTTTTCCGTTTTGAGATAATCGCATTTTTAAGTTTTGCGTCGCAACTGCGTGGAGCTTGCAAAAGAATATGTTTATATTATTGACTTGCATTATGAATAATCGGGTGTTACTGTGAGAGCCATCCCAATCACCATCTGCTGGCTAGGCCCGTCACACCCGGGCATATCAGGAAGGATATTCATGCTTTAGAGAAGGAGGTCCAACAATATAGGAGAGAACCCCTAGATCAACAGCCCTATCAGGCAGGTGTGAATAGCATTCACACAGACGCAGTTGCTAAGGTCAGTGTATATTCCCAATCTATGGCAGCTGAGGAGCGTCAGCTGCCACGACAAACCAGAGTAGTTTTGACTCAACTACGCTCGGGATATTGCAGTCGCCTAATTTCTTCTAGGGCAAAGATCGATAGCACCGTGCAAAACATCTGCCCGGCAAGGGCCCGCACAACTGCACCTTTTTAACTAACCTGCCAAACCTACTCATCTAACTCCAGTGCATTTGTGGTTACATCTCATCGAAGCAGCCACTTTCCTGGAACTGGAGATAAATACAGAGGCAGATTGAGCAGGAAAACGAACAGGCAAACACACAGTAATAAACACTGTTACAACAATAACAACAACTCTGATGTCAGGCAAACACACAGTAATAAACACTGTTACAACAATAATAACAACTCTGATGTCAAGAATTGTAGGTATCTGAAAAGTGTTTTTTTCCACCACAGTATGGAACTTTTCTAAATGTCTGTGCTTGGAGTCAAAAAGAGACCCAAAGGAGTTCTAATAGAACAGATTGGGACAAATTCAGAGCGTTGGCGGTATCAAAACGGTGTGAAAACAATTGTTTACACACAAGTCAAGAGAACTGTGGATGTCATTTTCTAATGTCCAATTACCTACTCGGAGATGAAATTTTAACAGCTTTTGGGAACAGAGCACCAGGCAGATTATTTATTAAAGCCAGGTATGTTTCAATAAGTACTTGTCTGCATTTTTCGTACATAGCTAGTAGAAAGAAGTAAAGGTGATCGGTACGAACGATTTCAGGTTTTGAAGTTTTTATCAAAACATTCGGCTCAAATTGGGTTTAGTGGCTAGACAACTTTGCCAATAAAAAATTCGGACATTATTTCACATTTGGCCCTCATATAACGATTCCAGCCGGTTTCAGGTATGTATTTGCAAGGTTTAATCTACATTTGCGGTCTATAGTTGCTGTTTTTTGGCATTTAGGGTTCCCAGTGGTCAGAAAACCTCCCCACTACAAATTATGAATATAGATAGGTACTATTGTAACAGAAAGAAAACGGATTATTATATGTTGTTTCAAAATATTTCATGATGGATGGTATAAAAGGTTAGGTCCAGCCGAACTTAACTTTTTTACTTGATTCCAAATAGTCTAGCTTCATGCAAATGTTGTTCTTTTAACAGTTAATTAAACAACAACTGGCATTCTTCGCTAAGGGATAAGGCAGCCCTCAACTCGACAAGCAATAACCATTCAATCTCTCATCAGTATCTTCAAAGGTATTCGAGATGAACACAATGCACCAAAGGTGTCCAAGTGAAAATGCCACTTTATTATTAGATGGCTGTGCATTACTAAACCTAACCTATACTTCCATAAAATATGAAGCGATAAGTGGTTGCCCAAATAATTGATGATACGCATTTTAGACATAGAGATTAAATTAATTACATGCGTGCCTCTAATACAAATTTCCTTTCACGACTCAATTTATTCTCTCATTCATCTGAAGAGGTCGTATGAGCTACCGCAATCAGCCACGCGTAACACGTTCCACCTTAAGAACGGTAAAAAACACAGTCGACATGGGAATGAAGCTGAGAGACTTTAAAGCCGCATAGAACATGGTGTGGTCACTAGTGTTATGACTTTTCAAAATGTTTCCTCAAAAATGATTTTCTGTAGCATGGATGAATGAAATGTTGTCTATAATTCACCGAAAAATAAAAAAGTTCACACACAACTTTAAATGAAAGGTGCTTACATCTGAAAAGTTTTTGTGGTTCCTGAAACTACAATGTTCATAGATGAGAAAAATCAAAAAACAAAAACAAAAAAATCACCGGAGGGATTTTCAAATAAATCGCGGTCAAAATTCACATATTTAGAGCTTTTTTAGGTTTTCACGATTTTGCTTGGACACCGCAAGCTTATCAAAATGGGATTAAAGAAAATGTTATAGCTGTGAAAATTTTCTACAAGATTGCCCGAAAATACCATTTTTCGTAGATTTAACCTTTTTTAAGATATAGACGTTCAAATTGGGACAATGTACTGACTGTATGGCCCCCTAAAAAACAGTGTCATGCAGGGTGAAACTTAACTACCTTAACTAACATTGAATGAAAACCGCTTAAACCTGGGAAGTTTTCGTGGATTCTTAAACAGCAATAAAAAATCGCTGGAGAGACTTTTAAATAAATCAAAGTCACATTTTTAGGTTTATTTTCGCGATATTGCTTACAGCTTGTAGCTGTGAAATACTACTAAGTTGAATGTACATTTGTACAACTATGTTCTACAAATAAAAGCCAATTGAGAATAAAAAACAAAATTTACATACACATTCAAACATTGGAATATGTGTGATTTGTTTTGTTTGAGAACATAAAATCCCAATAGAAAATAGAATCGTTGATGACATTTTCGTCGACGAATCATTGACGAAATATTATAAATTGTCATGCACGACAAGGTGCATGACCATGTCTTGCAATGTGTCGTGCCAACAAACCAAAAAAATGTCAAAAAAGCGTGCTATGAAATGATTGTTCACATATTGATTCGAATACAACATTTTATTTTGTATTAAATGTAAGATAATAAAATCATCATATTCTGAAATCGCGTCAATGATTAAAGATTTTGCTTTTACCAAAGAACGGTAAGAAAAGTAAGAACAATTATATTAAGGAACTTTAAAAATAATTTAAGTTATACTTTTAATACATATACATACATATGTAGGTTGATGTTATGGAGAATGCTATAAATTCCAGCGGACAGATGCGGCAGTGATATATGGTAAGATTATAGATTATATTAGTGGTTATTGTATTTATTCATAATGTTTTTTACAGAATCCATAAATAAAGGAGGTCGCCCCTCTATAGGTTGTGAGGAGAAAATGAGGCGCGGATAAGTTCAAAAAAGATTGATCAGAGACTATTCAAGAACTAATTGTTAATGTAAGATAAAATTTATAAAATTATGTATTTTTATAATGTAATAAAAATAAAATTTGAGACACGACAACAAAACAAATTGTCTTCAGTAAGGTCGTCAATGACAAATAGCAAGACAGTGTCTCCAAGGCAGTCGTCAACGCAATAACGGGTTTTTTGTCTTCGAAGTCGTCGTCGACGACAGCTTCGCTTACCTTGTCGCCCATGTTGTCGTGCATGAATACTAGGACACTTGTGTGAAAAAGTCGTCAACGATCCCAAAGGGCTGTCTGCAAAGAGTCGTGAACGAATTGGAAATGTCGTGCACGATTCGTCAATGTTGTCTTACAGACACTTTCTATTGGGATGTGTCGGTATTTTGAATTACTTCATTTGAAACGTGTCTATAAAAATTCTATTTTGTTTCAACAATGTGTAGCATAAATTTGATTTAAGATTTTCGGTGTTATTCGCGAGTTTACGTTCTATTCGACAACTACAAAGCAAGTGAGTGATTTTGACATTCTCTTTCTACAGAAGACAGTACTTTCGAAATACATAAACCCAAATTTACAAGGAAAAGTGTACGTTTACGTGTTATTTCGTATGGCGTATCGGTCGCATAGATTTTCGTTTCAAAGGAGTTTACATGAACAGATAATGATTTTTTTCCACTTCAGAAGCGCAAGAAACCTTTCTGTCGATATACATAAACAGGCTGTAAATACCAAATTTCCGATATTTCGGCGCAACCTTCAAAATACGGAAAATTAAGATGTACGCTAACAGTTATATAATTCTCTTCTGGAATATTTTATAACCACATGGAAGAATAAATAAAAAATTTCAGCCATTTGGTAGGATATTGACGTCACAAACTTCAGAATTACGAAAGGTACCGAACTAAGGGGGCTATATCCAAATGTGGACCTATACCGAAGAATTTCAGTCAGAAAGGCTTTTATCTCCAACAAAGACTAAATACCAAATTTTAGCCATTTCGGTGGATTGCTGTGGCCACAACCTTCAAAATACCGAAAATCGAGAGGTACCGTTTTATGAGGGCTATATGAAGGCGTGGACCTATACCGACAAATTTCTGGGAGATAGTTTTATACCTCCAACGAAGACTAAGTACAACATTTCAGCCACAATACCGAAAATTTCAAAATACCGGAAAAAGGGAGGTACCGTTCTATGAGGGCTACACTAAGGCGTGGACCTATACCGACAAATTTCATATGGAACGTTTAATACCACAAATTAAGACCAAATACAAAATTGCAGCCATTTCGGTGGAATATTGAGGCCACAACTTTCAAAATACTGGAAATAGGGAGGTACCGTTCTATGAGGGCTGTACTAAGACGTGGATCTATACCGACAAATTTCATATGGAACCTTTAATACCCAAAATGAAGACCAAATGCCAAATTTCATCCATTTCGCTGGAATATTGAGGCCACAACCTTTAAAATGCCGGAAATAGGGAGGTACCGTTCTATAGAGGCTATATGAAGGCGTGGATTTGTTCCGACTAGTTTCCGGGGAAAAGTTTAATACCACCAACGAAGACCCGAAAATCGGGAGGTACGTCCTATTGGGGCTATATGAAGGCGTGGACCTATACCGACAAATTTCCTATGGAACGTTTAGTACCCCAAATGAAGACCAAATACCAAATTTCAGCCATTTCGGTGCATTATTTTGGCCACAACCTTCAGAATACCAAAAATCGGGAGGTACTGTTCTATGAGGGCTATATAAAGACGTGGACCTATACTGACAAATTTCTGGGGGAAAGTTTTGTACCCCAATGAAGACTAACCCCCTGTTTTTATACCCTCCACCATAGGATGGGGGTATATTAAGTTTGTCACTACGTTTGTAACTACTCGAAATAATCATTGTAGACCCCACAAAGTATATATATTCTTGATCAGCGTGCAATTCTACATCGATATAGCCATGTCCGTCCGTCTGTCCGTCTGTCCGTCTGTGGAAATCACTCTAGCGTCCGAACGGATTGACGTAGGTTGATGAAATTTTGGGAAAATATGTTATATTTACGTAGGACTTTTGGTATTGAAAGTGGGCTATGTAGGTCCACGCTTTCGTATAGCCCCCATACAAAATGACGCGTGACGCGTCGTCGTTTTAAGGAATTTTTAAGATATTTGGCCCATTTTACCACCGAATTGGTTGTAATTTGGTACTTTGTGTCTCCAGAGGCCAAAAAATATTCCTACCAAAGTTGGGTTATATAGGTCCACGTTTTGGTATAGCCCCCATATAAAGTACGCGTCATTTTAATATATTTTGAATGTATTGGACCCAATTGACAACAGAATTGGTTGTAATTTGGTATTTTGTGTCTTCAGAGGCCAGAAAACATTCCTACCAAAGTTGGGTTATATAGGTCCACGTTTTGGTATAGCCCCCACATAGGGCCCCTTATAAAGTACGCGTCATTTTAATATATTTTGAATGTATTAGACCCACTTAACCAAAGAATCGGTTGTAACTTTGTATTTTGTGTTTCTAGAGGCTAAGAAACATTTCTACCATAAAATGTTTATATAGGTCCACGTTTTGATATAGACCCCCATAATACAATATTTGCCGATTTTCGATATTTTGAACGTTTTAGCCTCATTATCCCACCGATATGGCTGAAATTTGGTATTTAGTCTTCTTTAGGCGGATAAAACTTTCCCCCAGAAATTTGTAGGTATAGGTCCACGCCATCATATAGCCCCCATAGAACGGTACCTTCCGAATTTCGGTATTTTGAAGGTTGTGGCCACATTAATCCACCGAAATGGCTGAAATTTGTGGTGGAGGGTATAAAAAGTTCGGCCCGACCGAACTTAACGCTTTTCTTACTTGTTGTAACTATTTTTTGTTCGTTCGTCTATATTCGTAATAATTTGGGCATCCATAACTCTGCCTTTAAATGACATACAGATCTAATTCTTCGTAAACACGTTCTATATATAGTTAAGAATTCGTCATTCAAAAATCAGCGCTCCACATTTGCGCTAAGGCGAGTAAATCGATCTAAAAAATTTGACAATTCGTGTGAGAACATAAAATTTTTTTACAAAAACTGGGGGTAAGTACCAAATGTCAGCCATTTCGTTGTGATAATGAGGCTAAAACCTTTAAAATAACGAAAATCTAGTGGTACCGTTCTATGGGGGCTATATCAAAACGTGGACCTGTATACCCCATTTGCAATACCAAACATCCTAGGAGTAATAGAAACTTCTATACGAATTACAAAGCTCTATCTTAAAAATTGCGAGCTGTATCTTGATTTCAACAGACGGACGGACATGGTTATATCGACTTAGAATTTTACCCTGATCAAGAATATATATACTTTATAGGGTCTCCGATGAATATTTCGATGTGTTACAAACGGAATGACAAATTTTGTTATACCCTCCATATTGTGGGGTAGGGTATAAAAATATATGTATATGGCAAAAACCAAAAATCCTTTGCAATTCCATTTCAAAAAAATTTTGCGAGCACATCTACAATTATTGGCATACAGGTTAAGAAAATAATTCTGGTTTCAAATCTGTTCGCGTTCACAACATTGGACCATGCGCGCAAAAGTTATAGCTGTTTTTATTCTCATATAAAGAAAAAATATTTAAAAACATGTTGAAAGTTCATGTAACGGAACATTTCTTATTTAGCAATGATGTAAACCTTATTTTAGGCTTATATTACTGATAAAATAATTTTCATTACTATGTTTTAATTAAAATGACGTAAGACTTTTTGCCCAATTTCCCCTTGTTTTCAGAACTTTTTTGACATTAGATCAGAGTTAATATATGTTCAAAACAATGGATACATTAATAATCGCATATATTTTTGGGTGTATCATTTATCCAATAACTCACAACTTCAGTGAATGTAATGTAATTCAGTGATATCACTTCGGTAAAACCAAAAGAAAGAGTATTCAATCGGGAAACATTATTTTACATTTACATTTACAGGTAGAAATTAGGAGTTATTTAAATAAAGGAAAAAAACGCCGAGACACGTGTCTTCTTTTTTGGCCTTTTATCATGCTGCCGTGTCAGAATATACACGCAAAAAAAAATCGGCCTCTCTAACATATGTCCCAAACATATTTTGCAGCAAACATATATATGTTTGCAACAGTCCCAAACATAATATATGTTTGGGTCTGCAAACAAATATATGTTTGGGTGGAAACAAATATATGTTTGGGTGCAAAGATATTTATGTTTGGGTGCAAACAATTTTATGTTTGGGTGGAAACAATTTTATGTTTGGGTGCAAACATTTTATATGTTTGGGTGCAAAAAAATACAAACCCAAAAGGCACAAAAAAAAACAAACACATGCACCAGTGAGCGCTTACTAAGAGCAAGGGAGCGTAAAATTCAATGTAAAACACTTTAAAATGTGTGCTCACTTGCTCTCAGTAAGAACTCACTGGCTATCTCCATAGTATACACACACATGTTGAGGTTGTTTATTGGAAGGCAAAAGAACAACAAACACATAGGTACATACAAAATTCCAAAGAAATACATAACACAATTTAATAAAAGAAAAACTGATTGAAATAATTTGTAAATAGTCACACTTTTAAAAAGAAAAAATATATAGAAACGTAGTTGAACGCTTCTCCTTTGTTGTGAAATAAAACAAATTGTCCTCATAGTTGAAATCATCAGCGGGGAATCGGCATCTAGAATCAAATGATTATGTAATGTAATAAATAAATATGGATATGCCATATTTCAAATATACATAAGTATGTATGTAATTACCAATATTAAATGCGATTTCTTCCTTGTCCAATAAAATAATTCCATTCAGCTTTCCGATTCCATTATAAAATGTATTGGGCATTTAATTTACTAAAAAGCACAATTTCTTTAAGAAAACACAAAACACTGATTTATTCACTCACTTTATCGTCTTGACTCTACAAAGGCATCTAAAACACTGAAGAAAGAAATAACATATAATTCATATCATTTCTTCTTTTCTTCTTCTCCTCCTAAGTTGGTTAACAACAACAAAACAAGAAACACACGAGTTTGTCGCATACACGCCACCAAAGCCCCCTTCTTCGCTTCTACGTCTTCTATTATACAATACACACAACTCTTTATTATAAAACAGCAATCCACAGACGCGAGAGCACTGTTATTACTCTCGTTGACAAACATCCTCTCTCCACCCATGAAAAAAATGTTCTAACATAAAAAATATGTTGGTACCCAAACATATCAAATTGAGATATGTTACAAAATGTTGCAAACATATATTTGTTTGGACCCAAACATATTATGTTTGGATCCAAACATTAATTTGTTTGCAACCGGTCCCAAACATATATTTGTTTGGATCCAAACATATTTCTAACATAAATTTTTCTGCGTGTAGTAAATTTCGGAAATTCAATTGCTGTTATTGCCATAAAGAAACCTATTGTAGTTATTTCCCTAAATATATTTTTTGGTGTCCAATCGTAGATTTTATGACAAAGAATTTTTAAGGGCTGATAGTGGTTTTCTTGATAGAGAACTAATGCTGAGCAATAGTGAGTCTATCCATGATGAAATTCTAGCACTCAATCGCGGGTATGTAAATGACAAATTCTGTCGTCCAATCGTGCATCCGTAAATATACTAATTTTGGCGTTCAATCGTCGGATTTCTCTTCTAGAAATTCTGGTTTCCTATTGTCGATCTTCTCATAAATTGATCAGGAACTAGGAAAACACTAGCAACCAGTACAAGGTCTATACATGTATACATTCGTTTACGTAATTAGTACATATACCTGTGTAAGCTTAATACTTCAGTAGTCATGGCTTCACTTCCTTTACGCTAATATTTTAGTTATAAGTAAAAATATGAAATAAATTAATTAACAAACAAAAAGATTTCTCGGGAAACGCTTTGCTGTTATTGCAACAAGCGTTCTCGGGCCTCCTATTACTACAGTACAAGTTTTTTCAGGAGCTAAAGCGGTATATGCGATTTTTCTTGAATGGAGAAACAGATTTGGTCCAAACTTTGGATTTAGGAATATTTTGTCCAAACTTAGTTTTAGCTCGAAAATGGACCATATTGGGTACATCCCTCACATACCTTCAAAATAGTTGTTTACTGAAGGTATTTCTTGTGTTTAGAGCGTGGGCAAGTCCATATATCTTGAAAACTGAAATTACTGGTGAGCGCAATATCTTTAAAAAGGAATGACTCCCAAAATAATATCTACTTCCAAAATAAACTATGTTGGTCCGGTCCATATCTTCAGGTACCTTCTCCGCAACACTTGTGAGCAATGAAAAAATCCATATTTTGTTGGCAAGTTCATTCGTCCGAAAATGCCTACACAATTCTGAAAACCTCCTAATACAAATCTTTGGGTTAAGGGATTTTGGTTGTGTAGCCGTTGTTCAATCTGTCCATCACAAAGTCCGTTTGTCATCACAAAGTCCTTTGCCGAAGAAGGAAAAAGTAACATTTCTAGAAATGTGCATCCATTGAAAGTACTTCCTAAAATACAATTTAATGATTAATCGACAGAAAAATCCCTGAAGATAAAATTCAATGTACGAGTAATAATCATTGACCTCAATGTCAATAATCTTGATTTTATTATCATTCGAAAGGTCGAACAAAACATAAAAATTCGACAAAAAAATCCTTTTTTTTGTACAATAGGCATTTAAAAATTTGTAGCAAGCAGGGACGTACGCAGGATTTCATTTCGGGGGGGGCCCAACTTGACCAAAAATCATGAAAAATTCAAATGTTGTATAGCGTTGCGTAAAGCTATTTTAAGGGGTTATGGCCACTTATAAGCATGAGAAAAAGCCATTTTCATGCATTTTTTATAAAAAATCTATTAAACCTTAAGTTCTATTTTTTTTTTTTTTTTTTTGAAAAATCTTGCATTCAAATGTCCGCGTATAAAGCACTGTTTTTACTAAAGCAGTTTGCGATACCCACTGTAGTTTAAAAAAGAATAAACCGATCAGCATATATTTTTGTGGGATCATTACGAACTTAATAATCTTGTCCATTATCGAAAAGGAATTAAAAAAATCAATTTTTAAAAATTTTGAACAGTTAAAATCAAAATTTCGATTTTAACAAAAACAAAACACTGTACAAAATTGATATTTTTTCTGACTCCGTCAGCAGCTTTTTTAAAGACTCTCTCGGTTAAGCACATGATTTATGTGTACAATAGTCCCACAAAAACTATAAAGTGCCACTTCGAGGAAAATACGTTTTTAGTTTCTATGCTACATACAAAACACAATAAATGTTTCCCTTCGAAAGCTCATATCTCGGTAAATTTTTGTCCGATGGACTAGAAATTTTGGGACATATTCTATTCTATATTCTATTCTATATTTTATATGAAACTAGCTGACCCGGTCCGCGTTGCTGGCCCGTTGTTTGGGGTTTCCGTGTAAACTTTAGTTATCTATCCAGCATTCATACAGCCATAATTAGGCATCCCTCTAGAAACTTCATAATATAAACCAATGTTTTTTCATTAATTCCATGTAATGGTATCCCCCAAATTTAAGATATAAAATCTCTATTATTATACCCTTCACCATAAATTGACAGTTTAAAGCACTTTGTGACCCACATATAATGATCTGTGCACGTCAATTAACATTGCTATATATTGAATTTGTTGGTCTCGGTTGGGGTCGTAATTATTACTGCAGAGAATTGTCAGTATAGGTTCACGTTTTGATATAGCTCCCATAGAACGGTACCGGCTGATTTTCGCTATTTTTGAGGATTTAACATCATTATCACACCGAAATGGCTAAAATTTGGTTTTAATGTAATTTAAAGAGGAGGGCATAAATATTCGTATCGACCGAAAGACACGCCTTTTTATTTGCGCTCGGTATGCAACAGTTATAGGTTCACGTTTTGATATAGATCCCATAAAGCAGTACCTCCCGATTTTCGATAGTTTGGAGATATAGTCACTTTTGGGGGTCGTAAACAGTCTTGCGGAGAATTTTCAGTATACGTACTCGTTTTTATATAGCTCCCATAGAAGGGTAGCGCCTGATTTTCGCTATTTTTGGTGGATTTAACCTCTGGATAGTGACATCTCAAGTTATCGGGATTTTACTGTATTCGAAAATGTGGAGCATAGCATTTTTTAGGCACGCAAAATTAAAATATTATCTGAAATAATAAATGTTTGAACATTTTGTGATGACCGCGATATTTCACTTCCGCGAAGACCATTCAGGGTCAAGACGGTAATTACAGTAGTATTGTAAACAATACCTTGAAAAATATCATGGACTTTAAAAAAAATTGAAGGAGAACCTCCGGTCACTACACTTAGCCATATTAAAATAGCTCACGACTGCGCTATCCCACTTGTTCATATCATTTTTGTGTCACGCTTACTAAAATTATGTATATTAATTGAAATAATACATTTTTGAAAACTTCGTGATGACCGCGATCATTCAGGGAAAACAATCTGTAAACAATACGTTCAAAAATATCAAAGATTTCTGATTTTCTTAAAAACATTGTGTGGAGGACCACCTGTCACTATTCTTAGCAGTAAAAAACAGCTTACGACCGTTCTAATTAATTGAAATAATTATTTTTGAAAATTTTGGGATGAACGCGATATTTCACTTCCGCAACGACCATTCAGGGTCAAGACAGTAATTACAATAGCAATGCATACAATTTGTAAACAATATATTAAAAAGTATTTTGAATTTCCCGGTTTTTTTTAACAATTTGTGGGGAGGACCACCGGTCACTACACTTAGCGGGATAAAAAAATAGATTACGACCTATTCTCAGACCTTAAAACTCCACATACAAAATTTCATAAGATTTCCCAATCGATTTTTCGGAATTTCTATATAGTGACATCTCATGTTATCGGGATTTTACTGTATTCCAAACTATGGCGTTGACCGCGTTATCCCACATATTGAAGCCAGTGTTATAGCGGTTTTGTAGTCACGCTTACTAAAATTAGGTATATTATCTGAAATAATACATTTTTGAATAATTTGGGATGACCGCGACATTTCACTTCCGCGACGGCCATTCAAAAAAATATACAGCCTATTTTCACCACCGGTGTTCCTAGTACATTATCTGAAATTTTCAAGAAAATCTATTCAGCCGTTTTTGAGTCTATTCGGAACATACAAACAAACAAACATACTAACATACACACATTGCCTTTTATATATTAGATAATGGTACAAAGTATATAAATTCAATAGAAACAATTCATAATATTTAGTCCCAATTTACATTAGGCGAGTTTACTTGCTGCAAGTCTCACTTTGTAGGAGAGACACGTAAGGGGTATGGAAGTGGAAAAAAATCGGTCGTACCGGCAATTTTCAGGCAATTCCTTTTATATTTGTCGTTATTGACATTATTTTCATTGTTTTGAAAACAAAACTTGCAGAAACAGAATTGCCTGTATAAACGCAAGTTTAAAAGAGAACGAGAAAAATTTCCGGAAAAAAATCGTTTAATGTAAATTGGGACTAAGCATACAATTTTAAATATTTACAGAGTAGGATATTTAGAATTGAAAATAGACAATATCGGACCACGTTCGGTAAAGTCGCCATGTAAAATTTATTGAAGTATATTGAAGTTTTTAATCATACAGGTCCACGTTATGGTTTATCGCAGAATTTTACAACCACAAAGAATTGCCGTTGTCTTTGCTATAGCAAGATTTTCACTATTTCGATGATCTTAGCCTAATTTTTAAAAATATCGGCTGTCGTTGATGTGTTTCCAAATGAAAACATTAAGAAAAATTTAACAGTTTTGGAGATATGGTGCGAAATGTATACAAATTATGGAATTTTTAGATATATTATAAAAATTTATTTTTTTTTTTCATTTCTCCCAATATTTTATTTTTGCCCTTATCTACAGATTTGCATTGGTTTCAGAGATATAGCCCCGAGTTGTTTAAAAAGTCGATATTTAACAATGTTATATGGGGCCATTAAATCCAAGCTGTAACTGACTCAACAAAACGGAACTACTCGTAGGGCTCTTGTACTTTTTTTTCAAAAAATCGTCACTCCAAATTATTTGCACAAGATTACCTTAAAAATGTTGCACAGTGTTATTTACCGAAAGAGATAGATTCTGATACCAGGATTTTTTTTACTTTTAATATAATGTTACAAAAGAAGCGTTATAATTTGTTTTCTTAATTGTCAGATTAAAAGTTTTTGGACTCGATGACAAAAACTTTTATGGACTTAGTTCTATATAGTTTTGACAAATAACAATCAATCCCTATTGAACCCCACATAATTATTCACTAATAATTATTTGAGAGACACTCCTCTCGATAGTTACCGCGCCCATAAGCTTTTTAGTTGGCCACTGTAGTATTTAGAGCTTTATCAGGAAGCATAAACTTGTCCACGAAAAGTAGGATATCGCTGTAAACAAGACTACAAAATGTCCAAGGAATCATCGAACATTCCTTAAACTGCAGTTATGTTAGACTTGTATAAGAGACCTGAAGATGTTGTCCAAACATATTCTCTTGGACCTTGATGTACTTTTGGAAGTAATCTTGCGAACCATATTACGTTCGATTTTAGACCGAATCGGTTAGTCCCTTGGACCATTTTAGTGAACATTTTATAACCTTTATGGCGGAGGTACCGATATGACTTAAATTTAATTTGGACAAAACATTACGAGATCCATAACTTGGACCGAGAGTTATCATGAGTTCCAACCTGCCAGACAAACAGAGATACAGACGGACGGACGGTGGTAAGTATTTCCATCTTGTCTGAAACGAATATCGTCCAAACATATGTGAAGTCTTACTCGTAAATCATTATTTTGATGAAATCTTTTTGTATCGTATCCTAGTTATATAATCTCGTAATCTAAAGTCTAAGGTTACAATTATACTTCGGTGATGATAAGTAAAAAATCAAGTGACGCACAAAAATTCATTTGTCTATTTTATTTTTTCATACTGTTTAGCAGCAAATTTGTCTAAAACAGAATAACAAAATTTTGGCGATGGCAGTAAAACAAATTTCTAATTGGCTTTCAATATGTAGTCCACGAAGGACCGACCCTTCATACATTTTATTCAATAGATTTTTTTATATATTTCCATTCCCACAATACTGAACTCGTTATTTTTGTTATAACCGGATGAGTTTTAAGCCTCGAGAGCTCTATACAGTTCGAATAAATAATAGACATGGAGTATATTCATTAAGGAATTAGCATTTGATAGTGGTATGATATGACATGAAGAAGTAATTCAGATTTCATTGGAAGTTTCTCTCAAAAACAGCTTACAAACAAAAATTAATAAAATATTTTCTTACAAAAATTGTTAATGATGTACATTTTCTGTTCAGAAACTTAAGAAAATATAAGTTTTAATTTGAAATCTTCAGATATACAAACATTTTTATGGGAAAAAGCATAATACTAGTTACAGTAGCTTAAAAAAATTTGTTCGACCAAACCATTTCGGGGGGGGCCCGGGCCCCCCGTGCCCCCCCCCTGCGTACGTCCCTGGTAGCAAGAGACCAGTTTCAAATAATCTCAACGGGCGACAATGCGGTGCAACAGAATTATATCATAAAAAATGGTTGATATAGTTGTTTTTTTTTTGTTTTTGTAAATTTCAAACCTAATAACAAAATTTGTTTATGATGTTCAAAATAGTGCATTACAAATACCTCTAACACCTTTTATACAAAAATTTAAAACCACAAATATTAAGCAACGATTTTATTTTTTATTGTTGAATTGCTCTTATCAAAAATGTCAAAAACAAAAGATCGCAAGAATGATTTTTCTAGATTTTGTTTATAAGCTAAGATATTGGACATAATATGCTACAAACGTTCAATTAATACAAATGAACATCTTGTTCTGAACTCAGTAACACTTAACTCAGTAACACTTATGAATAAACGCTTAAACAACGCCTTAAAACTTAACAACAACTATGCTCAAAAATCTTAACGTGTTCATTATTTTTATACTTTCAAATATGTTGAACAATAATTATACCGATGTAGTTAAATAATTCGTTGTAATACTTCCTCCAAATAGTTTACATATTTCTTGAAAAATTTAAAACATTTTAAAATTATATTCAAAAATTAAAAAAAAAAATCGTAGCATAAGCTAATATCCTATGGAAACCAAAAACATTTCGGGCCACCCCCCTGGCTACGTCGGTGCTGAATTTAAACGTGGTCGTACAAGCATTGAAGATGAACCACGTAGTGGACGTCCAAAAACAGCAACAACAACAGCAATTGTAGCCAAATTGCATGATATAGTATTAAATGATCGACGAATAAAAGTGCGTGAAATTGCTAATATCATGGCCATGTCAAATGATCGAGTCCATTTAATTTTGCATGAGGAACTGCAGATGAAAAAGCTTTCTGCAAGATGGGTGCCGCATTTGTCAACAGTCGATCAAAAACGCACAAGAATGAACATTTCTCAAGCTTGTTTGGATCGCTTTAAGCGAAATAAAATGGATTTTAAGCGTCGTTTCATAACTGTTGATGAGACATGGATCCACCACTATACTCCAGAGACAAAAGAACAATCCAAACAATGGACTGAAGCTGGAGGAAGTGCCCCAAAGAAGGCAAAAACAATTCAATCGGCTGGTAAGGTTATGGCAACGGTTTTTTGGGACCTCAAAGGTATTTTATTGATTGACTATCTGCAAAAGGGTAAAACAATAAATTCAGAGTACTATTGCAAGCTTTTGGATCAATTAAATGTACAAATTCGAGAAAAACGTCCTGGCTTACAACACAAAAAAATAATTTTTCATCAAGACAACGCACCAGCGCACAAGAGTGTTTTAACAATGACTAAAATCAACGAATTAAAGTACGAGTTGCTTGACCACCCACCTTATTCTCCTGATTCTGCTCCCAGTGACTTTTACTTGTTCCCAAATCTAAAAAAAATCCTTGCTGGCAAGCGTTTTACCTCAAATGAAGATGCAATTACAGTTGTAAACCACTATTTTGAAGACCTTGAGGAAAACTATTTTCCTTGAGGCAATTGTCAGTTTGTAGGTGAGAGAGGGTATTGAGAGGCAAAGGGTTACAATATGCCTCACATCTCTCTCCTTCAAACTGACAATTGCCGCAAGGAAAATTGCCTAATATAAATATGGACTAAATAAAATAACATTCAAATGTTGAATTATGGTCATGTACAAAGCACTTTGAAAAAATTTTGATTTTTTGTTTGTTTTCTTTATTTTTTTGTTATATCT
>NW_027411644.1:97181037-97615212 GCF_047663935.1 Musca autumnalis | reverse complement strand
TAAGTAGAAATATGAAATAAATAAATTAATAAATAAAAATACCTCTCTTGAAAGGCTTTGCTTTTTTGCAACAAGTGTTCTAGGGGCCCCTATTACTATAGTACTATAGTTTTTTCAGGGGCAAGTCCATACTTCCAGAGAAAATGGCCCGAAAGCTGTAAAGAACACCTACGGCCATCATGTGCAGTGGCTGGTGCACATGACAACGTTCGAACCGGATACTGCGTTGGTCCGAACTTTGTTTATCGCAATATTTCTGCGAGCCTTATATAAAGTTCGAAGATGGTGATTTCCCCAAATTTCAAGAATTTTAGTGAAAGTTGTAAGTGCGATTTTTCTTGGACGGAGCAACAGATTTGGTCCTAACTTTGGATTTAGTAATATTTTGCCCAGGCATACATTTAGCTCGAAATTGGACCATACTGTGTACATCCCTCACATAGGCTCAGGTATATTCCCGTCCGCAAAGACGACTGATACTTGTTGAGATTTTGACGAAGACGAATCAGTTTCCGATTAGATTTTTTTTGATTTCGATACGATACGACAGAAAAATCCTTTTTTATACAATAGACAAATAATCTTATCAAATAATCTTAACGGATGACACTGCGTTGGAACAGAAATTATATCATAAAAAATGGTTGATATAGTTTTTTTTGCAAATTTCAAACATAATAAAGAATTTGTAATTGTTATGATTTTCAAAATAGTTCATTACAAAAACGTGTTAGAGACTCTATACAAAAATTTAAAACCACAAACATTAAGCAACGATTTTATCTTATTAACTTTTCAAAAATTTCAAAAGCAAAAGATTGGAAGATTTTTTTCCAGATGTTGTTTTTAATGCCAAAGTATTGGACGTAATATGCTGCAAACGTTCAATAAATACAAATAAACGTGTTGTTCTGAACTCAGTAACACTTACAGTCTGCCTCAAATTACGAATAAACGCTTAAAACCACATTAAAACTTAACAACAACTATGCAGAAAATTGCTCAAAAAGCCTAACGTGTTCCTTATTTTTATACTTTCCAATATGTTGGACAATAATGTATAGCAATGTAATTAAATAACACTGTGCAACATTTCCAAGGTAGTTTTGTGCAAACAATTTGAAATGCTGTTTTTATGAAAGTACAGACACAATAGACAAAAACCCTCTTTGGATTTAGTTTTGTTAGATCGGGTTCGGATTTTATGGCCCTATCTAAACATGGCTAAATATTGACTTTTTAAAGAAAATGGGGGCTATATCTATGAAACCAATACGAATCTTTCCATGACAGGCGCAGCAAACTTGTAGACAAGAACAAGAAGAATGTATTTGGAAACATAATGAGCACGAATAACCTCATTTATGGCCTCAAAATTTATAATATATCTAAAATTTTCATGATTTGTATATATTTCGCAGCGTATCTCCAAAACCGACAAATTTTTCTTTATGTTATCTTTGGGGAAAATATTCGCTGGAATGTAATACACAACCCTTCAGAACATATCATTATTGTAAAATTCCTCTATCGCGTTGTTTCTATCATATTTTTCAACGACAGTTTGATAAATATATCAAAAATACATTGAAATTTCAAATATGAGAATGAACAGTAGGGATATAACTTTTTGCACTTTTTTGCAGTTATCGAAAATACCACCACATAGCCGTGTAGAGCATGGAAAACTATTATGAAATACGGTGTCAATTTTTCTCTATCGCGAAAAAGTTTCCGCACCAAATGCATTCAAGTTCAGTAATGCATTTTTTAATTTTATCTGTTATAACAACATGTTTGGTTTTCATTAAAATTTTTATTTTTTTGTAATCTAATTTAAAATCATTATCAAAGCGTTCTGGACCAATATGTTCTCAAATCGCGCCATTTAGGACCATATTAGGATTTTTTGACACTATTGCAATTTTTGGTTTTTCTTTATAAACTCGCGAATTTTAATTTTTATATTTTTTATACCTTTCGGACAAGAGAATATGGTGTCATTTGCAACAAATTCGCGAAAGTTACAGACCGTTTTTAATGACTTTGCCTGTGAGAAATTTATTTTTGTCTATAAATATTTATTCAAACAAAGCAAATTTAAAATTATAAGTAGAAAACATATCAAAAGGGTTTTAGTAATTGCGGTCGGTGCTGAAACTTTTTTCATCGAATCGATCTTAGAAACGCGTTTTCATTATTAGGACAAAATTCTCCACATGGTACTGGTGTTGTATGTTTGTAGAAAACAAATACAATTCTCACAGGCAAGGTCAACGAAAACATCCTGTAACTTTCGCGAATTCGTTGCAAATGACCCCAAATTCTCTTGTCCGATAGGTACAAAAAATACAAATATAAAATTCACGAGTTGATAAAGAAAAACCAAAAATTGCAATAGTGTCAAAAGTTGCTAATATGCTCCGAAATGGCGCGATTTGAGAACAAATTGGTCCAGAATGCTTTGATAATGATTTTAAATTCGATTACAAAAAAATAAAAATTTTAATGAAAAGCAAATATGTTGTTATAACAGATAAAATTTAAAAATGCATTTCTGAACTTCCATGCATTTGGTGCGGAAACTTTTTTCGCGATATTCCGTATTTCATAATAGTTTTCCATGCTCTACACGGCTATGTGGTGGTATTTTTTTGGTTATAGCCCTAATGAACAGCCTGTGTGAACGTTGTTTGAAATAGGTTTTGTAGAAAGTAGGACATGAATTACCGCCTAAACAACATGAAATAAGTGTTTTACAGTTTCAGAATGTTCTGAAGAATTGCTGAGGACATTAATTGGAAAAATTTTTGCTAAAGGCTACTTGGTGCAACTCTCAATAGCTTGGCAATTACTGACCATAACTCCAGAAATTATGTAATCTTTTCTATATTAAAGCAATTTTGATGCGCTATAGCGGTTTTTTGTAGTTCGTCTGTTTGACATATAAGTTCTACTACTTTAAGACTACAGGACTATTGTTGAAGACCGCAAAGCAAAATTCTTATTAGTTTCTGAGATAAAGCACGGATCAATTGAAAAAAGGGTCGTTTTAGCCCGGTATAGATGAGGCCATAAAATCCAAACAAGATCTAAAAACACGAAACCCAACTATATATATATATATATCATGTATATCAACTTATGTATGTATGACCGGACGGCTAAAATATGTCGCAATCATATACAAGAAATTCCTTGGAAAATAGTGCCAAGGTGTAGTGGAGTAGGGTATCACATGGTCGGCCCTGTTCGTCCATAACCCTCACTTACTTGTTTATTATTAAGAACTGATAACAAAATAAAATATTAACATATACATAATAATAATAATTGTTCCACAAACATCCCAGACGGGACATGGGAGACTTCTCTCATATCAATGAGTGCACCCCGATTCATATAAGCTCAATGATATGGGACCTACTGTTTATCGCCGAGTCCGAACAGAAATACTCGGAAAATGTCGCCAACATTACTGAGGGGTATTTTGCCACCGTTGAAAAGTGTTTGATGTTGACTGGCCGGGGAATCGAACCCACGACCTTCAGCGTGCAAGGCGGGTGTGCATACCATTGCACCACGGTGGCACCCAATTTGACATATACATTATATCAAATTTTCTTTGAACTTCTAATAACCTAAAAATAATTGATCTGTTCCAGAACTAATAATTTTTATATTTTTTCCGATAACATAAAGGGAAACTTGTTATCGTAGTAAAATTTTTTTTGGCTCCTGCAGATTCTAGAACAGGCATAATATTGAATCACATTTAAATATTAACTCATTTTTTGAGTTACCGACAAATGTCGGTAAAATTAAAATGCTTATAATTTCGGTAATTAACGATGTTTTTCGGTAAGTTAGAAACCAAAAAAAAAGTAGTCGTAAAGTTTTACCAATAGCAAAAGTGTTGTCAACTTTAATTTGAAATTTTCATTCGTAATTTTGCGTTTTAATGTTACCGATTTTACCGAAATTCGTTCGAACTAATATTTCATTAATTTATGTTTTCAATCAAATGAAAATTTTCTGCTTGGAAGTAATTCGAATCGTCTTAGAGAAACAGACCATCAATAATTTCTTGCGAAATGTTTGGTATTTTACTTCTAATATGCAATCTAAAACTATGTTAAGACGCGTTGTTATAACCTTTCTGTAGTTATATGTTGGCCGGTATCGGACTGATAACAGTTTTTTTTTTATTTTTTCAATTTTGCTCTAAGAATAAATTTCGGACAACATAAAATGAAATTAACGTGCGCACGAGAATATGATACACCAAAACCAAGGAAAATTTAACAGCAAATTGAAATCAACCAAGCAGATTTAAGTAATTTGGCAGTATACTGCGAAAATTCTGGTAATGCGAACTTTATTATGGATCGAGACCAATACTGAAAAATTTTCGCTGGAAGATTTGATATGCACTAAGAAATCCTGGTACCGGATTACAGCCAATTCGGTTGAACAGTGTGTTGGTAACAGTAAATTACTTCAATTCATAATGATTCGTTACATGGGACCCGCGCGAAAACTTGGACCTAGGACTGCAATATTTTTGTTAGAGTGTTTTTAGACCACCTGGACCCATTGATAGAAATTTCAGTTTGATATATCATTTTGAAGTATTTTTGTTACACCTTCCCATGTAAGTGCTACCACTGTAAATGGTGGATTTGTCTGGTAAAAAGACGAATTGATATGGCCTAATTATTGACAATAGGTATTCTGCAGTCGGTTTATCGCAGTCATCCTATCCAAGCTGTATACACTCAATAGAATACGGGCAGTTGAGTGGAATACCTGTTGTGATCTGTTCTGATTGCAACTTTCTGATGTTCAACATCTGTGTTGTGTCTTTTCGTACTTTATTTTCTACATTTAATCGGGTACGCATCTTTGATCGATTGTACATCCAGCACGCTTTCTTTGACAACGTGGTCAATGTGGTGTCTATTGTGGTGCTGCTAACTGTAAAGTTTTTGTGCCACTGCAAAGTCTATCAGTCTCATTCCGTTGTCAGATGTTTCATTGTGGAGACTGAATTTAACGACTTTGTAGTCAAAGATATTCTTCTATATAATTTTGACATTAAAATTGCCTAGAATAATTATAATGTCATTGGTAAACGCTCGTAAAATATATTGTTCAATAAATTACGAGGTACCATTTGCAAATCAGACAAATCAAATTTTTCATGTATTAAGAAAGCGATAGACAGGTTCTACTAGTATGACATTTTTACAGGTAGAATACTTTCACCGTTGATTTAATATAACATAACCTCAATAAGTTTGTCATTTATTGAATCCATAACATCACTGCAATACGCCGATTTATTTATTAAGTACCTACATACATATATGTCAAGAAAAATTAATATGTTGCCAACAATTTCCCCAACATAAGAAGAACAACCTACTAAAAAAAACTCTTTCTTTAAACAGGTTGACAAATAAGCATAATTTGCTTAAAATTTGCATAATTAACTAAATACAACATATTTTTTGTGCTCCGCTTGGCATGTCTTTCCAAGAACCATATTCGTGTTTACGAGATAAAAATCATTGTCGTTAAGATGTTAATCGAGCGACAATGTTTTGTCGTCTTAAATTAATTAAAAGAAAGAATAAACCTTATGTAGGTTGTGTGCACTGCAACTGAGGAGACTTGAAGATTTTTAAAGTGAGATCAAAAGGAGTATCCGGGCATATGCCTGCCCTGGGTGAGTTTTTGAAGTTTATGCATAAAACATTGTTACTCCGCGATAGAATCTTAACTGAAAAGGTTTAAAATAAAATTTATTATGTCAACTTGACCTAACATGCTGCATTATTTGAAAAATTACAAAGAAAGGTATATTATGCTCAATTTTCAGTGATATATACATTAGGGTTATGACTTTTTTACAACCTCGAATGCCTGTATCATATTTTGATGAGTTTTACCTAAGATAAGATACAATTTTAATTGTAAGGTGATTCGATAAAAAAGCTCACACACAAAGTCATTTGAAAATTTTTCTATATGAGCTTTTTTGAAAAACTTTTGAAGTCATTATAAGTAGATATGTTACCGAAGTAAGCTTTGAAGCCGCACTACATAACCAGAATGGCATAACCTTTTGTTTCTCACTCAATTTATCATCATATCAATATTTTTTTCAATATTTAAATGGAATAACATTTATTATAGTCAATAATAGGCAAAAGGATTTTTATTCGTGCAACATGAAATATTTTGTGTATTTTTATACCCTCCACCATAGTATGGAGGGTATATTAAGTTTGTTTTTCCGTTTGTAACGCATTGAAATACTCATTTGCGACCCTATATATATTCCTGATCAGGGTAAAATTCTGAGTCGATCTGTGCATGTCCGTCCGTCCGTCTGTGGTAATCACTCTAGCATCCACAAAATTGGAGATAGGACGCTGAAATTTTGGGAAAATGCGTCTTTTGGTTGCAGGCAGGTCAAGTTCGATGATGGGCTATATCGGTCCACGTTTTGGTATAGCCCCCATATAACGGTACCCCCCGATTTACGGTATTTTGACGTTTTAGCTACATTTTCAGACCGATTTAGCTATAATTTGACATTTAGGGTTCTTAAGTGTCAATAAACTTATATAACAAAAGTTGTCGACGTAGGTCCACGTTTTGGTATAGCCCCCATATAACGGTACCCCCCGATTTACGGTATTTTGCCGTTTTTAGCTACATTTTCAGACCGATTTAGCTATACTTTGACATTTAGGGTTCTTAAGTGTTACTAAACTTATATAACAAAAGTTGTGGACATAGGTCCACGTTTTTGGTATAGCCCCCATATAACGGTACCCCCCCGATTTACGGTATTTTGACGTTTTTAGCTACATTTTCAGACCGATTTAGCTATAAATTGACATTTAGGGTTCTTAAGTGTCAATAAACTTATATAACAAAAGTTGTGGACATAGGTCCATGTTTTGGAATAGCCCCCATATAACGTTACCGCCAGATTTCAGGTATTTTGACGTTTAAATTCACATTTCTAGACCGAATTAGCTATAATTTGATATTTAGGGTTCTTAGTGACCAAAAAAACTTATATTCGAAATAATTATGAACGTAGGTCCATGTTTTGGTATAGCCCCATATAACGGTACCTCGGTATAACGGATTTCGGTATCCCCATATAAGGGATTTTCGGTATTTTGAGAATTTTACCTACAAGTTTTAACCGAATTATCTGTAATTTGAACATTTGACATTTGAAATTCTTAGTGGTCACCACACCTCTCCACCAAAAATTGTCAAAAAAGGTCGATGTATTGATAAAGCTCCCATATAAAAGTTCCTCCCGATTTTCAGTAATTTGATGATTTTAACTACAATATTAGACCAAACTAGCAGTAATTTGACATTTGAAGTTCTTAGTGGTCACAACACCTCTCCATAAAAAATTGTCAACATAGGTCCATGTTCGGATATAGCTCCCATATAACGGTACCTCCCAATTTTCAGTAATTGGCAATTTTAGCTACAATTTTTAACCAAACTAACTGTAATTTGACATTTGAAGGTTGTAGTGGTCACCACACATCTGCATCAACAATTTTCAACATAGCCCCAATATAACGATACTTCCCGATTTTCGGTACTTTGAGGATTTTACTTAAAGTGTTTAACAACGAAGGTCTATGTTTTGGTATAGCCCCAAAACAAACCTCCCGATTTTCCGTACCTTAGCTTTATTTTTTGGACGAACTTTCTGTAAATTGAAATTTAAAAGCCAACAAAAATTCTGCAACAAAAATTGTTCATTTGAGTCCATAGCCCACACACCTCCGAACTAGCTGTTAATGACATTTGAAGTTACCACGTTATGTACCGATTTTCGGTATTTTGAGGATTTAATTACACAATTTTTAACCGAATTAGGAGTTATTTGGCATTAAAGGCTCCCATCAAAAACTGTCAACATAGGTCCATGGTTTTATTATAACCCCTACATAACGGCACCTCCCAATTTCTCGCCCACCAAAAATTGTTGGGGATTATGGTGGAGGGTATGAAAATTTCGCTTTTTTACTTGTTTGTTATTTAATTTCATAGCGTTTTTTCTAAAAAAAAGTGGTTTCTTCGTGACCTTTTTTATACTTAGATAGAATAAAGGTGATTTTAGTCAATAATAGGCAAAATTTTATTCATTCCTGCTACAGGAAATCATATTTGAAAAAAAAAGTCAAAAGTCATAACCCTAATATCTTTTAAGAACCAGTCTTGAGCTTTTTTGACAACACAAATATTTATGCAATGGTGTATATTAATTACCCCTTAGATTAGGTTAGGTTAATGGATGCCTAACCAATATTGTCCCCTTTACACTAAAAACTGCTAGAGTTTGCCGAGTCCCTCTATTGAGGAAGTAAGAAATTCCAAGGACTCCTTGTTTGCACAACAGATGGCCTTAACTTTCGACGACTGCTACTAGAAACTAATCTTGTACCATTGGTCCAATGGCTTCCCTTTTAGCGTGGTTATCCGTGAGAAGAGAACCGGAAGATACCTCGTGGCTATGGTAAGCTTCTGTAGCTAACTTGACTTGGAAGAAGTGGAAGGTTTGGGTTGCTGACCTGGGTTGGATCTCTTAGCCTTGAGGTGTAGTTCCTCCGTTGATCTAACATCACCGTGTTTGTTAATCAAGATGTGTTCGTAATGGTGTAATCATACACCATTAAGCAGAGGGCGGTTCCGGATCAAACTTCCCACTTTCTGCATTTCTGGCTTAATCTCTTTTTATTCATCGTCTTTGACTTAGCATCCTTCGACTTTGAGGGTTGTTCTGACTGGGTGGTGGTAGGGCCTCCTGTTGAAGAAGGTGCTGTGATCGAAAGAGGTGAAGAAGAGTTTATAAGTCGTTGGGTCAAGTGAACATTGTACTTGGTTTGGTCGTTAATCTGTGTTTGAATCTTCGGTCATCTAAAGGACTGTAGACTTATTTATTTCAGAATTTATATTGGCCGACGTACTATCTGAGGAATTCGTACGCCCTTTTTTCTTTAGCCAATCTACTTGAAAAGCTTGTTCAGGAGGTTGGAATGTTTTCGGCTAAAATGTTGGCCGTATCTTCTACAGCGTCCTGTCTCTCAGATAGTCCTGGCTTCAAGGAGTTGATTGCTCCCGTTAAGGCCAAATTATCGTCGACTACTGTTGCTGGAATGACTTCAGGATTTATCTAGGGCAAGGGAGGGTTCCCTGCCGACGTATTACCTGAGGAAGTGCATCTGCCTAAAGTACGATCTTTTTTCTTTGGCTTGCAGAGCTTCTTCAGGTGGTGGGAACTTTGTCTGCTAATATCTTGGGAAACCCTTGGGCCATCCGATAAACTGTCCTCGACCCCAGTAGAAGTACTACCTGTGCACTTGCTGAGGCTACAAGTTGTCGCCAAACGACTTGCAGAGCTTCTTCATCTCCTACAGCGTCGTGTCTCTTAGATAGTTCGGCTTCAAGGAGTTTTTTGTTCCGCAATTGCAGGAGTGACTGTGGTGTCGAGTTGGCCATCCGATAAACTGTCCCCGACCCCAACAGAAGTACTACCTGTACACTGGTTGAGGCTAAAAGTTGTCGGCTTTCTTCAGCCAGACTATCTCTGACAATTTATATACAGTGTATTCCTTGTCCACCACCTCCCGAAACAATTGCTCCGTCAACAGTAGGCTAGGTTTCTGCAGTCGTGTTTTTTCTCTGAATCATTTACCGTGGGCGTTGCGTTGTTGTCGAATTTTTGTGTTTTTAATAATAAGATCCATGCTTTATAGAATTAATTGGGAAATGGAGGTCCACCATGGAATATCCTTCCAGTACCAGGCAAGTACTTGACAACTAAATATAGACTGCGTTAAGATTCCCAGATATCAAAGATGCTCCGTTTTAATACAGTTGGTACCCTACCATCGATAGGGGATGCCTAATTCGTATGAAATCACTATGTGGAAAACTTTTTGTTGGTCAAAATTTCCCCTATTCAATGTTTTCAGAAAGATTGTTGTCCCTGGTGGGGTTGAAGTACCCCTTAGGAGGTAAATAGTTGTTGTGTGATTTATTACAGAAATCTCTCTCTGCGATTTGTTCTGAAAATTGTGCTATATATTGTGTATGCACTTCTCCATATCCATTTTTTCCGCAACATTAAATCGAGCGCGTTCCTTGACTGCTACTAAGAAATAATTCGAATCGATGTTCGCTCCTCGAATCGATCGAACGTCCTTGTGATCGACAAACTTGTGATCGTGACTGCAACATTATATTTTTTCCAGGTGAAGCAAACACTTGCCCATATATAAGCCACGAAATTTCCCAATATTAAAGTTGACTCCTTAGGTCCACCACTGCTCTTATTGGTTCCTTGTAAAGTCATTGGGTTAGGATATTTGGCAGTCATCAAAACCGATTGTTTCGAATTAACCGATTACCAAATTCACTTCAACATTTTTTACTTTGGAACTCACCTTCATTATGAACCCATAATCCATAAAAAAGTCAAAGTGATATCATTCTAAATCACAAATCAAAACATTAATTTTAAAGACACTTACAAAAATACCAATTTATTTAAAACATTTATGTCACATTTTATTAGCGCGCAGACAATAATCGCAAGCTGTCATCTAAAAAGTTTCCTTGATGCAACACACAGCTATAACAAAGGAAAAAACTTCCTAAAACCATAAATTTAAATTAAACGTGCTGCTTGTAGCCACCATAATTTCTGCGGACAGATATTTTTCATTCATTCTTTGTTGTTGTTTATTTTTAATTTTTCTGGGCCAACCTGGCACCTGAGTGCCCGAAACGATTAGCCCAGTCCCCTATAGTTGACAAAACAACAAGAAAAGAAACACAAATTTTACTGAAATTGAAACCCCGAGGATGTTGTTGAGAAATCATGGCACGCATGTCTTTTTTTGCCAACCAAATGGCCAATAAAAGAACAGCAACAAAACAGCAAGTAATAAAAAAACTGACCTAAAATTACACATTTAATGTGATGTGTAGCAACACCATTCTGATATTTATATTTTTTCCGATATGGTTTCTTCTGTTGTGGTGGACACATGAAAACATGGACTCACGTATTCACCACATACAATTTGCTCGCACTCACGCAACAAATGTGAGGCAGTCAAAAACGGTAGCCAACAACCACCACCACCGATCGTTCGACAAGGCAATTTGGCCATAGCTTTTTTAGTTCCCTTAGCAAGTTTGTCGCTTAAGTCTTTTGATTTAAATACGTTTTATTGTTGCAACCACCACACGACACAATTTTTATGACGCGATGATGGTGGATGGATGGTGCGTGTTGAAACTAAAGGACTTCGTTATTGTGCATTTTTGCGTAGGATGATGCATTTTTCGCCGTATTTATTGTCATCGCATTGTACTTATTTTTATTGTGGTATTATATAAGCGAGCAAAATGAATATGTCAAGATAACGTTCTCATATAATACAGTGTGTTATGCATATAAATGACTTCATTAAGTGATATTTTAATACGTGTTGCTGAATATTGCAAAGTGCATTTTGAGAATATACAAATTGCAATAAACATGAAGTGTTGGAGTCATAAACATTTCGGAAGTTGTTATATATTGAATCAAGGTAAATTATCGCATGAGAAGTTTGAAAGAAAAGCGAATTTGAAGTTTTTTTGAATAATGTGCCGAAACGCAGCTTTAAAGGATTTTTGTACATTATCATATCGCCCATTTACACAAAGTTTACAATTTCTATTTTTTCCTGCATACTTACTTACAGAACATTTGTTCCATAGGCCGAACTAAGAAAATATCTCCATTTCTCTCTATTTGTTGCTTCGCACTCTGGAATACCGCGCCTTTTCATCCACTTGTTTCACCATCTATTCCTTGGCCTACCAATTCTGCGGGCACCGCCCAAGCGGACCGTATTTATACGCCTTTTTAGTGGGTTCATCTTCGATCATTCTTATGATATGGCGAAGCCAACGCAATCGCTGCATCTCGATACGTTTAACTATATTGATGTCGTTGTATAGCAGATACAGCTCGTGGTTCATGCGACGTCGATATTCACCGTCAACGCAGATTGGTCCGTACATCTTTCGAAGAATTTTTCTCTCAAACACACCAAGCACTACCATGTCTGCTTGCTCAAGTACCCAGGCTTGGGAGCCATACATCAGCACAGGTAGTATCAGTGTTTTGTAGAGCGTTATTTTTGTTTGACGAGATGTGGCTTTGCTTTTAAACTGCTTACTTAAACCAAAGTAGCATCTGTTGGCCAATACAATTCTTCTCTTTTTTTCACAACTGATGTCGTTTGTTGTGTTTACGGATGTGCCGAGGTAGACGAAGTCTTTTACTACCTCAAAATTATAGGAACCAACTTCCACAGTTGGTCCGAGCTCAACGGACGCATTGCGCGTCGACACCATTAACTTTGTCTTCTCACCGTTTACCGCCAGACCCACTTTAGCAGATTCTCCTTCGACCTTCATAAAGGTATCAGTTACTTCATTTACTGATCGTCCCATGATGTCTATATCATCAGCATAAGCAAGTAACATGTGGCTATTGGTGTAGATTTTGCCACTTCTTTTGACGTTTGCCTCTCGTATAACCTTTTCCAGCAGGATGTTGAAGAGATCACACAAAAGGCTGTCTCCTTGTCTGAAGCCACTTTTGGTATTAAAGTCTTCGGAGAGGTACTTTCCTATTTTAACTGAGGACCTCGTGTCAGTTAAAGTCAATTTACAAAGCCGGATGAGCTTTGCGGGTATACCAAATTCAGACATGACTTGGAATACCTTTGAACGCAGCGGGCTGTCGAAGGCTGCTTTATAATCGACAAAAAGGTGGTAGGTGTCTCTTGGGTCTTCTCCAGGATTTACCGCAGGGTAAATACCTGGTCAATAGTGGACTTGCCAGGTTTAAAG
This sequence comes from Musca autumnalis, assembly GCF_047663935.1. Classification (NCBI taxonomy): domain Eukaryota; kingdom Metazoa; phylum Arthropoda; class Insecta; order Diptera; family Muscidae; genus Musca; species Musca autumnalis. The sequence goes on along the minus strand of NW_027411644.1, from coordinate 97,602,243 downwards.
CCGCATTGGTATGGTCCAATTATCTCGTTGACCACAGGCTTTAGTCGTAGGCAATAGGGAATAGACTTATGCCACTAAAGTTAGAACATACAGTCTTATCTCCCTTCTTATGGACTGGGCACAGGATACTCAGGTTCCAATCGTCGGGTACTCGTTCTTCCTGCCAGATGGTGCTAACTAGCTGATGAATACACCTTATCAGCGTGTCGCCTCCGGTTTTGAACAGCTCGGCTGGTAAGCCATCGGCTCCTGCTGCCTTATTATTCTTCAGCCGATTTATTGCTGTCTTTACCTCATCTTGGCTGGGCGGTATACATTCAATACCATCTTCTGGGATTGGGTCTGTGGTATCTTCGTCGTCTTCGATGCTATTGGATACACAACAGTTTTGAAAAATGTTCTTTCCATATCCTCAGCACACTATCTGTATCTGTTACCAAATTACCTTGCTGGTCTATACAGGAGAATGTGCCTGTACCAAAGCCATCAGTTTGATGCTTGACTCTTTGGTAGAATTTTCGGACTTCATTCTGGTTCCTGTACATCTCGATTTTTTCACACTCCCGCTTTTCCATCTCTCTCTTTTTCCTGCGGAAAAAACGATTCTCTTCTTTCCTTTTCTCCCGATATCTCTCTCGTGCGCTACGGATTGTAAAGTAGCCCTATATGCCGCATTTTTCTCTTCGGTATCAGCACGACACTCCTGATCATACCATGGATTTCTTGGTGGAGGTCTCTGGTATCCAAGTATGGATTTTGCGGCTGTTTGCATGGAGTGGGCAATACTTTGCCATTGCGCTGATATGTTATCGGGATGAGGAGTGCTTTGATTAAGCAATTGGGCTAGTTGAATGGATGTCGAGATGTTGAAACCTGGTGCTGCTAACTACCATGTTTTTTGCCGCTGCGAAGTCCATCAGCTTCATACCATTGACAGATGTTTCACTGTGGAGACTGAATTTTCCGACTGTTGGGCCAAAGATATTTTCCATTCCAATTTTGGCATTAAAATCGCCTAGAATAATTTTAATGTCATGGGCAGGACAACGGTCATATGTTTCTTCTAAGCGCTCATAAAATATATCTTTGGTCAGTTCGCCCATGTCTTCAGTGGGTGCATGAGCGCAAATAAAGCTGATGTTGAAGAATTTTGCTTTTATTCGAATTGTAGCGAGTCTTTCATTCACTGGTGTGAAGCTAGAGACTAGATGTTTTAACCTACGACCAACTACAAATCCGCAACCAAACTCATGCTTTATGCCATGGCAGCGTCAGTCCGTGCGTCACCTTAGTTGATGTTTTGACGCCTTTCCCATTCCATCGAATTTCCTGTATGGCAGTAATGTCGGCCTTGTACTTTTCCAGTACATCTGCCAATGCGTAAACTGTACCTTCTCTATAAAGAGTGCCAACACTCCAAGTGCAGATTCGCAGATCATGGTCCTTAAAACGTTTGCGGGGGTCATCAACTTTAGAGGGATTTGTTTTTCTTTTCTTTTGTTTTTTCATAGTAGGTCGCTTTTTCTAGGGGAGGGTTACTAACCCTGCGCCCAAACCCAAGTTTTTAACGTTCTTATGGGTGAACGCGGCACATGTTAGCTCACTACCTTTAACGGGTGTTAAAGGCAGCTACCCCAGGTGACGTGGGGGGGGGGGGAGGTCAGTGTCCACTTGAGATGAAAGAGGGACCATTTTTATACCCTCAGCCTTTAGGCTAAAGAGGGTATTTACACTTTGATACGACCAAAAATGTGCCTCATCGAAATAATGGTTTTAGACCTCAAGTATGTTTGTACGATATCCGTTTCAGACAATTTTGAGTAGATCTAGCAATGTCCGTCCGTCTGTCTGTCTGTCCGTCTGTCTGTCTGGCTGGTGCGCACGATAACTCTCGAACGGATCAATCGATTCGGTTCAAATTTTGGGTATCGAAATATTTTGTCCAGATTCGATTTAAGTTCGAAGATGGGCCATATAGGTCCACTCCTTCAGGTACTTCCCCCACAAATGTTCAAAAATTGTCACAAAACTTGTGCGCACGATAACTCTTGTAGGGAATAACCGATTTAGTCCATACTTTGCACATCGTGTAATTTCTACCAAACTTAGATGAGGTTCCAATATGGACTCAATCGGTCCACTCCTTCGGGTACCTCCCACACAAAATTTCGGAAAAGTTCAGTTTAGGACCTGGTCTCGAATCGCTTTGATTTTTGTTTACTCAAGTTGTATTCGCTCTCCTCTATACGACGCTGTAAGTTTCATTAGGGGCAAGTCCATACTTCCTCAGAAAATAGCCTGGAAGTTACAAAAAAAACCTATGACACCGTGTGTAGTTGTTGGAGAGCATGATAACTCTCGAACGGACCTGCCGATTCGGTCCAAAATTTGGCTTTCGTAATATTTTGTCCAAACTTAGTTCAAGTTCAAAGATGGATTATATCGGTCCACTCCTTCCGGTACCTACCCCACAAAAGTTCGAAAATGTTCGGAACATTTGTGCGTGCGATAACTCTTGAAGGAAGTAACTGATTTGGTCCATACATTGCACATTATGAAATTTCTACCAGACTTAGATGAGGTCCCAATATGGACTCAATCGGTAAACTCCTTCGAGTACCTCCCACACAAAATTTCGGAAAAGTTCAGTTTAGGACCTGCTCTCGAATCGCCTTGGTTTTTGTTGTAACATTTTGTATTCACTGTCCCCTATACGAAGGTACAAGTTTCCTCAGGAGCAAGTCCATACTTCCTGAAAAAACAGCCTGAAAGTTGAAAAACAAACCCTATGACACCATGTTTATGGGTGGAAGCGCAAGATAATTCTCGAACGGAAATGCCGATTCTGACCAAAATTTGGCCTTCGTAATATTGTTTCCAAATTTAGCTTAAGTTCGTAGATAAGCTATATCGGTCCACTCCTTCAGGTACCTAAAAAGTTCAAAAATATTGGGAAAAATTGTGCGCACGATAACTCTTGATGGGAGTGACCGATTTGGTCCATACTTTACACATTCTCATAATATCTACCAGATATAGATCAGGTTCGAATATGGAATATGGAGTGGACAAATATCCACTCCATCCCGTACCTCCCACACAAAATTTTGGATAAGTTCACTTTAAGACCTGCTATTAAATCACTTTGATTTTTGTTGAAGCAACTTACATTCGCTGCCTCAATTACGATGGTAAGTCCATTCTTCTTGAGAAAGCAGTCCGAAGGGTGTAAAAACCCCCTATGGCACCCCCATGGTCTATGTCGGTCCATTCCTTTAAGTACCTTTTCCGCAAAATTTTTGAACTTTAATCCTAATCAACATTTTTGTCGGTTCATACAACAAAAATTTTGAAACCACCTAAATCTATATATATATAAAAGGATGATGTTAGTTACTACGCTTATAACTCAACAACGGCTGAACAGATTTTGACAATTCGCACCAATTCGGAATGGTCTCATGTCAGAAAAGGATAAAACCTAAAAAAATCGCGAAAATTTGCGAAAAATTTGCAAAAATATTTTTTTAAGAAAGTAAATTTTTCCACAAATTTGTATCGAGCTTCGCGTTTGGAGTATACCTTGACACTTATTTGGGCAGTTTTTGCCGAAGATTGTATATGCACCAACTGTGAGGGTCCATTGTACGCCTCTGTTTTGTCAATTTTTGAAAGTTGTATGGAATTTTTTATTCACAATCAAATCGATTTTCACTTATTTTCAAGCGTCTTTTTAATAAATTAACAGCGAAAAATGGTTAAAAGTATCCGGTCAGATTCCGATTGAAGAGCTGAAGATGATAACGCCGAAAGGGGTATCCACAATTTTGAGAAAAAAGGTACAAATCCACAAAATTGGTGGGTTCTTTGAAAAATCAAGAACTCCGAGGTAATTTCATTGGAAGTGAGGTTGTGGCATATATGTATACTTTTAAACTGTAAGTGAAAACATCTTCGAAAGATCAACTTCCGATTTATGCGGTATAAAATATAAGCTGTACCAGATATATATTGATACTGTTCAGATCCTGTCATGATACTAAAAAATGATGTCCCCACTGAAATGGGGTATGAATTCAATCAGTTTAGTTCCCGCATATGTACACCGGTACTGTTGGTACACTGTCTAATGTACATCGAAAAAGGATGCTATTCAAAATGGGAAAGAAAAAAAAACAAGAAATCGATGGTATTGGAGATGTTTTGTTCGAATTTTTTGACAAATATTCTGTGTGGGGCGACATAAGTAGATAAATACTTATTAAACGTTAATTACTTTGTGATATTAATTTGACTATGTTATTTACGCCGAAATTAAATATAGGGTGACCAAGTAATCGACAACAGTCACGTGTTAGTGTGACAAGGCTGCACTGAATTGTACAGTCTCAGTCAAAATTCAATTACCGCATTTGTCCGTGTTAGCAGAGCCATTGCATCTAATTCCGAACCTACAATGCAAGCAGAATTCGGGAGATCAGGTTAAACAGAGAAATCAGAAAAAAGCAGACGAAGGTGGTTACCGGATAACGATCGGAGCCCTCTGCTCAAAATAGGTTAATTGATTAAAACGCAAATTTAAATAAGCACTATATTGAGCAATAAATTCAAATTCCTACGATCTCATTCCTTCCTTCGTATTCAATTGCTTGAGTACAATATCGTGTTCAGCGGCGAAAGCAAGGATTGCAGAAAACCATCCATTATGAAACGAATATGGGCGTTATGATATTATTTTGCTCAACTGTGCTACCAAATATTTTATTTATAAGTAAGTACAATTGTCTAATGTGCATCTGTTCAAAGATCGTCCTAAACAGTTCAAAACAAAGAAATATTTGCCATTGTACAAGGTGATACCAAAAAATAGTATTATAGGTTTAAACGAAAGCCATCAAGTTCTGTACCTAACAAACTGCGAGACGAAGTTCGCCGGGTTCCCTAGTATGTACATAAGTTTTTTTTGTGAAAAAAGTGTTTCAATTTGCACAGGCTGAGGGTATATCTCTGTCGGCAAAGCCGACTGATAATTTTTAACTTGTTTTCTGTATATTCCGCTAAATATTGTTTGAAAATTTAATGCTGATATCTTGTGACTTCAATGAGTTTCAGCTCATTAACATAAAGTTTGACAAAAATCAACTATTTTTTTAGTTTCCGAACAAATAACAGTCTTCAACCCCTACAAAAGATGCAGTTATTTTTAATGTTGGGTAATAAACATTCATAGTCTAGTTAAAATGACTGTTCTTTAAAATTTGCGGTATGTCTTCCAATCCTATATGCCCAGCAAAATTGAATGGAAGTGCTTTTATGAGATGTCATGATTTCACTAGATCTTTTGCATTGGTTCAAAAGAAGTCGTGAAAGATCTGATCTTTTCATCAGCATTTGAAGCCATTCAAGGGCAGTAGTGAAAGATCCGATCTTTTCATCAGGATTTGAACCCATTCCATCGATCCATTAGAGATGAATTTTGTGTTTTTATTTAAACACATGTATATTTTCTTTTATTTATCTAAATACGTTAAAAGCTATATAAGACCTATTATGCTAAGAAGTTCCAATAATTGAGGTAAAAATAGAGTCAGACTGCACTCTCTGGTATTATAAAAGTTTCGAACCCAGCTCTACAGAAACTTAAAAGCAATTCGATTTGTAGATCCCTACAAAACAAAAGAGTAAAATGTTGTAAAATTAAATTCACGAAATAGTAGTAATTTGCAGTTGGAGTCCATGTCGAGATCTGGGGTACTGGTGATGGGAGGTAAAAAACCTTTCGTGAGATGAATCAAAGTCAGTTCCGGAGGAAATAAACGCTTTTGCGAGCAGCGGCGGTGCTTAAACTACAAGTCAAGTATATCACTAAAGTTCTCAACTCATATCGTTCCCGAAGTCTGGAAAATAGACCAGCTACAGAAGCATGGCAAGGATGCCAGCAAAAGTGAATCGTACAGACCGATTTCACTTTTGTCGCCCGGAGCTAAGATCCTTGAGGCTTACGTCCCACAGTGTTGCCGCTTCCATACAAAAATGGACAAAAATAGAAGGAGTTGACATAGGTTGATGAATTTTTGCACAAGTACTTATAAGGGCATAGGAGTGAAAATTTTCAACTTTGGTCCATATCGGTTCAGATATGGATATAGCCCCCATATATATCTTTACCCGATTTTGCTATAAATCGGTCAATTTTGATCGAATAGCCTTCAAATTTTATATGTGATATTTTCTTAGGCCCCTGAGTAGTTTCACCGATTTTTATAAAAATCGGTACAGTTTTGGATATAGCTCCAATACATATCTTTCACCGATTTTGCTATAAATCGCTCAATTTTTGATGAATAGCCATCAAATTTAACATGGGATGCTTCCTCAGGCCACTGTTCAGTTTTACCGATTTTGATTTGATTTCGCAAAAATCGGTACAGATTTGGATATAGCCTCCATATATCTTTCACCGATTTTGCTATAAATCGGTAAATTTTTGAAAAATAGCCTTCAAATTTAACATGGGATGTTTTCTTAAGCCCTTTTTAAGTTTCACCGATTTTGACAAAAATCGGGTTAGATTTGGATATAGCTCTCATATATATTTTCGCCCGATTTTATGTATTCGATGTACTAAACACGCAATGTATGTAAGATATTGATTAAATTAGGAAAATATGACGTAATTATACGTAATTGAGTGACGTCGGGCGAAATGATAACCGATATGGACCAAAGTTCATATTTTTCATTCCTGTGTCCTCATAAGTACCTGTGCAAACATTCATCAACCTAGGTCAACGGTAAAACTGAACAGGTGAACCAATTCATGGACCTAAGAAAATATCACATATCAAATTTGAAGGCTATTCGATTAAAATTGACGGAGTTATAGCAAAATCGGGGAAAGATATATATAGGGACTATATCCAAATCTGAACCGATTTTTGTGAAAATCGCTACCCAGGGGCCTAAGAAAATAACACGTATTAAATTTCAAGGCTATTCGATTATCATTGAACAAGTTGTAGCAAAATCGGAAAAAGATATATTTGGGGGGCTATATAAAATCTGAAACGATATATCTCAGAAGGTTGCAGGGATGGGCAGAATGTTTTTACACATTTCGCTTCGGAAGAGATGTCCAATTAACGGAAATCAAGAGCCAATGTTGCAATAGGTGGCAATCAAAAGATATACTCTACGAAATATTAAGAATTTGTACTTTTTTATCAAATTTAAATTTTTAGTTCTTGATAACGGTACTTTGCCCATGTGCAGTTGATGTCAACTTTTTGTACAACATTTTTTTTATTTATAGCCCACCCACCAAATCCCCATCCAAAACGTTTAATATTATCAACAAACTTTTCAGAAAATGTTTTTTTAAATGTCGTATAATTTTCATATGATTATCGCTTTAGATTATCTGGGAAATATTTTTCATATTTAAAGAGCTATAACTTTATTATGGATGCACATATCGACAAAATTCTTTCAGATTCGTTGTATCGGATGTGTTTACTGTAAGAAAAAAACATAAACATATGTAAAAGTTAACATCACAGTTTTTTATTTTTGTCCACGCGGCAACACTGTGCGTCCTCCCCAGCGTCGGAAATAACTGTCAAGTTGCCAACTTGGGATTCGTATCCTCACTAGGGTTATGACTTTTTGACATTTTTTTCTCAAAAATGATTTCCTGTAGCAGCGATGAATGAACTTTTGCCTAATAATCACTACGCTATCGTTTATTCCATTGAAATATAAAAAAAGTTCACGCACAAATCGATTCTAAAAATGTAATTTTTTGAAAAAATGTATGAAATAAAAAAAAAAAAATTCCAAAAATTATTTTTTGTTGCTCGAATGAAATATAAGCCTACTAATAACTATACTAATGATTATTTTATTCAAATATTGAAAAAGGTCATGCACAAACCACTTTGAAAAAATTTTAAATTGTTTGTTTTTTGTTAAAAAATTATATCTTTAAATAAAAGCGTTTACGACATTTTTACGTTTCTCAGAATTGAAGAAAATGAATGAGAAATAAATGTTGGCATTTTAATTATCTCATGTGACACTAAAGTTTATTTTCAATTGTATATCTGCTTGCAGTGACTTCAAAAAATTGTCCATAATTTTAATAAATTCAACTTTAAAAATCATTTTGTGCGTGAGTTTTTTTCACCGAATCACCTTATAATTATGATTTTATGTAATCTTATGGCAAAACTCATCACGCTATGTTACAGGGATATAAGGTTGTAAAAAAGTCATAACCCTAATCCTCACATATTAGTCGAGGATAGCTTGTTCGAAAGATTTTATTCTCGCCTTTATGTGGAAATTCGTTGTAAAAAAATAAGTTATACCTCTTTAAACTTGAAAATCTTAGAAATCAAGAAATCAAAACAAACTAAGCTACCCATGGGAAGCAACGGTTTTTTCATTGTCCACAAACCCCAACATGATAGAATTTTTGCATCAGAACGCTCTGGTCAACTTTTGCAGATGAGTGTTGTATAATTATTAGATGGCTGTACGATGTTCGGTGCATCGAACAACTTGAATAAGAAGAAGCAGACGGTCTGCTTTAGTTGAGTGTTTGTAAGGAACTGAATTTTTATTTTCAAATTTCAACTTACATACTAGTTTACAAAATATTTCTTAACCTAAGTACAATCTAGCGACTCTTATCTTCTATTCGATAAGTATTAGAAACTAGTGCCTAGATCATATCATTTTTATTATTCTTTTGCGTTATCATATGCAACAGGCAAACCCAACATTCTAATATTTTGTTAGTCCGCTGGAAAATCGATTTGAATGTTTATTTGAAATTGTAAGATTTTCCAGCGCCTCGACATGAGCCGAAAGTATGTACAAAAGTTATTTGTACAAGTGTCATTTATCGACATTCCTAGAGAGTTCTTAATTATTAGCTTGGCTACAATTATTGTCTTGGTGTTGGATCGAAAATCTCAATGGTTTAGCTTTTATATGCCAAAATATAAAAAAAAACGTGGATAAAAATTAAAGTCAAAATCGGGAAGCTCGATTTTCACTGTAGACATATGCTCTAATAGACTTTTTGCTCAGTAAAATCCCAGGAATCAGAAACGCGATGCGCTATTTAAGGTTTTTATCTTCGTGGTATTTTTTTTTTTTTTTTTTGCCCTAATGTGTCCATCTTTATATGGGCAATATGGGAATACATATAGAACTTTAGAGCTAAAGAATCCTAAAGGGTCAATTTTTGTCAAAAAATTGTCCTCTTTTTCACACCAATATAATGCTCATTAGGGTTAACATATATTTCACATTTGCTTTGCTCCTCACAAAAATTGTGTTTTTTTTTGCTACGGCTATTGACATTTTCAGAGCGTTTTGTTAAGTTTTGTCACTTCTAAAAAATGGCTTTCAGCTTGTGGCTAAACTTTGTCACTTTGTTGTTACTGTTTCGTCGTCGTCATCGTTCAATTTAACTGTTGGCATTGCTGCTGTTGTTGTTGTTGTTGCAGTTGATTTGGGGGTTTTTGTCTTTGATGATAAATGACCAACAGTAGCGCAATCAACAGTTTGATGCAACTGCTTCTGCTGGCTAAATTTTGTTATATTTATTGGTGTTGTTGTATTTTTATGATTATTTAAAATGTTGTTAACGAAGAAATGAAAAAAAGACCAATGCATTGCATGCCTTAGTTTTGTTTCGCGCCTTAGCGATTCATTCATTCATTTGGGCCTGCTGTTTCAACAGTTTGAGGGGGATTTAATTTTTTTCCTAGAAGTTTTTTTTCGGGTTTGTCATGATTTGTTATTTTGGCCATTGGTTATGGTCGTTTTTATTTTGGTTATAAAAACAGCTTACACACTTACATGAACTTCCACACATTGTTGTTGGTTGTTTGGCTGCTTGCTCTTTATAATCGTTACCGACGAAAAGTGTTAAATTTAACAATCGTGAGAAAAGAATTTTTGCATTGTTTTCTTTTGTTTTTGTTCAGCCAGTATTTCATTGCAATTTTGTTGTTCAACTGCGAACTGTGAAGGTCAGTTTTTACTGCAAACCAACCTCGTTGCACAAAAGAGGGTCTTTGCCTTTAATAATAGCCATGTGGTTGTTGTAGCTACAACAACTTTATTGTAGGTGTGGACTTCGAAACACATGTAAAACAACTAATAACCTCTAACTGTTACTTATAGCCAATAAATTGTATTCAAAGTTCAGAATTAACAAAACCAACAAATGATGAGGCATAACATTAATCAAAATGTGTTTTTAGATGTTTATATTTGCCAAAATTATGGAAAATCTGTTGCAAATTGGATATTAGACAAAGTAAAAAACTTTTTATAAATTTTAGATACTATTTTGAAAAAGTGCTAAATACATATCTTCAAAAAATCAACGCTTTGAAAAAACTTTACCGAAAGTTATAAATATAACAACATAAGCGGAAATTTTGAACTGTGACTTAATCATTTCATCCAACAGGACGCTAAAACCATAGGTAGTAATAATCAAATTTTTACTTAATCATTTCATCCAACATGATCCATGTCAGAAACTGGAATGCATCTGAATATGTTTCTTCTTGAACCACAGAAAGAAACCACTTAAAAAAATCTCATACGGTAGGTTGACCAAAAAATTTGCTATTTTTTAAGGCAGACACTCAATACTGACTGGGATGTATGCAAGGTTAATTTCAGTAAGTACAGGAGTGGAGTCGGGAAGGTTGGAAGGATGGCAAATTCCGAAAATACTATCCAAGGACGCTAAAACCATGGGCAGGGAATCCGTTCGTGGAGGAAGGAATTAGCATATGTTTGTTTGAGTTGCAGTGTCTATGGCAGACCTGTAGAGTAAAATTTCCTAATAGGCACGACAAAAGGGTCACCATTTTGTGAGCTGGACGGGTAATCAAGCTATTCTGAGAGATCGCTTAAGGCGTCTAAGTGAATATCTTCAGCAGAAAATACAAAAACAGACGTGTGTAACCTTTAGTGCTACCACAGTACCTTTCGGTAACAATTTTTTTCATTTAGCTGACACATGCATGGACTTCGACAAGGAGGAGCAATAATCTAGTAATTATCAGCAATTATTTCAGAGATGAAATAAAAAACGTTTGCTGTGAACCCCAAGGTACTCCAAGAGTCTATACCATTCTTTTGTCATCGAGACACAAAAACTCTTTCACTAAATAAGTGATCTATTGGCAAACCTTCTAAGATTTTTCGCGTAGTTTTATTTAGGATACTTTGTGTCTTTAGGATTCATTGAGTATTACTATCGCTTCAGACATACTATGAGCTCCGACTAAGGCGTCATCAACACATACCTTGAACTCCGTAAAATTCGAGTTCCAACCGGAAAATTTAAATCCTGATCAGCAGCTAACTTCATCAATACCATGCACAATTAATACCGAATGTGACCGTTCACACACTTTATTCGCAGATGGGCTAGATGCATTAAAAATAACCCTTAATTGAGTTATCGAAATTTCAGTCATATATACCCCATGAGTAGTATTCTGAAACACAGCCTTCACCTTCGGCTTTCACCATGTGACCCAAAGATATGCATTCCTTAATAACATCATCATACAAATTCTGATACTCTGATTTTTTTAACAAAGACTTAATAGGCCCCGCATTGGTTTCCAATGGCAGATCTACAACATATCAGCCATATTCACACTTCTTGTCTTCTTGTGGCCACCTCCTCTAATTCTCAAAATTTGGCATACTGGTCATCGATTGACCTTTCCTAGAATAAGCTGTTTTTGTACTGAAATACAAATGAACAAATACAAATCCGAGGGTTGTGCGTTCAACGCTCACCGGGTACTTTTTGTTAAAAAAACAAGTAAGAACTGCGTTAAGTTCGGCCCAGCATCCACTATGAGTTGTATTGAAGCAAAACTGAACAATTAGTCTCCTTTCGTTTATGAAGAAGACTAAATACCAAATTCCAGCAATTTCGGTAAAATAATGTGGTTAACTTTCAAAAACTGGGAGGTACGTTCTATGGGGGCTATATGAAGGCGTGGACCTGTACGGACAAATTTCTGGGGGAAAGTTTTATGCCACCAACGAAGACCAAATACCAAATTTCAACCAATTTGGTGGAATATTGAGGCCTTCATAATACCGGAAATTGGGAGGTCAAGTTCAATGGGTGCAATATGAAGATGTAACCCTATACCTATAAATTTCAGGTGGAAAGTTTTGCACCCCCAACGAAGACTAATACCAAATTTCAGCCATTTTGGAGGAATATTCAGGCACAACCTTCAAAAACAGAACATTTGGATGAACAGTTCTATGGGGGCTATTGAAGGCGTGGACTATACCGACAAATTAAGAGAGGAAAGTTAAATACCCCAATGCAGACTAAATACCAAATTTCAGCCATTTTGGTGCAATATCTACAAATTTCAGCTTAAAAGTTTTGCACCCCCAACGAAGACTAAATATCAAATTTCAGCGATTTCGGAGGAATACTGAGGCCACCGACGTAGCCAGGGGGGGCCCCCCGAAATGATTTTAGTTCCCATAGGATATTATGTTACACATTTTTTTTAATTTTTGAGTAACATTTTAAACTGTTTTAAATTGTTCAAGAAAAATCTAAAGTAGTTGGAAGCATTACAGAGAAATATTTTGTCCAACATATTTGAAAATATAAAAATAATGAAGGTGTTGTTTAAGCGTTTAATCGGAATTTTAGGCTGACTGTAAGTGTTACTGAGCTCAGAACAATACGTTTATTTGTATTTATTGAACGTTTGTAACATATTACGCCCAATACTTTGGCTTATAAACAGCATCCAGAAAAAAAAAAACATTTTTTTTTTTTGAAATTTTTTATAAGAGCAATTCAGCAATAAAAGGTAAAACCGTTGCTTAATAAAAAAATATGCAAACACTTAAAACCACAAATTAAGTGATTGCATATTTTTTCTAACACGTTTTTATAATCAACTATTTTGAAATCACAACAATTACAAATTCTTTATTATGTTTGAAATTTGCAATAAAAAAACTATGTATATCAACCATTTTTTTATGATATAATTTCTGTTCCACCGCAGTGTCGTAAATGTCTATTGGACAAAAGAATTTTTCTGTCGAATTTTTATATTTTGTTCGACCTTTCGAATGTTAATAAAGTCAAGATTTAAGAGCTTGATGTCAATGTTTATATTTTACTAGCTGAACCCGGTGAGCTTCGCTACCCCGAATAAGGTAAAATATATTTTGACAAATTTATTTGTAGGCCAATTTTCGTCACTCATTACAACTGTCATTAAAATCGGGTATATTAAGCGTGTTTGGTGCATCAAATACATGAAATCCGACGAAAATATATATGGGAGCTACATCCAAATCTGAACCGATTTCAATATAATTTCAAAAATTTATTTCTAGACCCAATTCCGTCACACATTCCAAATTTCATTGAAATTGGACATACATAGCGTGTTTAATGCATAAAATACATGAAATCGGCTGAAAATATATTTGGGAGCTACATCCAAATCTCAACCGATTTCAATGTAATTTGGCAAATTTATTTCTAGACCAAATTCTTCCCAGATCCAAAATTTGGAGGCATTATCTGTTACCATTCTATAGATATTTGCATAAAAAACCTAAATTTTTTGGACGTACCTCCGATTCTGATCCTATATCTCCGGATCAACGCGGAATTCCCGAAATTTTTATAGCTTATGTTACTTTTAGGCCATGTAGTGATATACTCTGAAAATTTCAGGAAGATCAGTTCAGCGGTTTTTGAGTCCATAAACTTCAAACAAACAAACGTACAAAAATTTTTTCTACTTTATATACATATATATTGATTTATTACATATTATTTCCAATATTTCAAAATTACAATGAATTTCATCTTCATGGATTTTTCTGTCGATTACTCTTTGAATAAAACCAGAAGAAAACGTCATAGAAACTCACAGCAATTGTATTTTGGGATGTACTTTCAATGGATGCACATTTCTAGAAATGTTTATTTTTCCTCTTTCGGTAAAGGACCTTGTGACGACAATCGAAATCTAAAAACTGATCGGAAACGGGCTCTTCTTCGTCAAAATCTTAACAAGTACCACTCGACTTTGCAGATAGGAATATACCCGGTGCCTGTGTGAATTGCAACTTTCATCTATAGACAGATCGGATAGCGGCTACACAGCCAAAATCCTTAAACCCAAAAACTATGCATTAGGAGATTTTCAGAAATTTTTAGTCATTTTCGGACATATGAACTTGCAAACAAAATATGGATTTGAATCATTGTTGCGGAAGAGGTATGGAGGTATGGAGAAATGGACCGGACCGACATAGTTCATTTTGGGAATTGATCTTATTTTGGGAGTCATTCCTTTTAAAAGATATTGCTCCCACCAGTCATTTCAGTTCGTCACAGTATAATCCTCACCTTTCGACTCTTATGCCAGAAAAAGTTGACCGAAAAGCACCATCTTCGAATTTTGTATATATAAGGCTCGCTGAAATATTGCGATAAACAAGGTTTGGACCAACGCAGTATCCAGTTCCAAAGTTGTCGTGCGCACTAGCCGCTACACATAATTGCCTTAGGTGTTCTTTACAGATTTCGGGCCATAATAGTAGGAGTAATATGGGCCCCGATTATTTCATATTTTTACTTATAACTAAATTATTAGTTGTTGAGTTGTATTTGTTGTAGTACTTACTTTACCTGGTTTGTTCTACCATGCCCTACACCACTATGTGGAAAGGGTATTATTATACGTTTGTTTTGTTAAAAATTCATGCAACACCGCGAAATATTCGTCGTAGACCCCCAATGTGGTATACCAATCTTCATATCTCGACGAGATAAAGCGAATTTGAGATGTGTGTCCGTCCGTCTGTCCATTATTTATTGTAATCAAAGTCCTGCCCGTAATTATGAATTGATCGACCAGAACAGATCCCTATTTTTATTGGTGATGATCGTGAAATATTTAGCGGGTGAAATGGACAAAAAACATAATATTTCTCCAATTTTTTAGCGGCTCTGTTGGTCGCAATAATAGTGCTATCAACGCGAAATTTTAAATAAGGTAAAAGTATATGACAAAGGGGAAGCTAACAATTTGAGATGGCGATCAGATAATATTTAGAGGGCAAATGGACTACAACTTTTGTGTGAAAATTGTGAAATTTTTATACCCTCAACATTTATGCTAACGAGGGTATATGAGGAAAAGTCAAAATTTTTTAGTTCCCATGAAGCCAAGGTTTGCACTATTATAATACGCAAACTATTGTAGTTTACCAGTAACTATGACTATTGCTGGATTAATTTAGATGTTTTTGTACAAAGCTCAAAAATTTAGCAAAAGAATTTAATTTACGTGGTAGTTACGACCGCGTAAAGGAAAAAACATAGGTAAAAACACGTTGAAGCTAAACAGGTTTTTTACATTGCTATTCGATTTCTGATTAAACCATTCAAATGACAGACATCTGTCCAAAGTAAAAGTAGGAGAATACAAAATGAAGATTACACTTCAAATGTATCACTTTCCAAAATTTCCACTGCATCCACCTTTTATGGATGCTGACATTTTGAAGCCGGATTTCAGGTGTTTTTTGTATTTTTTATGTAACTGGGACGCGCATTCGGATATTTCGAAAAACCAATTATAGGACTAAAGAACTCGCGATTTCGCATAATCTGATATGTATATTGAGTATGTAGCCCACACAGCAGCAGAGTAATCTACTGCCAAAGGCCAAAATTTAGTGCGATATTTTTTCTAAAAAACCTATTTTTTGGGTACAGTATTTACAATATCGTTTTGAGTGTGCTGGTACCCCGCGATATTTTAGTTTTTCGACGATCCGGATCATATGAATCACAGATCGTAAAAATCCATCTACTAGAACGGCGGAAATGGCTACTGCAAAAATTGAAAAATTTGCGAAAAATGTTTTTCAAAATATCGCTGACTAATTCGCGTTTTATGTCGATCGTTTCCATTTCAATGATGAAAGTGAATCATCACTCGCGTTTGTGCGAAAACAGCGTTTTAAAAAATTTAGTGACATGGGAGCTGTATCCGATTTATCCAAAAAATACTGTGTGATGCTACATCCACGGTTCTTGATGGATTTTATTGAAATATGTTTAGATCGATGTATTTTTTCACGGTTGATAGTGAAATCGGATGCGCATAAAAAGTGTATGCACTTTGTGCAAAATATAAGCGTTATACAGTTTGATGCACACTAAACTGCAGACGATGCTACATCTTAGCAGCCAAAGTAAATCCTGGCAAATGTGTACAAATTAAAAGAAAAGAATTCGCTGTGTTGGTAAACCGCATGCGCATCAAGTGATTTTGAGGATTTCGCAATTTATACGCATTTCAAAATGAACATTACCCGATACAATTTTATTTCAAGATTATACCCCATTTAAAGGAACCCAACATTTATTTGAAAGATATCCATATCTTCAGCTAGATGTTAGCGTATTTTCGAGAACTGATTAGAATAAAAAATGTGATTTATTGCGTGAAATTTAACTAAAATAGAAGAAAAACTCCGACCTATTTTTCTTACATTTTGTTCAACTAACTCACAAAATAAATTTTAATAAATATTTTCTCTTACAAAAATTTTATAAATTTCCTCAATATATTTTTTGCTATAATATGCAAACCGGGTGCCACCGTGGTGCAATGGTATGCACGCCCGCCTTGCACGCAGAAGGTCGGGGGTTCGATTCCCCGGCCAAGCAACATCAAACATTTTTCAACGGTGGCAAAATACCCCTCAGTTATGTTGGCGACATTTCCTGAGTATTTCAGCCTTGAAAAACTTCTCCATAAGTGGTGTCTTAAGACACGCCGTTCGGACTCGGCGATAAACAGTAGGTCCCATATCATTGAGCTAAATATGAATCGGGGTGCACTCATTGGTATGAGAGAAGTCTCCCTTGTCCCGTATGGGATGTTGTGGAACAATGTTTTTTTTTTGTTGTATAATATGCAAACCGCTAAACGGATTTGTTTCATTTGAATCTTCGCGATGTTTAGATTACGTACATATTTTTTATATATTTTTCAGATGCATTAACAGCTTGAATTTTATTAGAACAAGTTGTAAACTACCAATTGTTTTGAATGCTTTCCTAATTTCCGCGAAAATTTACAACTTTTTCACTAAAGTTATGGGACCTCAGTAAACATATAGTATGTAGGGAGCCCCTAATTAAGAGAGTTTCTCAATATAATGATTAGAGTCTTTTAAAGATTTTTTTCTTTTTATCAAAATTGAAACCGCCATAACTTTTGCGCGCAACAACCAAAATAAGTATCTCGAACAGATTTAAGAATGGGATTTTTTTCCCAATCTATGTACCAAAAATCTTTCATGTAGCTTAAAAAAAAATTTTTTAATTTTTTTTTATGGAAAACTAAAAAATTTTGTCTTTTCTTCATATACACTTTCATACGGGCAAAATGTGCCTCATCGAAATAATAGTTTTAGACCCCAAGTATGTTTGGACGAAATGTGTTTCAGATAATTTGGAGTCGATTGAGCAATGTCCGTCCGTCTGTCTGTCTGTCTGTCTGTCTGTCTGGCTGGCTGGAGCGCACGATAACTCTCGAACGGATGAACCGATTCGGTTCAAATTTTGGCTTTCGTAATATTTTGCCCAAACTTAGTTTAAGTTCGAAGATGAGCTATATCGGTCCATTCCTTCCGGTACCTCCCCCACAAAAGTTCGAAAATGTTCGGAAAATTTGTGCGCACGATAACTCTTGAAGGGAGTAACCGATTTGGTCCATACTTTGCTCATGGTGGAGCGTGTACCAGACTTAGATCAGGTTTTAATATGGACTCAATCGGTCCACTCCGTCGGGTACCTCCCACACAAAAATTTGGAAAAGTTCAGTTTAGGACCATCTCTCGAGTCGCTTTGATTTTTGCTTTAGCAACTTGTATTCAATGCCCTTCATACGACGGTATAAGTTTCATCAGGGGCATGTCCATACTTCCTGAGAAAATAGCCTGAAAGTTGCAAAAAAACCCTATGACACCGTGTGAGGAGTTTGGAGGGCAAAATAACTCTCGAACAGGTCTGCCGATTCGGTCCAAAGTTTGGCCTTAGTAATATTTTGTCCAAACATAGTTTAAGTTCGAAGATAAGCCATATCGGTCCACTCCTTCAGGCATCCCCCCCCCCTCCACAAAAGTTCAAAAATGTTCGGAAAAATTGTGCGTACGATAACTCTTGAAGAGGGTGGCCGAATTGGTCCATACTTTACACATCCTAATATATCTACCAGATATAGATCAGATTCAAATATGGACTATATTTGTCTACTCCATCCGGTACCTCCCACACAAAATTTCGGATACATGTTCACTTTAAGACCTGCTCTCGAATCACTTTGATTTTTGTTGAAACAACTTGCATTCGCTACCTCAAATGCGATGGTAAAAGTTGTTTCAGGGACAAGTCCATACTTCTTGAGCAAATATCCCTGAAGTTGTAAAAAATCCCTATGGTACCATATGCTGTGGCTGGAGATCCATTCTTTTTAGTATCTCCTCCGCAAAACTTTTGATCTTTAATCCTAATCAACATTTTTGTCAGTTCAAACGCCCAAAATTTTTAAAACTCCCTAAATACGTGCGTTTTTTGGGAAAAAAATTGTTTCAATATACACAGGCTGAGGGTATATCTCTGTCGGCAAAGCCGACTGACACTTTTTTACTTGTTTTATATAAAGCTTATATCTTTATTCCTGTAAGAGACATTCCGGGCAAGTATGCTATACATGAAAGAGGAACGATTGACCTTTCTATTGATTTTAATTGTATTGGTGTACATGATAAGATAACAGAGTTGGTTTTTGTTTGTAGTGTAATCATAAACACGATTGAGGTCGCAATTATAGCTCAATAATCACGAAATTTTGTACGAGGTAAGAGTTTAGACGAAGGTTCCTACAATTTTGGATGATGATCTCATATTATTTAGAGGGTGAAATGGATCATTTCTTTTGTAAGAAAAAAATATATATTTTTAACCAATTATTTCCTGGACGGCATATACCGGCAAAGTAGCCTACATATTGAAAAAGAACTACTGACCTTTCCCCCAGATGCAAATTGCTATAACGTGTCTGCTGATAACGGGCCTACTGCCTAATATATAATGGGTTTTGTGTAGAGAACCACATTTTCCCATTCTCAGTTTTTGCATTATTGTCCAATTGGATTTTTATACATACATTGCACCATGGGTCGCTTTACCACCTTTTTTAAAACGATTGCCCAGCCAGGTAACATCAAATTTTCAATGTTGGCAAAATACCCTTCAGTAATGTTGGCGACATTTTCTGAGTATTTCAGCCAAGTAAAACTTCTCTACAAGTGGTGTCTTAGGACACGCCGCACAGTGTTGCCGCGTGGACAAAAATCAAAAAATGTGATGTTAACTTTTACATATGTTTATGTTTTTTTCTTACAGTAAACACATCCGATAAACAATTCTGAAAGAATTTTGTCGATACGTGCATCCATAATGAAGATATAGCCCTTTAAATTTGAAAAATATTTCCAAGATAATCTAAAGCGATAATCATATGAAAATTAGAAGACATTTAAAATAACATTTTCTGAAAAGTTTGTTGATAATATTAAAAGTTTTGGATGGGGATTTGATGGGTGGGCTATAAATAAAAAATGATAGTACAAACAGTTGACATCAACTGCACATGGGCAAAGTACCGTTATCAAGAACTAAAAAAATAAATTTGATAAAAAAATATACAAATTCTTAATATTTCGTAGAGTAGATCTTTTGATTGCCACCTATTGCCACCTTGGCTCTTGATTTCCGTTAATTAGACATCTATTCCGAAGCGAAATGTGTAAAAACATTCTGCCCATCCCTGCAACCTTCTGAGATATATCGGTTCAGATTTTATATAGCCCCCATATATATCTTTTCCCGATTTTGCTACAGCTTGTTCAATTTTGATCGAATAGCCTTGAAATTAAATATGTGTTATTTTCTTAGGCCCCTAAACAGCTACACCGATTTTCACAAAAATCGGTTCAGATTTGGATATAGCCCTCATATATATCTTTCCCCGATTTTGCTATAACTCGGTCAATTTTGATCGAATAGCCCTCAAATTTAACATGTAATATTTTCTTAGGCCCCCGAGTAGCTCTACCGATTTTCACAAAAATCGGTTCAGATTTGGATATAGCCCCCATACATATCTTTCCCCGATTTTGCTATAACTCCGTCAATTTTAATCGAATAGCCTTCAAATTTGATATGTGATATTTTCTTAGGTCCCTGAATAGGTTCACCGATTGTCGTAAAAATCGGTTCAGATTTGGCTATTCGATCAAAATTGACCGAGTTATAGCAAAATCGGGGAAAGATATATATGGGGGCTATATCCAAATCTGAACCGATTTTTGTGAAAATCGGTAGAGCCACTCAGGGGCCTAAGAAAATTTTACATATTAAATTTGAAAGCTATTCAATTAAATTTGACCGAGTTATAGCAAAATCGGGGAAAGATATATATGGGGGCTATATCCAAATCTGAACTGATATGGACCAAAGTTGAAATTTTTCATTCCTATGCCCTTACAAGTACTTGTGCAAAAATTCATCAACCTAGGTCAACTCCTTCTATTTTTGTCCACTTTTGTATGGAAGCGGCAACACTGTGCGCCGTTCGGATTTGGAGATAAGCTGTGGGTCCCATATCATTGAGCGAATATGAATCGGGGTACACTCACTCATTGATATGAGAGAAGTCTCCCTTTTCCCTTCTGGGATGTTTGTGAAACAAATATTAGAGTATTATTTAAGCTTGGCGCGATACGGTGCCTGAATGCACCAAGTTATTTCTCACACGGTGCGCCTTAACTAACTAAAGTTTTTGCGGATTCTGAACCTGGAGGAATTTTTAAATAAATCGCGGTCAAAGTTCACATTTTTAGGTTTATTTTAGGTTTTCAAGATTTTTCTTGAAAACGGCAAGTCCTATCAAAATGGGACTAAGGACAATGTTGTAGCGGAATTTCAGCGCTATAAAATTTGCTTTAAGCTGTTTAAATGCAAAATCCTGAAAACTTAAAATAAACCTAAAAATGTGAACTTTTACTGCGATTTATTTAAAAATTCAATCAGCGATTTTTTCTTGTTTACGGATTTTTTTTTTTATTACTTGCAGGATGGTTGGTATTGAAAATGGGATATATCGGTCCACGTTTTGGTATAGCCCCCATAGAACGGTATCTCCCTATTTCCGGTATTTTTAAGGTTTTAGCTTCATTATCCTACCAAAATGGCTGAAATTTGGTACATAGTCTTCGTTGGGGGTATAAAACTTTCCCCCAGAATTTTGTCGGTATCGGTCCACGCCTTCATATAGCCCCCATAGAATGATACCTCCTGATTTTCGGTCTTTTGATGGTTTTAGCTTCATTATCACACCGAAATAGCTGAAATTTGGTATATCCCCCTCTATATTTGTCGGTAAATGTTCACGCCTTCATGTAGCCCCCATAGAACTGTACCTCCCGATTTTCGGTATTTTGAAGGCTGTGGCCTAAATATTACCCCAAAATAGCTGAAATTTGGTATTGAAACTTCGTTGGGGGTACTCAATCTTGCCCTTTATATTTGTCGGTATAGGTCCACGCCTTCATATAACCTCAATATCTCACCGAAATGACTGAAATTCGTTATTTAGACTTCAAGAGGTTATAAAATATTCCAGAACAGTATTATCAGTATAGATCCAGGTTCTTGATTTGCGGTATTTGTTAAGTTTTAGCCACATTCTCTTACCGAAATAATTGGTATTTAGTCTTCTTTGAGTCTAAAAACTTTCCGCCAGAAATTTGTGAATAATATCTTTCGAACAAGTTATTATGTTCTTAAATCGGTTAACAAATGGTTAAGTTATAGTGGTTTTAGTCTGAAAACCCCCACAAAAAAAACTATTACTGATTTTTTCATAATTTTCAAAAATATAATGTTTTTTTGTTTTGTTCAATATTTATTTTGAAAATTGTGAGAAATTCAGTTATAGTTTTTTTGTGGGATTTTTCAGACTAAAACCACTATAATTTAGCCATTTGTTAACCGATTTAAGAAAATAATAACTTGTTCGAAAGATATTATTCACCCCTTTAAAAGGAAGAAGGGTCAATAGAAATCCGTTGTGAAAAAAGAAAATATCTCCGTTAAAATTTGAAAATGTAAGAAGCCCAGATTTTCACTACTTTCACCGTTATAAAAAAATAAAACGAAGTCATACAAACGAACTAAAGGTATTGTCGTTGTAAATGGATCCCAACACGATATAATTTTGCATCAGAACGCTTGAATATTTTTCTGGTTAACTTTTGTAGCACAGTGCCATTTATCGAAATTTTTCGAAAAGTTTGCACCTTCCCAAGGCCAAAACTGAATGAAGGAGCATTCCAATGCTTTTGCGATGTTTTAAAGAGTTCTTAACAACTGTCATGGCCACAATTGTTGTCCTTGTGTTCGATCGAAAATCTCAATGGTTTGGATGTTATATGCCAAAATGTCCAAAAAACGAGGATAAAAAACTTAAAGTCAAAATCGGGAGGCTCGTTTTTCACGATAGACCTATGGTCTAGTAGACTTTTTTGCTCAGTTCAATCCCAGGAATAAGAAACGCGACGGGCCCATTAAGGTTTTTTTCCTTCCATAAAAATCGCCCCGGCCTAGTATGTATATTCCTATAGAGATACTTTATTTTATTTTTTTTGTATACTTAGGCCTTAATGTTTGGACGAAATCCGTTTCAGACAATTTATGTGTGGCTAGCGCTCACGGTAATTATCGAACGTATCTACAGATTTGGCCTTCATATCATTTTGTCCGATCTTAGATTATATTCGAAGATGGGCCATATCGGGAGGTACCCAACTCCCCAATGGACTGTATCGGTCCGCTCCCTCTGATACCACCAGAGTGCACTTTAAGCCAGCTCTGGGATCGTCTGTTAGGCGGGTAGTTCACACGGCCTCAATTACGACGGTATAATTTTTTTGAGAGCAAGTCCAAACTTTCTAATATAATTACTCTAAAGCTGTATAAAAGCTTAAAATGGCTAGTGCGCAAGATAACTCCCGAAAGAGTGTCCGATTTAATCCAACCTTTTTATCGTAATATGTAGTTCGATTTCAAATCTTTCAGAGCTTTATTTAAAATGTTCTTCCCGAGATTTTTGGGTGTTAAGAGCTCTCATATTGAAATACATTTATTACCATTTAATAAAAAAGATTTCTCATTTAATTTGATTGAAGACATATTATCTTAAAAACTATCTTCAATATCGATCGGCAAAAGTACAAACAATTTTCAAGTTCTTTTTAGGTTTACAATCAAAAACTTCTCAACTCAACTTAATATACTCTTAAAGGTTGAGCTAGATTTTGTGTCACAGTATTGTTAGAACTTCATTCATACGATATTTGTTATGCATATAACAACTAAATAATAACAATTCCTATACTGTTACTTGGCCCAGATATTCAATATAAGCACATATTACTCCTAGAGTGACTTTAATAATGACTACCAATCAATACTTTTTTCATCACAGCGCAATTCTGCATAAAAACTTCTACGTTTTCATTTGTATGCAATTACATTTAACATTAATTAAAGACTACAACACGTCGGTTAATAACAACACCTTAACAATAACCAACTCCCTTAGGGAAACAACTAGTTTTAGGTCAATTTATTTCCCATCTCGCAATAACACGAACAGTTTATGTCCATTACAATCAATGACATGTCCAAGGCTGTGAATATCCCTTGCCAGACGAGTACATAAATTCATCAAAACATTGATTTTAAAGGCATTAAAAGAAAACAAACCATAAACACAATTCTTGTGCAGGTATTATGCAATCAATCAAAAACAATAAAAAAGAGTTAAAATATAACATTTCGGAATAAAACAAAAATAAAACTGTGTAACACAACAAAATTATTAGCAAAACAAGTAAAAAAGCATTAAGTTCGGCCGGGCCGAACTTTTCATACCCTCCACCATAAAATATTCATTCCTGTCCCCAACTTTAAGTGAGTACGTTAAAATGTCAGATAATGTACATAAAATGCTTCATTCGGGAGGCCCTTTTTTATGGTGCCTATATCTAACTGTTGAAAATTTTTGGTGGGCTAGAAATTGGGAGGTACTGTTATATATGGGTTATAATAAAACATGGGCCTATGTTGACAGTTTTTGATGGGAGACTTTAATGTCAAATAACTCCTAATTCGGTTGAAAAATTTAGCTAGAATCCTCAAAATATCGAAAATCGGTACATAACGTGGGAACTTCAAATGTCATTAACAGCTAGTTCGGAGGTATCTGGGATATACGAAAATATGAATTTAAATGAACAATTTTTGTTGACTTTTAAATTTCAAATTACAGAAAGTTCGTCCAAAAAATAAAGCTAAGGTACGGAAAATCGGGAGGTTTGTTTTGGGGCTATACAAAAACATGGACCTACGTTCGGTTAAACATTTCAAGTAAAATCCTCAAAGTACCGAAAATAGGGAAGTATCGTTATATTGGGGCTATGTTGAAAATTGTTGATGCAGATGTGTGGTGACCACTACAACCTTCAAATGTCAAATTACAGTTAGTTCTGTTAAAAATTGTAGCTAAAATTGCCAAATTACTGAAAATTCGGAGGTACCGTTACATGGGAGCTATATCCGAACATGGACCTATGTTGACAATTTTTGATGGAGAGGTGTTGTGACCACTAAGAACTTCAAATGTCAAATTACTGCTTGTTCGGTTTAATATTGTAGCTAAAATCATCAAATTACTGAAAATCGGGAGTACCGTTATATGGGGGCTTTCTTGACAATTTTTGGTGGAGAGGTGTGGTGACCACTAAGAATTTCAAATGTCAAATGTTCAAATTACAGATAATTCGGTTAAAACTTGTTGGTAAAATTCTCAAAATACCTGAAATCGGGCGGTAACGTTATATGGGGGCTATTCCAAAACATGGACCTATGTCCACTAGTTATATAAGTTTATTGACATTTAAGAACCCTAAATGTCAATTGATAGCTAAATCGGTCTGAAAATGTAGATAAAAACGTCAAAATGCCGTAAATCGGGGGTACCGTTATATGGGGGCTATACCAAAACTTGGACCTAGGTCCACAACTTTTGTTATATAAGTTTAGTTACACTTAAGAACCCTAAATGTCAAATTATAGCTTTATCGGTCTGAAAATTTAGCTAAAAACGGTAAAATACCGTAAATGGGGGGGTACCGTTATATGGGGGATATACCAAAACGTGGACCTATGTCCACAAGTTTTGTCACATACGTTTATTGACATTTAAGAACTTCAAATGTCAAATTATAGCTAAATCGGTCTGAAAATGTAGCTAAAGCCGTCAAAATACCGTAAATCGGGGGGTACCGTTATATGGGGGCTATACCAATACGTGGACCTATGTCCACAACTTTTGTTATATAAGTTTATTGACCTTTAAGAACCCTAAATGTCAAATTATAGCTAAATCGGTCTGAAAATGTAGCTAAACCCGTCAAAATACCGTAAATCGGGGGGTACCGTTATATGGGGGCTATACCAATACGTGGACCTATGTCCACAACTTTTGTTATATAAGTTTATTGACCTTTAAGAACCCTAAATGTCAAGTTATAGCTAAATCGGTCTGAAAATGTAGCTAAACCCGTCAAAATACCGTAAATCGGGGGGTACCGTTATATGGGGGCTATACCAATACGTGGACCTATGTCCACAACTTTTGTTGTATAAGTTTATTGACTTTTAAGAACTCCAAATGTCAAATTATAGCTACATCGGTCTGAAAATGTAGCTAAAAACGTCAAAATACCGCAAATCGGGGAGTACCGTTATATGGGGGCTATACCAAAACATGGACCTATGTCCACAACTTCTAATTTATAAGTTTATTAACACTTAAGAACCCTAAATGTCAAATTAGAGCTACATCGGTCTGATAATGTAGCTAAAAACGTCAAAATACCGTATATCGGGGGGTACCGTTATATGGGGGCTATACCAAAACGTGGACCTATGTCCACAACTTTTGTTATATAAGTTTATTGGCGCTTAAGAACCCTAAATTTCAAATTATAGCTAAATCGGTCTAAAAATGTAGCTAAAAACGTCAAAATACCGCAAATCGGGGGGTACCGTTATATGGGGGCTATACCAAAACGTGGACCTATGTCCACAAGTTTTGTTATATATGTTTGTTGACACTTAAGAGCCCTAAATGTCAAATTATAACCAAATCGGTCTGAAAATGTAGCTAAAAACGTCAAAATACCGTAAATCGGGGGGTACCGTTATATGGGGGCTATACCAAAACGTGGACCGATATAGCCCATCATCGAACTTGACCTGCCTGC
Source organism: Musca autumnalis (assembly GCF_047663935.1). Taxonomy (NCBI): domain Eukaryota; kingdom Metazoa; phylum Arthropoda; class Insecta; order Diptera; family Muscidae; genus Musca; species Musca autumnalis. The sequence continues at coordinate 97,575,711 of NW_027411644.1, read as the reverse complement.
AAACAAAAGACGCATTTTCCCAAAATTTCAGCGCTCTATCTCCATTTTTGTGGATGCTAGAGTGATTACCACAGACGGACGGACGGACGGACGTGCACCAATCGACTCAGAATTTTACCCTGATCAAGAATATATATACTTTATAGGGTCGCAAATGAGTATTTCAATGCGTTACAAACGGAAAAACAAACTTAATATACCCTCCATACTATGGTGGAGGGTATAAAAATATATAATTGTCCTACCAAACCACTCTAAACAAAAAACTTAAACAACAAACTTCAACCGCGGCCAGCATAAATTCTTAATGGCATAACAAGAAAATTACTTAATATTTAACCACTTACTTGTATGCATCTGGATACACACATACTAATGTTCATATGTATCTTGTTGAAGTATGTACTTCGCTCCTGTGATGTATGCATAAATGATTAATTTTAATACATTTCATCAACCAATATGATGTTTTTTTGAGAGAATTCTTTGTCTTCTTTTTTGGCTCATTTTTAAATATTATTCATATTTTATGCAAAATAACCTTAACATGCAACCGCAATAAACTACATAAACCCTTTGGCTAAGTAAGCCAATCAACATGTTGACCATGTTTTCGACAAAAAAAAAACAGGCTTCCATAATATAGGAAGCTAAGCGACACATCAGCGAAGAACATTTTTCTTTTATGGCAAAATATAATAAGTTGTTTTTAGTTTATAAATTATTTATGATCAACTTAAATCAATTGTAGGCAACTCTAAATATGGATATTCCCTTTGAAATTTACGTTGATAACGGTATAGTAATCCACTAAAACAAATCATGTATTACCCTTCCATACATAAAATGTTTTTAATTAGGATGATATTACAGAATATTTCTTGTAGTACCACAATTCCGAATGAGTACCATGGTCTTTCAATATGTGGGTATTGAACGCCTATCAGATACTCTCATTGACTTTAGTATGATTGGCATAACAACTTCCAGGCTTATCCTGATTCCTCGTTGAACCCAATAATATTCTATATGTATCTATAAAAGGTTTTGGTGATGAGTGGCTGACGCACTGACTTTTAACTTCATCTTGTCTACAGAGATATTCCCTCAGTCCCTGACATAAAAAAGAAATAATCCCAAATCTTTTTGTCCAGGCGTCTATTAAATAGTTTGATATAAAATCAAAGGTGTTGTGCTAATTCGATGAATTGTTATTCGTGGCAGACACAGTTTAGTATGAAGCAGACCTTCGGCTAGAAATTGCGATTTTTATATATGGGCTTACCCAATACCGGCTACACAACTGAAATACTTTTTGTCTTAAAATTATTTGTTTGAGAGGGATTTCAAAATTTTGTGTCCTTTTTTATACCCTCAGAGCTTTTAGGCTAACGAGGGAATATACACTTTTATACGACCAAAATGTGCTTAATCGAAACAATGGTTTTAGACCCAAGTATGTTTGGACAAAATTCGTTTCAAACAAATTGGAATCAATTTAGCCATATCCGCCTGTCCGCCTGGCTGTCTGGAGTGCACTCTAACTCTCGAACGATCGAACATTTTGCCTTCGTAATATATTGTCCAAACATAGTTTAAAATTGAAGATGGGCAATATCGGTCCATTCATTCAGGTACCATTATCGCTAAAAAGTGCACAATATAACTCTCGAACGCAGTAACCGATTTGGTCCATACTTTCACATCGTAATATTTAAGACCTAGATCAGGTTCGAATATAGACTACATCGATCCATTTCTTCGGGTACCTCCCACAAAAAAATATCGGAAAAGTGCAGTTTAAACCCTGCTCTCAAATTGCATTGATATTGTTTTGCAATAACTTCTATTTTCTGCTCCCATTACGACGGTACAAGTTTTTTTCGGGGCAAGTCTATACTTCCGCGGAAAATTTCCCGAAAACTTAAAAACACCCTGCGACCACCATATGTAGTGGCAGGTGCGCACGACATCTTTCGAATGGATACCGCGTTGTACCAAACTTGGCATATCGTAATATTTCTGCAAAACTTTGACAAAATATGAAGATGGTACTAATCGGTCCACTCCTTGTGGCACCTATCCCCACTAATGTTCAAAAATATTTGCTAACATGGTACGGGCGATATCTCCCATTTGTGAGCAGCCGATTTGGTCCAAACTTTGGATTTCATACATCACAACTGATGTCGTTTGTTGTGTTTATGGCGGTGCCGACGTATACGAAGTCTTTTACTACCTCAAAATTATAGGAACCAACTTCAACAGTTGTTCCGATCTCAATGGACGCATTGCGCGTCGACACCATCAACTTGGTCTTCTCGCCGTTTACCGCCAGACCCACTTTAGCAGATTCTTCTTCGACCTTCATGAAGGTATCGGTTACTTCTTTTACTGATCGTCCCATGATGTCCATATCATCAGCATAAGCAAGTAACATGTGGCTTTTGGTGTAGATTGTGCCACTTCTTCTGACGTTTGCCTCTCGTATAACCTTTTCTAGCAGGATGTTGAAAAGATCACACGAAAGGCCGTCTCCTTGCCTGAAACCTCTTTTGGTACAAAACTCTTCGGAGAGGTTCTTTCCTATTTTAACTAAAGATCTTGTGTCAGTTAAAGTTATTTTAGAAAGCCGAATGAGCTTTGCGGGGATACCAAATTCAGACATGGCTTGGAATACCTTTGAACGTAGCGGACTGTCGAAAGGTGGTAGGTGTCGATCTGCATCTCTTGGGTCTTCTCCAGGATTTGCCACAGGGTAAATATCTGGTCAATGGTGGACTTGCCAGGTCTAAAGCCGCATTGATATGGTCCAATTATTTCGTTGACCATAGGCTTTAGTCGTTCGCATAATATCCCTGACACTATCTTGTAGGCGATAGGGAGAAGACTTATGCCCCTATAGTTGGAGCATAAAGTCTTATCTCCTTTTTTATCGACGGGACACAGGATGCTCAGGTTTCAATCGTCGGGTACGCGTTTTTCCTGCCAGATGGAACTAACTAGCTGATGCAAACACCTTATCAGCGTGTCGCCTCCGCTTTTAAACAGCTCGGCTGGTAGGCCATCAGCTCCTGCTGACTTATTATTCTTTAGCCGGTTTATTGCTGTCTTTACGTCATCTTAACCGGATGGTATAAATTCAATACCATCTTCTGGGATTGGATCTGTGGTATCTTCGTCGACTTCTCTACTATTGGATACCAACAGTTTGGAAAAAATGCTCTTTCTATTTCCTTAGCACACTATCTGTATCAGTTACCAGATTACCTTGCTGGCCTCTACAGGAGGATGTGCCAGTTTCAAAACCATCAGTTTGATGTTTCACTCTTTGGTAGAATTTTCGGACTTCATTCTGTCTCCTGTACATCTCGATTTGTTCACACTCCCGCTTTTCCATCTCTCTCTTTTTCCTGGGGGAGAAGACGTTTCTCTTCTCTCCTTTTCTCCCGATACCACTCTCGTGTGCTACGAGTTGCTACTGATTGTAAAGTAGCCCTATATGCCGCCTTTTTCTCTTCGGTAGCAGCACGACACTCCTGGCCATACCATGGATTCCTTAGTGGAAGTATCTGGTATCCAAGTACTGATTTTGCGGTTGTTTGTATAGAGTGGGCAATGTTTTGCCATTGTCCTGATATGTTATCGGGACGAGGAGTGCTTTCATTAAGCAATTAGGCTAGTTGAGTGGAATATGCTGTGGCTATCTGTTGTGATTGCAGCTGACCGATGTCCAACTGCCGTGTTGTGTCTGTTCGCACTTTGTTTGCTACGTTTAATCTGGTACGTACCTTTGCTGCTACAAGGTAGTGGTCCGAGTCTATGTTTGCACCTCGGAACGATCGTACATCCAACACGCTTGACGCATGTCTTCCATCTATCACAACGTGATCAATTTGATTTCTTTTTCTTTGATCTGGTGACAGCCAGGTGCCCTTATGAATATCGAGATGCTTAAATCTGGTACTGCTAACTACCATTTTTCCTGCAGCTGCAAAGTCAATCAGCCTCATACCATTGTCAGATGTTTCACTGTGGAGACTGAATTTCCCGGCTGTTGGGCCAAATATATTCTCCTTTCCAATTTTGGCATTAAAATCGCCTAGTATAATTTTAATGTCGTGGGCAGGGCAACGGCCATAAGTTTCTTCTAAGCGCTCGTAAAATATATCTTTGGTCTGCTCGTCCTCGTCTTCAGTGGGAGCATGAGCGCAAATAAATCTGAAGAATTTTGAAGAAATCTGAAGAATTTTGCTTTTAATCGAATTGCAGCGTGTCTTTCATTCACTGGGGTGAAGCTGGAGACCAGATGTTTTAACCTCCGACCAAGTACAAATCCGCAACCAAACTCATGCTTTATGTCATGGCAGCTATAATACAGTGCGTCACCTTTAGGTGTTGTTTTGACGCCTTACCCGTTCCATCGTATTACCTGTATGGCAGTAATGTCGGCCTTGTTCTTTTCAAGTACATCTGCCAATCCGTAAACTGCACATTCTCTATAAAGAGTGCGAACATTCCAGGTGCAGTTTCGCAGATCATGGTCCTTAAAACGTTTGCGGGGTTCGTCAACTTTAAAGTGGTTTGTTTTTCTTTTCCTTCGCTTTTTCATAGTAGGTTGTTTTTTTCTAGGGGAGGGTTACTAACCCGACGCCCAAACCCAAGTTTTTAACGTTCTTATGGGTGAACGCGCGGCACATGTTAGCTCACTACCTTTAACGGGTGTTAAAGGCAGTTCCCCAGGTGACACCAAAAGCAAGATTTTTAGGTACTTAATAAGCCCATTAGTTTTCGAGCTTTAGTGGACACCGCAAAACATTTATATAAAAAGGGTGTAACTCCCTAATGAGGTGGTCACTGAAAAAGAGAAATAACATGCAAATCTCTGCAGCTGGCATCTTTATACGTTTGAAGTACTCACTTTTCAGAACTCAAACAGCAAATAATATCGATATAGACTTTTATACATTTTTTCCCACTCTACTAATTTTCAAATTTGGTTCACAAAATCGATGTACTAAGTACTACAGACTTGGGTACCTGTAAACACCATATGATCTCTACATATTTACTTAGAAACAAAAGTAAATCCACGTTTATTACAAACTAATTCCAAACGGTTCGAGAAGAGCTGTTAAACTATACTTTTCCCAAAGGAATGGGCCGATATAGTCCATAGTAGAACCTGGTATATGCATAGAAGTAATATTTCCACATCCCTAGTTTGGAACAATTCGGTTTGTCCCTTCTGGAACTATCGTGCGAATAATCTTAGAGAAAATTTTTGAATGTTTTTGGGGGTAATTAACGGAAGAGGTAGACCGATATGGTCCACCTTCGAACTTAAACTAAGTTTGGGCAAAATTTGCGAGACCTAAAATTTGAACCAAAGAAGTTAATTCTTCGAGAGTTATCATGCGCACCAACCAGCCAGACAGATTCCAAATTGTCTGAAATGGATTTCGTCCAAACATACTTGTTGGCCTAAATGTTGATGGTATAAAAAATATTAATAGAATTGTTAGGCAGTATGTTGGTTTTCAAGTTTAGTTTCGTAGATTGCCGAAATATGTTTCCTAGAAATAAAATATAGACAACAAATTGAATTTGGATATTTTTCCCACTAAGAACTATCCGCTCATTATCCAAAATTTTTGGCATCTACCTTGGCCAAAATTCTTACCTCGTGTAATTTGTCAGTATTAAACTATAACTGCGAACTCTAGCGTGGTTATGGTTACTATACACACAATTAAAACTGTGGAATTTCTGTATGTACTAGGCTGTCAGTACGTTTTGTAAACATTACTCTCTATAATTGAGAGTAATGATGAAGTTAAGTCACTGGGGGAATACTCCAGACTCAAAATTAATTTTTTATTGGCCGAAAGTTAATGCTTTAAAGTAGTAGTGCATCACATGAGAAATCGATTTTTATACCCTCCACCATAATATGGAGGGTATAATTAAATTTGTCATTTTATTTGTAACACATCGACATATTCATCGGAGACCCTGTAAAGTATATATTTTCTTGATCAGGGTAAAATTCTAAGTCGATTGTTCCATTTTACTTCAATAAAACTCATGGTGGAGGGTAAAACAAGTTCGGCTTGGCCGAACTTAATGCCGTTTTTACTTGTTTAAGTTAGGACACTCTGAGTAAATCAGCGATATGTAGTCATTTCCATGGAAGTATCCAGAAATACTAGTTCTCAATTTTGCTCCTATGGACAAAACATGGGCATTTGATTGAAAAACATACAAAAGCCATATAAAAAAAAAACAATTTGGGGGAAACCCGAGGTACGTGACCAGCCTTCTCGCTAAGTCGATTGTTGTCCCCATTAATATACATATATTTATTCTCTCCATCTCTAGCTTTTTCGCTTTACTAATAATTTATGTTATATAGGGTATCGCAGAACTTAGTATATCGTTGAGATTTGCCAATATGTCCTTTAAATTAAGTATGAAAATAATTTATAGAAAATGACACGTTGTTCGCTTACATGGTTTTAGGGCCAATATAAAAATTTGCAGCTATTGAATATAACGATAATAAAAGGTGGACACCTTTTGGTTAAGGTACCATATTTAAAAAGGCCAAGTGAAGCAAGCAATTTTAAACAATGTTGTTTCCTTCGTCGTCATGCGTTTTAGCTGTCGATTTCTTCCACAGTTACTTAGGTCTTGTTTTTGTCATATTTTGAAGTTCTTACGGTGATTATTATTATTGTTATTAGTATGTTCACTGGTATCGAATGACTAACCAACACCACCAATAACCGCTACATATCAGCACCACCGCCACCAGCACCCGAGGTAATGGAGCAGCACACAGTTGGAGGATGCTGTGCCAACCAGGCATTCAGCCACCACCGCTGCTGTCACACTATAATTAATCAATTTTCGTTGAAGTATATTAGCGAAAAAAACTTAATGGTCTCGAAACATACACACACAGACACTAGGAATATACACCATGAACACACACAAATGAATGCACCAAAAAGTTGTATCATAGCTCTGAATATTATGCGTAAATACAGAAACTTTTTCAGTTGAATTCAGTTGTTTGATCCGATGGTCGTTTGGTTGTTTAACAGCAAAACAACTACACATAATAAATTATATTCGCGCTGAGTTGAAAACAATATTACCGGTCAACGAAAAATATCGGTAGATATGAATATTATGTTGTATATGTACATGTGTATGCTGCTTGTAGATATACGTACATATATGTACGGCATGGTCAGGCCGTAATTCATTTTTTTTCGTAGGCCCATGTAAGTAAGTTATACCGCATTAAAGGCACAAATATTATGTACAACCTACATTTTTGCATTACGGGATTTGTTGTGGCACTCAAAGTAGCTGCTGCAGTCGCAGACTCTGCTTAGCCCGCATTGATGTTTCTCATATTATGTTTGCAATGTTTGGTATTTTACGAAAATTTATGTAAACACAATGTTGATTATATTTTTGAATTATGAGCATAAACGAAATTTTTTGGCGATATATGATTGGAGGTTTTTTCCATAAGCAAACTGCCCCTCCTCATCCTACTTTTGCTTGACATCCACTCCACTCCAATCCACACCCATATTCATATTCAACGGCAGTTTCAGTTGTAATCATCCTCATCATAACTCCTTGCATGTGATGCTGATAACAAACTTGACAACAATGATTATGGGGCTGATGATCCGCATGATGTCTCTATTACTTGGTGGCGGTACATCTTTAACCGAAAAAAGGGAAACTGTTATCGACAGGCATAAGGAAAGTGTTAAGGCCTGGGTACAGAAGCAGCCTTGCCTGATTGCCTTGCTTTCCTGCTTCATTTCTGACATAACAAATATAAAAGAATAAAAAAAGGGTTGTCCTTTTCTTTTTTATTCCTTTATCAGAAGCAAGCAGGCGAGGCAGCTTATGTACCCAGGCCTTTAGCTTTATTGCTCTCTACGTTCAGTGTTGCCGTATTAGCCATAGAGTTCATAAAATATGTTTTTGAAAATGCAGATTGAAAGTGAAAATACATCCTCGATTTCTGCATTCAAGCGTCGGAATATCTTATTTCCCTTGAGTTTTTCATTATTTTTTTGAATTTTTTCATTCGACAGCGCCGCACAATTGTGACATTAAACTACTTATGACAGCAACAAGCTATCAAGAGGAACTGATAAATATTCTAATTAAAAAATTATAAAAATAATCCTAACAATTTTTACAACTAAATTTTAAACACTGGCAACACTAATCTCGCTATCGTTCACATATGTACCTTGTCTGTTGTCTCTCAGTCGACAAAACACGGTACTCTTTTGATTTTTGTTGATGATTATCTTTGTGGCCGTAAATTAAAAATTTCGTGCGTGTAATTATGAGTTGCATTTAGAGGAGTTAATGTTGTAAATTAAAAGAATCGCCAACTAAAATGTGCCATTAACAAATTAAATTTGATTTATGGCCAATTTTATTAGCAATTCGCAACGATGTTTTAAATACTGTTCAAAATGTCTTCATATACAAATATTGACTTTTTATGTGAAGAAGATTTATACATACAGCGTTATTTTGAAACAAAAAATAAAAAATAAACGACAACAATGTTGTCGTTATTTTTTTTTATCGAACATTTTTATATGAAAAGAGTGTTCGTCATAAAGATATTGGAAAATTATTAAGGCTGTATATTAGCGTAATGACTTTTTTACAACCTCGTATCCCTGTATCATATTTTGATGATTTTTCCTTATGATTAGATGAAATCTTAATTATAAGGTCATTCGAAAAAAGCTCATTTTAAAAAACCTTTTTTTAAAAATTTTTGAAGTCACTATAAGCAGATACATACATATATAACAGAAAATAAGTTTTGGAGCCACACGACATCTTTTGTTTCTCACTAAATTGAACATCATATCATTACACATGGGCAAAAATTTGTAAAATTGAGTTTTCCTTTTTAAAAAAAGTCCCAAAAAAATTGTATGCTACTTCAATGGGTTTTGGTACAAAGATTAATAAAAAAATCGTCAATCCAAATCCGTTCTAATTTGAATGTTTTGAACATGTTAAAAAAAATCGCGGCTTGAGAAAATAGGCAATTATATGTAAATACCAATAACTGCATTCGTTCTCTTTGCGATGTTGCAAAAATACTCCCGAAATTGCTAAATGGATTCGCGAAAAATCACATTTATGACAAAATTTTACGTATTAGCATACATATATTTGAAAAATTACAGCAGCATCCAGACTGCGTGAGAAATAAAATTAAGCCTATGTCGTAAAGGTCGGAGCTGTAATATTCATGTTACTTGCAAAAGTACGAAGAAAACTTGGGGATAAAAATAAAAATTGTATTGTTCTTATTTTATTATTTTCTGATTTTATAGGAAAAGTTAAAGAAAAAATGTTTCGAGTTCTTTCGCTTTTTTGTCAATATTTTGTGCGATAATGATGATATTCGATTGCAACCAATTTTGCCTTATAGCTTTCCTATTGGCGAATATTTTTATATCATTATATTGAATCACAAGAAATTCCAATTGTGGCATTAAATTAAAATAAATTTATATTGAATATGATAACACTTAAACATATATAAACCGCGTAATAATGGAAATGACATCATGCGCATCCGATTTTCCAATACAGCAAATGAATCCCTTTTATTTGATAGGCACTTTGTGAAATTCTATTTGGAGACCACGATGTAGCATCAGTTGCATATTAGCGTCGAAAAAACAGTAAAATGGCCGTAATTTTTACGAAGTACATTTACATTTTATGCACATCCCATTTCAATGGTCACCATTAAAAATACATCATTCTATGCCGTTTCAGTGCGATCCATCAAGAATGGTGGATCCAGCATCTCACTCAATTTTTAGAAAAAAAAATATTATATCTCTAGATTCCCGATAGTTTTTAATTATCTGTTTTCGCAAATTTTAAGTATGCGTATCGATCGATTTCGATGTTTGCGAAACCATTTTTTGTAGTTTTTCGAAATTTGAGGGGTATCATATCCGCCGACCCAATTGAAGGATTTGAACGTGCCATGGGTTATTTGAATGCAAAAAAAAAAAACTAAATTCACGCGTGTTTCCACGGGAATCGTGTGACAGTTGTGAAATTCGAACCAAAAAATAGTTTCTTTTGAAACATTTACGCACAAAAATTTCTACTTTGAGAGAGTCTCGGATCCTATGAAGGTTACTTACTTACTTAGCTAAGAAAAGATTTCTAACTCTATCTGTTTAGTGCTTCGTTTTCTGGAATACCGCGCCTTGTCATCTCTTCATCCACTTGTTTGCGCCATCTATTCTTTGGCCTACCAATTCTGCGTGCACCACCATGCGGCCCGAATTTATACGTCTTTTTAGCGGGTTCATCATCGCTCATTCTTATGATATGGCCTAGCCAACGCAATCGTTGCATCTCGATACGTTTATCTATACTGGTGTCGTTGTAGAGCATATACAGCTCGTGGTTCATACGACGTCGATATTCACCGTCAACGCAGATTGGTCCACACCAAGCTCTGCCTTGTCTGCTCAGCACGGGTAGTATCAGTGTTTTGTAAAGCGTTGTTTTTGGCTTTATTCCTAAACTGCTTACTCAGCCCGAAGTAGCATCTGTTTGACAACACTATTCTTTTTCGTATTTCACAACTGATGAAACCTCTTTTGGTACCAAACTCTTCGGAGAGGTTATTTCCTATTTTAACTGACGATCGAGTATCTGTTAATGTCATTCTACAAAGCCGGATGAGCTTTGCAGGGATACCAAATTCAGACATGACTTGGAATATTTTTGAACATAGGGGGCTGTCGAAGGCTGCTTTGTAATCAACAAAAAGGTAAGTGTCGATCTATATCTCTTGGGTATTTTCCAGGATTTGCCGCAGGGTAAATATCTGGTCAATGGTGGATTTACCAGGTCTAAAGCCGCATTGGTATGACCCAATTATTTCATTGACCATAGGCTTTAGTCGTTCGCACATTATCCCTGACACTATCTTGTAGGCAATAAGGAGAAGACTTATGCCCCTATAGTTAGAGCATACAGTGTTATCTTCTTTCTTGTGGACTGGGCACAGAATTCTCAGGTTCCAATCGTCGGGTACTCGTTCTTCCTGCCAGATGGTGCTAACTAGCTGATGAATACACCATATCAGCGTGTCGCCTCCGGTTTTGAACAGCTCGGCTGGTAAGCCATCGGCTCCTGCTGCTTTATTATTCTTCAGCCGACTTATGGCTGTCTTTACCTCATCTTGGCTGGCCGGTATACATTCAATACCATCTTCTGGGATTGGATCTGTGGTATCTTCGCCATTTTCGCTACTATCGGCTACCAACAGTTTGGAGAATTGTTCTTTCCATATCCTGAGCGCACCATCTGTATCAGTTACCAAATTACCTTGCTGGGCTCTACAGGAGGATGTATCTGTACAAAAGCCATCAGTTTGATGTTTCACTCTTTGGTAGAACTTTCGGACTTCATTCTGGCTCGTGTACATCTCGATTTTTTTTTGCCTGGGTACATAACTTTGCTGCAACAAGGTAGTGGTCCGAATCTATGTTTGCTCTTCGAAACGATCGTACATCCAACACGCTCGATGAATGTCTTCCATCTATCAAAACATTATCAATTTGATTATTTATTCTTTGATCTGGAGACAGCCAGGTGCCCTTATAAATATCGGTATGCTTAAATATGGTACAGCTATCTACCATTTTTGCAGCTGCAAAGTCAATCAGCCTCATACCATTGTCAGATGTTTCACTGTGGAGACTGAGTTTCCCGACTGTTGGGCCAAAGATATTCTCCTTTCCAATTTTGGCATTAAAATCGCCTAGAATAATTTTAATGCCATGGGCAGGGCAACGGTCATAAGTTTCTTCTATGCGCTCGTAAAATATATCTTTGTCTTCAGTGGGAGCATGAACGCAAATAAAGCTGATTTTGAAGAATTTTGCTTTTATTCGAATTGTAGCAAGTCTTTCATTCACGGGTGTGAAGCTGGAGACCAGGTGTTTTAACCTCCGACCAACTAAAAATCTGCAACCAAACTCATGCTTTGTGTCATGGCAGCTATAATACAGTGCGTCACCTTTAGGTGTTGTTGTGAAGCCTTTCCCAATCCATCGTATTTCCTGTATGGCTGTAATGTCGGCCTTGTACTTTTCAAGTACATCTGCCAATGCGTAAACTGCACCTTCTCTATAAACAGTGCGAACATTCCAGGTGCAGATTCGCAGATCATGGTAATTAAAACGTTTGCGGGGTTCGTCAAATTTAGAGGGTTTTGTTTTTCTTTTCTTTCGCTTTTTCATAGTAGGCTGTTTTTTTTTTCTAGGGGAGGGTCAATAACGCGACGCGTCGCGTCGCGTCGCTACGTCCAAACCCCAGTTTTTAACGTTCTTATGGGTGAACGCGCTGCACATGTCACCTCACTACCTTTAACGAGTGTTAAAGGCAGTTCCGCAGGTGACACCACGGGGAGGTCAGTGTCCACTTGAGATGAAAGAGGGATCTTTGAAAATGGACTCTATCGGTCCACGTTTTGATATAGCCCCCGTAGAACGGTACCTCCCGATTTCCGGTATTTTGAAGGTTGAGGCCCTTGCAAAAATCACACAGTATAGGTCCACTTGAGATATTTTTAAGATCATAGTCACATTTTTCTATCGAATTGGCCATGTTAAAGCCGGTTAGGACCGTCCCTTGGTATCTTCCATCCCCTACGTCACCCACGTATGAAGATTACACTCTCGAAATTGCGTAATCGCGAGTACTACAATCACATATTAAGCTTTTAGATAAATCCAGTTGCGCATCAAAAAAAGAGACATAACTCAAAAAACCCAATTTTTCAGTTTTCAAAATGTCAGCATCCCTAAGAGGCTGACGTAGTGGATATATTAAAAAATCATACATTAGGAACTTCATCTTTAAAGTATATTCGTTAACTTCTTTTTGGAGCATTAAGCTCTACATTGTGTTAAAAAGCCACTAATCGGAAATTAATATAAAAAACTCGTTTCTTTCAATGAATTGTTCCTATCTTTTACATTAATTCTACGACAGTGTCCGCTCAAATTATTATTTTAAAAAATCCCTCGGTGAATCATGCTAAAACAGTTGATTTTACAGTAATGCGTTCAAAATTTATGGTATAGTATAATTTTTCGCGAGTTACAATACCCCATACCTCAGTTTCAACCTATGTTAATTTTCTACAACAAGGCTCATATATATCCTTGAGCAGCATAAAATTCTATGTCAACATAACCATATCTGTCTATCCCTCCGTCCGTCTGTTGAAATCAAGATACAGCTCGCAATTTTTAATTTGTAATTTGGTATAGAAGTTTCTATTATTCCTAGTATGTTTGGTATTGAAAATGGACTCTATCGGTCCACGTTTTGATATAGCCCCCGTAGAACGGTACCTCCCGATTTCCGGTATTTTGAAGGTTGAGGCTTCAAAATCCCACCGAAATGGCTGAAATTTGGTATTTAGTCATCGATAAGGGTACAAATCATTTTTAAAAGGTACATAACATCCCTTGCAAAAATCACACAGTATAGGTCCATTTGATATATTTTGAAGATCATAGTCACATTTTTCTATCGAATTGGTTGATAATTGTAATCTTTTACTCCCAAAAGGTAAACACTTACTCACAAAAACTATCCATGTATATCTCAGTTTTAGTCTTGCCGGTTTTTCCCAATTTTTTGTATTTCAAATTTTCGAACCGAGATTTCTGTAATTTAATATTGTGTATTGACAGAGGATACAAATGCGCTATATATTCAGAAATTGTAAATATTGGCTCTTGCTTTGGTAAGAACGACGATGACCACCCATATGAACTAAAACCATCAGTTCTGCTCAAAGAAATAAAAGGAAGAGCTTAGTACTTTCATAAACGATTGTTTCAATTCATTTCAATACAGTTCGTTGTGGAGGGTATAAAAAAGCTCTGCCCGGCCGAACTTAACGCCATTCTTACTTGTTTTCCTTTCTAATTAGGCAACATGCAAAGAGTCTACACGTGCCTCTGTTTATTTCCTCTATGGTCATGAGGATAGGATTCTCAACGTACCCGTTGAAAAATCTATAAAAGGGTGTTAAATAAGGAAAAGCGATACCTAAGGACTTCATTATTCGTCATGATTGTTGTAGCTGACTGGGTGGCATTTTTTCATATCAATTGTCATTGTATTAAACTTTGTAGCCAAAGGTCACACCTGCCATTAGTTTATCAGAGACAAATCAAATTTATCACAAAGTGCAAAATCTTATAATATACAATTAAAGTCAATAAAATCGACTTAATCCAACACAAATCTACATTCATAGACAATTAATTCGCCGTACAGACACAGGTAGAAGAAAAAAATGTTCAACTAATTTAGATATGAATTCTTTTATTAGTTCCCCGTTTGAAAATTTACAACTTCCTTCCACTGCACATTGGGCCCAATGACAGGTTTTTGAGGCAACAAGTCACTGGAAGCAGCTAGAGCTACCAAATTTCGTTCCAATGTTTTTAATGGGCATAAAAGTACTTCTGCAAAATTTGGTAAGAATCGGTTCAGATATAGATATAGTTTTCATGTATATGTTTCATCCGATTTAATCCGATTTTATTTTTAAGCCCCACAAAGGACACAATTTGCATCCGATCGCATTAAAATTTGATATGGTAAATCCTGTTCAGGTTAGAATCAGGTCCTGAAAATTTGGCTCTGATCGGTTCAGATATATATCTACATATATATAGAAACCTTTTCAGGTATACCATGATGTTCGAAATATAAATCTTCTGAAATGGCTGGACCGAATTTTATAAAATTTTGTTTGTAGATTCATAAGGTCTGAGAATAGATCGTAAGGTACTTTTTATACCGAAAAATGGAGGGGGTGGGGGACCTCCCCCACAACAAGTTTTAGCCAAACGCGAAATCTCAGAGATTATTAGACGCATTGGTATACAAAACAATAGTAATTGTGACCTCTATCATTAATTTATGTTTTGGAAGTAGAAAACCGCGATCGCGTCCGTTATTTGAAAACTTTATAATTACAGGTTAAGATCTTGAAATTTAGTAGGTGTTTGTACTACCAGTTATTAAATTTAAAGATCTAGAATATTGAAGATTTCAATGCTTGGTGTAACTCGGATAAGATTACTATAAAATTTGGCGACTTGTGTCATATTGAGCATCGTCCAGTCCCAACCCAGTCTAATAAATTAAAATATCCACATTTTTAAGTGTCACGCTATCTGTAAGTAATTTTCTATAAGTATTCGGATCCATACGGACATGAAATTTTTTTACACATATAGTACTCACTATTACCTTCTATCAGATATATATAGTTTCGACAATACGTCGCAATACCGCGAGTTTTATTCCAAAAACTATTTAAACTACAATACGAACTACACAAAAAATACACCACAAGTCTACTTCAAATATTCCTTACCAAATCTAACTTCTTTTATTTCTTAATCAGAATATTAATTTATATACCTTTACACGTTTTATCCATTAAAAAACTGTTTATTAAATCAGCGGTTTTTAATTGCCGAGCGAAACAAATTTGTTCTTCGTTGGATAAATTTTTATAAAATTTTACAAAGTAACATGCAATATCTTTGACAGCTCGGTATGTGACCACGAAGCATTGCCAGGTTGAAATGATTTTGTTTCTAAGTGGCTCAAAGTGTTAAGAATCTAATCCCGTTACTAATTTATACAAATATATCACTTCAAAACTAGACTTTTTGCCTCAGAAACCTGCCATTGGGCCCAATGTGCACTGAAAACGCCAGAAAATCGCCACACACGATTTTCGTTTAATAATTTTTCACCAAAAACAACAATCAAAGCCAAATTGCCAACTGAAATCATGAAATGTTGGACTTCAAATTCAACCACCCAAATTGTTTGCCAAAATAAAATATGTTGCTGTTTTCATGGTGTCTACTAAAAATCATTTAAAATAAATCAAAATTTTTAGTTTCTTTGTGTGTTGATTTTTGATTTTATTTTCATTAAACTTTATTTTTACTTACTGCGGTTTGCTTATGTTTATTATGTGACGGTGTGTGTGGAACGTTAAAAAGTCTATTTTTATGATTTAATATAAGCTAGAATCAGTTAAAAACCATAAAAAATGTTAAATCATTAAGGACACTCGAAGAAAAAGTTAGGTATTACGCAAGCTTAAATAGTGTCCGACCATGGATTTACCATGTCCGACCATGGATTTTTAGTGGACCATAGCAAATACGTATTGTGATTCCCTTAACATGTTACTGGAAATAAGATTCATTGCACTGGCTTCCTGCAATAAAAATTGGAACTTACCAGAATTTCAATTACATTTTTATTCCGGGTGCACAACTCAGTGCACCATTCATGCCAATATTTTTCATGTGTTTGCCACGACTTGGTCAAAGTTTATTTGGTTTGAATTTAATTTTGTTTTGTTTCCTGTTCACTTAACCACCTTTACGGTGACAGTGCAACGTAGAGGCGAGGACCAACAAACCAAACCGAAATGTAGAAATGAAAAAAAAATCTAACCGAAAATAACATATTACATGATAATATTTTAATTTCAGGCAATGAATAAGAAAATATTTTATATGAGCTCTAAGTATGAAGTTTATTGTGCACTGGCACTGGCACTGCAATGCCATGACTTGTAAATGCATCTGTGTTGCGATCTGAAGTGGCTGCAAAGTAGTTGGGTACTTTTGTAAATAGGTTTTAAATTATTACAAAACGTGCCGTTACGAATCTAAATCATGAATTGAATTTGAAAAATGCAACATTATTTTCGTGGCACACATGAAATTAGTTGTAATAAGTTTTTTCTTAGTGTTAGGGGGTAGGGTTTCTCCTCTACTTTGTTGGTTATATGGGTGACTAGAATACTTTTGCTGTATTTTTTGGAGATAGATTGAAATTTGATACCCTACAGTGTAGTAAAATGAACAGTAGATATTGGTACAATAAATTGCTAATTGCATGTAATCAAAACAAGTCGACTGTATCGACCGCTATACGAATGGCGTATTAATATTTTTTTGCTATCTTCTGTGAAGACAAAATTCCAATTAACAACCAAATCGCTGGAAAAATGTGACTAAAATCTAAAGTTGTGCCAAGTAAACTATATGGAACTACACCAAGGTCTTGCTTTGCGTCGTTGATAGGTTCTAAAAAAAACACGACTCAAAGCGAAACGACGCAAAGCGAATTAAGATTTTCTATGGAAACCCATGTCAAGTTCGGAGATAGTGTATAGGCAAAAAAGCACTATATTTACTTATGCCCACAATTTTATGTGGATAAATTACTCGAACTTTCGCAACCCTAAATGCCTATTTATAGCTATTTGGTCTAATTCGGCCGGAAAATTTAGCTAAAACAGTCAAAATACCTGAAATCAGTCGGTACCGTTACATGAGGGCTATAACAAAACGTAGACCTATGTTTATCATTTCAGGTGAAGTTTAAACATCACTGGAAACTGTGATGTCAAATTATAGCTAATTCGGTCTTAAAATTTAGAAAAAAAAATAAAAATACCTGAATACCTATACTAAAACCTGAACCGATGTAGCCCATCTTGATCTAACTTCAGACCAAATACACATTTTTACAAAATGTCAGCCCTCTCAGTTATATGGACTCTATACTAAAACCTGAACCGATGTATCCCATCTTGATCTAACTTCAGACCAAATACACATTTTTACAAAATTTCAGCCCTCTATCACAAATCATTCGGAAAATAGCGTGATTACAAAAAACGGACAGACGGACGGACGGACGGACGGAAAACAAAAATTTAATATGCCCTCCACACTATGATGGAGGGTATAAAACATTTTGACACTCAAACTTAAAACAACGCTACATTGAAAATCGAACGGCGCATAGTGAAAATTGGTATGTTCTAACTATTAAAAAAAGGTAAAACCCCAATAAAAAAACATAAAAATTAAAAAATTAAAATTTTTTCTTTCAAAATTTTTTTTTCAAAATATTTTTAATTTTTTTTCAAAAAATTACACTTTTTTCCAAAATTTTAAAACAAAAATACTCCTTGGGACTTCATAAAACTCTTGTAACTCTTATAAAAACGTATACATTAAAAAAATATGGGAAACAGTTGGAAAAAACACATTTTTACCCATGTAATTTCAAAAAAGTTTAAAAAAAAGTGTTAAACGGGCGGAACTTTGTTCCAAGCTGTTCCCTAAAAGTTCTAGACCACTTAACTTGGAATTTAACTAAAATTTGGTACCTAAGGATAAATAAAATAGCTCACTTTGTGTAAACGCTACGGTAATTTATTAAAACGACTCTTAAATGCAACAATCTTTCCTACCTAACAAGAAACAATGAACACAATATCTGTTATAGTTTCTGAGAAATAGCTGTTTGTTTCTCCAAAAATTACGTATTTTCCAAAAATTGGAATCATTTTACGTCTTTAGGAGCACACCACGCCCACAACTTCCAACATTTTGATCCACCTTTTTTCTTTCCTTAGTTTCATTGTGTTTACTATTTAATCCCATATAGAAACTAACAGTCGGTGACAGCAAAAAATGGGGGTTTTGGCCAGGAAAATTGATTTCTGTACCACGGTGTGACGCAACTTCGAAAACAACACAACGTGAAGCGACGCAATGCGAGGTCTTGGTGTATATAATTCACTACGCAGTTCCAATAGCCCACAGCATTTGTATGAACAAACTGCGTATACGTTATATCACACGTTAGATATTATAACGTTACTCATACGTTTTAGAACTAGTACAGTGAACATGGAACTAGGTTACCCAACTCCATACAAAATCAGGAGAACGATGAGTGGGTTTTGCTGGTAGTTAAACAAATGCAACGGACAGTTAAATAAATACATAATCCGCATGCAGGACTTGTGCTGGGTATGGTGCTATAAATTCGGGCTCAATACGAATTGTGGCGGCTGCATTGTCCGCATCTTAATTGGCCTAAAACCACTCGTCTTTGGCTTGGTAGCTGGCGTTCTTCTGCTGCCATAGATGGGGAGTGGTACGGCATTCACACTGCATCTTTGCAGTGCCTGCACAACCGCATTAGTGGGAATGCTATTCAGACTGCCAGAGATGCTAGATAACGAAGGTCTCTACTGGGTGGTTGGTTGGGTGAATCCCATTCACCATATTGTGGTAGGGATGCTCACGGCGATAACATCCAAGCAGGCGCTGTATCTACAACATCTCGAAGATTATATAATGTAGTAACGCTCACCAGCACCCCATATGTTGTCGCCCAGGGACTTGAGGACCTTATTCCTACTTCTAGGTGGTGAGCAATATGGAAGGTTCCCGCCGCCTTGTGGAAATTCTATTTCTGAATTCTGAATAAAAATAGGTAAAAAACTTTTTAAGTTAAACGGTTTTATGTTAAACATACATTGCAATGTTTAAGATAAATGTACCAAAAACCAAAAAATAATATAATAGATACAGTCGTGGGAATTTTAAACATATGCATAGACTAGACTAAAATAAAACCGTGGGGCACGTCAATTGTCTACAATCGTTGATTAAAATGTTTGTTTTGTAATGTTACACTATAATTAGGCAGTTGTTCAACCGACAACGATGGACGTGTGATAAGTAGGGCTAGAATGTGGAAACAAGCTAGCAAGCTCGATTATAAGCGAGTTTTAGGGTTTCATAGTGGTGAGCGAGTAGTACTTTGTGGATTAAAGACAAACTACGAGCAGTGAAACGCTTCCTTCCTCCCAGGCAGCAGTGTGAATGTCCAACGATAAACTAGTTGAAACATCTCTTTTATTTACATGGAGTGTATAACTATTGGAATTTCCATGAGCAAGAAAATAGTAAGTAATTTCCTCAGCGTCTGCGGGCCAACTGCCTAACGACGAATTTAACGATTCTTCTATCGCACATTAAGTCGATAATTTGTAGACAATTGACGTGCCCCACGGTTTTATTTTAGTCTATGCATATGTTTATAATTCCCACGACTGTATCTATTTTATTTTTTGGTTTTTAGTACATTTATCTTAAACATTGCAATGTATGTTTAACATAAAACCGTTTAACTTAAAAAGTTTTTTTTACCTATTTTTATTTTCTAGTTTTTAGTTTTTATTTCGCATTCTGTTTAATTCGTTTAGTGCTTCATTATTGCAAGGTTTCTTGCCCGTTAGTTTATTGCAGTCCAACTCCTCTATACGTAGTCCCTGCAAAGATCTTACTCTACTAAGAGCCACGTAGGCTTGACCTTCTTCAAACAGTTTCGCACCTAAGTATACGACTGCGTGATCCACAGTGCTGCCCTGTATTTTATGTATTGTAGAAGCCCATGATAGTATTAAAGGCAACATTCTTCATTCAGCCGTCCCGTAATTGTACTTAGCTAGAAACTGTATGGCTTTCGGGTGTATAAAATGTACTGTATAGTGCACTGTATTCTTCTTGTCAAGCCCTTTTATTTGATACCCATATTGGAGGGATTGATAAAAAATTGTTGTCAGCCATTTGGTAGCGGCGGCCATCTTAGATTTCAGTTTTGCATAGTAAATTGTATTCTACTTGTTGAGACCTTTCATTTGATACCCATGTTAATGGGATTGATAAAACCTAAGTTATCCGCCATTTTGTAGAGGCCGCCATCTTGGATTTTAATTTTATATAGTACATTGTATTCTACTGGTTGAGCACTTTCATTTGATACCCATATCGATGGGATTGATAAAACCTACGTTATCCGCCATTTTGTAGCGGCCGCCATCCTGAATTTATAATGATAATGAATAAACATAATTGTATTGTCACCAAAATCCAAAGTGTACACAAAATTTCAGATTAATCGGTTGACAGGAAGAGGGTGAAATTTGAATTACTAAATTTGACCCAAGAATAAATAAAACAAACGAGGTGAGCTAAATAAAACCTTTTAAAAACAACTGGAGTCCACACATATGTTTATCCAACGTTGTCCAACGGCATGTTCACGGTATCGAAGGCCTTCAATAGGTCAAGAGCCACATTACGGCCTGTTCTAGTTCAATCCTGTTGCCTAAGTAAGCTTACGAAGCTTACGCTCATTCTCTAGTCCCGTCGCCTCTTCTGGGATATTTGGTTTAATTTCGGAAATTTGACATTGTATGTATGAACGAGTAGCTGCATCTTTGATAATGTCACAGGTAATTCTCTCACCTACCTGAGTTCTCAGCTCTTTGAGGCGGTGATTAATAAATTCGGTATTTTGAAAGTAACAGCCTCATTATCACACTGAAATGGCTGAAATTTGGTACATAGTCTTCGTTAGGGTATAAAACTTTCAACCTGAAATTTGTCGGTATAAGTACACTCCTTCATACAGCCCCAATAGGTCCACATCATTATATAGCCCCCATTGAACGGTACCTCCCGATTCTCGGTATTTTGAAGGTTGAGGCATCAATATCTCACCGAAATGGCTTAAATTTGGCATTTAGTCTTCGTTGGTTGTACAAAATTTTAATCTAAAATTTGTCGGTGTAAGTCCACACCTTCATATATCCCCATAGAACGGTATCTCTCGATTTTCGGTATCTGTCCACAATATCCCACCGTTGGGGATATAAAACTTTGTACCTGAAATTTGACGGTATAGTTCCACGTCTTCATGTAGCACACATGGGACGGTATCTCCCGATTTTCGGTATTTTGAAGGTTGTGGCCTCAATATCCAACCAAAATAGCTGAAATTAGGTATTAAGTCTTCGTTGTTGGTATAGAACTTTACACCTGAATTTTGTCCACATAGATCAACGACTTCATTTAGCCCCCACTGAACGGTACCTCCCGATTTTCGGTATTTTGAAGGTAGAGACATCAATGTCCCACCGAAATGGATTAAATTTGGCATTTAGTCTTCGTATATATGGGGATATAAAACTTTCTACCTGAAATTTGACGGTATAGTTCCACGTCTTCATATAGCCCCCATAGAACGGTACCTCCCGATTTTCGGTATTTTGAAGGTTGTGTGGATATAAAAAAAAAAATTGAGAAGAGAATTTTATTTATAAGTATTTGTCTTTATATAGCCCCTGTAAAAGTGTACCCCTCGATTTTTGGTATTGTGAAGATTTTGGCTTCAATATCCCACCGAATTGGCTGAAATTTGGTATTTCGTCTTCGTTGAGAGTATAAAAGTTTTCACCCGAAATATGTCGGTATAGACCCATGTCTTCATATAGTCCCCATTGAACTTTACCCCCGATTTTCGGTATTTGAAAAGTTTAGCCAAATTATTCAACCGGAATAACTGAAATTTGGTATTTACAAAACATTTTTACAGTTAGAAAACATCCCTTGCAAAAAGTCAGGTCCATGTTTTGGTATAGCCCCCATATAAGGTAGGCAGCATTTAAAATTTTTTTATGATATTATTGATTACACTGTGTACCGAAATTTTGGGGTACAGATAATTCCTTTTGGGGATGAAAGCCCTTGGTGAGTATATTAAGAATCCGGAAGGACAGATCCGCCGGGAGTCGAACTTCCGAGTTATGACGTGATGAAGTTCCTGCTGAAGACCCTTTAAGGCATCTGAAATTAGCGCTATATCTTTATTAACTGCTGTTTTAGCTTATTTATGAGATTACACGTATTCAGTCAAATCGAATGGGGATTATTTGCGTAGAGCATTTCGACCTTATAACTCGCTTCCTTCAATGTCCTTTTCGTCCTTTATTTTAAGAACCGCTATAAAGTACCACAAGATGACGTTTTTCAGCTTCGAAATGTTCTGCCAAAATGTCGCTCAGAAAATTTTAGGTACTACTTTCATTGACAACTAATCGCTTTTGTCGCGATTTAGCCGATCTTTATTTTGCGATATCGGATATATCAGTTTAGTGAATGTAAAAATAAAGTTAAGTAATGATGGTTTGCTGTTATTTTGCCTTGTCGTCTTAATGTCTACTACTGATTGACTTATTTTTCGAATACTTCGGCAGAGTGAAACTGAAGGCAGTTTGTACTCTCACACAAATCTAAACAAGTTTCTGTCTTAAGTCTTTCGTTTTTTTCTCTTTTTGTTTAATTTTTAAAGAAATAGAAGTTTGTGTTTTATTAAAATCCCAATAAAAATCATAAATTTCCAACACACCTCTTTTTAACGAAGCTTACGATTTATGAATTTCATCAACTTTTTTTTTTGAGTAATAATTTTCACTAATGTTTCGAGACAAAAAATTGAAAAACAACCGAAGCTCAGTAATTGCTTTTCCAAAGCAATTATTGCAAATTATGAAATATTGGCAGAGAGCAAAAACTAAATCATAAAAAATTTGTTTGTAATCCACTTATGAAATTGAACCAAAGTTATTGGCATGGCGTAATTTGTTGTTGTTTCTTGCTTAAAATTTACCCCGTTGTGGGTGTTTGAGTCCGGACAAAGTTGTAATTGAATTAAGTCATTTTTTCGCATTGCTGCAAACACAACTCATAACTGTGTTACTAATATCACAGACACACAGTCAGTTAGCCAGCCATCCAGCCACTGTCCTTAAGTGCCTCGCGTTCGCACTGATAAAAACAAAAAAATATTAATGTCCTTAACCCACATAATGTATGGTTTCACTTATCTGAATGTAAGCTGTCTGACTCTTAACTGTCGGTAATCTGATATGTTTCATAAGTTTATGAGGACAACGGCCAAAGCCAAAAAATGAAACAAACCCAGAAACCAAACTACAAAAAACAGCTATGCTAAGCAAATAATATAACTACAATAACAGCAAAATATATTAAAGACAGCCACAACGACACCGGCCAAAAGAAATATGACCAATTTTTGTGAAATTGATGTCAGAGTGTGCGGTTTGTTTTTAATAACTTTAATATTGTCGTATTTATTATTAAGTTATGAAAGTTATAATTATCTGATAATGGAATGCCACAGAAAAGTGGCAAAGTATGACCGACAGACAGAAGAATGATGTGGAGGGGGGACTGAAAACATTGTCACTTCACAGCAGGATATGCAGACTTGAATGGAGTTCATAATGTTTGTGTTTATGTTTTGTTAAGTCTTCAAACATCTTGTAATTGACTCATAAAACTTGTTTGAGGACTATTCAAATGTTTTCTTGGACACAGATGTGAAGTAGCAGTGGGTTAGAGCAACATTGTTTTCACATTGTGGTTTTTCTATGACAAAGAAGTCAACAGGTTGGCGATAGAGGAAACAAAGATGCGTATATATTGTTGCCACGACGTGCTATACGAAGAAAAAATAATGAACCCCACTAATGTTGATAACCCCACAACCATTTAACTGAGCATTATATGCCAATCTCTTAGAAGGTATGCACTCTTTAACAACACCTAATGCACTACATAAAATCTGTCGTGAAAATAGACGCGAAGTTTGTAGTTAGTTGGACGATATCAGTCTTATCTCGACTAAAACAAGTACAAAAAGCCCAAAACATAAAACTGGTCGACATGATGGAGGTCAGGTTTGAACCAGAATAGACGCGTATAGTTTTAAGGGGTTATGGCCACTTATTGAGCGCGACCAATGGAATTTATCACGATTTTTTTTACAAGAAATCTACCACTTTTTTAGAAGATTTTGTTTTCATCTTATCATGGTACAATTACTAAGGTAGATTTATCTGTTAACAACTGCAACAAAAGCCAGTGCAGTACTGTGAAATGTTAAAAAGGTTTTCCAAAAATAAAGCGATTCACATAATTTTTTCAACAAAATGACAGGCATTAATAAAAGCATTATTACAAAAATCCATTAAAAAATCACAATGTTTATACCCTACACCACTATGTGGTAAGGGGTATTACGTGTTAGTGCATTTGTATGTAACATACAAAAGGAAGCGAGATAGACCCATAGTTCCTTCTAGGGATATACATAGAATCACTTTCTGAGTCGATTTATGCATGTCCGTCCGTCCGTCCGTTCGCAACATACAGGTCGCATTTGTTGACCGATTTCGCTGAAAATTGGGAAATACCATTTTTTTAGCCGTCGGAAGATCAAGTTCGAAGATGGGCTATATCGGTTAGGGTGGGGCGATTTGTGTGGAAGGAAAAAAACCTTAATGAGCCCTTCGCGTTTCTGATTCCTGGGATTGAACTGAGCAAAAAAGTCCACTGGACCATATATCTACCGTGAAAATCGAGCCTCCCGATTTTTACTTTAAGTTTTTTATTGACGTTTTTTGGATATTTTGGCACATAACAGCCAAAGCATTGAGATTTTCGATCCAACACAAAGACAAACATTGTAGCCAAGACAGTAATTGAAAACTCTCTAATACAGCGAAAATGCATTGGAACGCTCCTTCAGGCAGTTTTGGCCTTAAGAATGTGCAAACTTTTCGGAAAATGTCGATAAATGACATTGTGCTACAAAATTTGGCCCGAAAAATATTCAAGTGTTCTGATGCAAAATTATATCGTGTTGGGATCCATGGACAACGACAATGCCTTTATTTCATTTGGTTCACTTCGTTTTATTTTTTTATAACGGTAAAATTAGTGAAAATCTGGGTTTCTTACATTTTCAAATTTAAACGGGCATATCTTATTTTTTCCACAACGGATTTCTTTTGATCCTTCTTCCTTTTAAAGGGGTGAATAATGTCTTTTGAATAAGCTATTATTGTTTTAAATCTGTTAACAAATGGCTAAGTTATAGTGGTTTATGTCTGAAAAACCCCACAAAAAAAGTATAAAGGAATTTCTCATAATTTCCAAAAATATAATGTTTTTTTGTTTTGTTCAACATTTATTTTGAAAATTATGAGAAAGTCCTTTATAATTTTTTTGTGGGGTTTTTCAGACATAAACCACTATAACTTAGCCATTTATTAACCGATTTAAAACAATAATAGCTTATTCAAAAGACATTATTCACCCCTTTAAAAGGAAGAAGGATCAAAAGAAATCCGTTGTGGAAAAAATAAGATATGCCCGTTTAAATTTGAAAATGTAAGAAACCCAGATTTTCACTAATTTTACCGTTATAAAAAAATAAAACGAAGTGAACCAAATGACATAAAGCCATTGTCGTTGTCCATGGATCCCAACACGATATAATTTTGCATCAGAACACTTGAATATTTTTCGGGCCAAATTTTGTAGCACAATGTCATTTATAGACATTTTCCGAAAAGTTTGCACATTCTTAAGGCCAAAACTGCCTGAAGGAGCGTTCCAATGCTTTTTCGCTGTATTAGAGAGTTTTCAATTACTGTCTTGGCTACAATGTTTGTCTTTGTGTTGGATCGAAAATCTCAATGGTTTGGCTGTTATATGCCAAAATATCCAAAAAACGTGAATAAAAAACTTAAAGTGAAAATCGGGAGGCTCGATTTTCACGGTAGATATATGGTCCAGTGGACTTTTTTGCTCAGTTCAACCCCAGGAATCAGAAACGAGAAGGGCCCATTAAGGTTTTCAAATCGCCCCGGCCTAATATCGGTATAACGGTACCCCCGATTTACGGTATTTAGACGGTTTTAGCTACATTTTTAGACCGATTTAGCTACAATTTGACATTTGGAGTTCTTATGTATCAATAAACTTATATAACAAAAGTTGTGGACATAGGTCCACGTTTTGGTATAGCCCCCATATAACGGTACCCCCCGATTTACGGTATTTTGACGTTTTTAGCTACATTTTAAGACCGATTTAGCTATAATTTGACATTTAGGGTTCTTAAGTGTCAATAAACATATACAGCAAAACTTGTGGACATAGGTCCACGTTTTGGTATAGCCCCCATATAACGGTATTCCCCGATTTACGGTATTTTGACGGTTTTAGCAACATTTTCAGACCGATTTATCTATAATTTGACATTTAGGGTTCCTAAGTATCAATAAACTTATATAACAAAAGTTGTGGACATAGGTCCACGTTTTGGTATAGCCCCCATATAACGTTACCCCGCGATTTACGGTATTTTGACGTTTTTAGCTACATTTTCAGACCGATTTTGCTATAATTTGACATTTAGGGTTCTTAAGTGTCAATAAACATATATAACAAAACTCGTGGACATAGGGCCACGTTTTGGTATAGCCCCCATATAACGGTACCCCCCATTTACGGTATTTTGACATTTTAAGTCACATTTCTAGACCGAATTAGCTATAATATTACCGATTTTCGGTATTTTGAGGATTCTAGCTAAAATTTTTAACCGAATTAGGAGTTATTTGACATTAAAGGCTACCATCAAAAACTGTCAACATAGGTCCATGTTTTATTATAACCCCTATATAACGGTACCTCCCAATTTCTAGCCCACCAAAAATTTTCAATATACATAGTTAGATATAGGCACCATAAAAAAGGGCCTTTCGAATGAAGCATTTTATGTACATTATCTGACATTTTAACGTACCCACTTAAAGTTGGGGACAGGAATGAAAACCAATTATTCCATTTTAGTTCAGAATATTTTATGGTGGAGGGTATAAAAAGTTCGGCCCGGCCGAACTTAATGCTTTTTTACTTGTTCATTGTTGACCGCATTTGTTGACCGATTTCGCTGAAAATTTGGAAATACCATTTTTTAGCGAACGGAAGATCAAGTTCGAAGATGGGCTATATCGGTCCAAGTTTTGGTATAGCCCCCATATAACGGTACCTCCCGATTTAAGGTATTTTAAGGATCTTAGCCGCATTTGTTGCCCAAACCAGCTGAAATTTTACATTTGAGGTTCCCAATGGCCGCGAAATTGCTCCACTAAAAATTGTCAAGATAGGTCCACGGTTCGGTATAGTCCCCATATAACGATACCTCCCGATTTACGGTATTTTGACGTTTTTAGCTACATTTTTAGACCAATTTAGCTACAATTTGACATTTGGAGTTCTTAAGTATTAATAAACTTACATAACAAAAGTTGTGGACATAGGTCCACGTTTTGGTATAGCCTCCATATAACGGTACCCCCCGATTTACGGTATTTTGACGTTTTTAGCTACGTTTTAAGACCGATTTAGCTATAATTTGACATTTAGGGTTCTTAAGTGTCAATAAACATATATAACAAAACTTGTGGACATAGGTCCACGTTTTGGTATAGCCCCCATATAACGGTATTCCCCGATTTACGGTATTTTGACGGTTTTAGCAACATTTTCAGACCGATTTATCTCTAATTTGACATTTAGGGTTCCTAAGTATCAATAAACTTATATAACAAAAGTTGTCGACATAGGTCCACGTTTTGGTATAGCCCCCATATAACGTTACCCCCCGATTTACGGTATTTTGACGTTTTTAGCTACATTTTCAGACCGATTTAGCTATAATTCGACATTTAGGGTTCTTAAGTGTCAATAAACATATATAACAAAACTCGTGGACATAGGGCCACGTTTTGGTATAGCCCCCATATAACGGTACCCCCTATTTACGGTATTTTGACATTTTAAGTCACATTTCTAGACCGAATTAGCTATAGTATTACCGATTTTCGGTATTTTGAGGATTCTAGCTAAATTTTTAACCGAATTAGGAGTTATTTGACATTAAAGGCTACCATCAAAAACTGTCAACATAGGTCCATGTTTTATTATAACCCCTATATAACGGAACCTCCCAATTTCTAGCCCACCACAAATTTTCAATATACATAGTTAGATATAGGCACCATAAAAAAGGGCCTTCCGAATGAAGCATTTTATGTACATTATCTGACATTTTAACGTACCCACTTAAAGTTGGGGACAGGAATGAAAACCAATTATTCCATTTTAGTTCAGAATATTTTATGGTGGAGGGTATAAAAAGTTCCCGACCGAACTTAATGCTTTTTTACTTGTTTTTTTGTTATTTTTGTGTTTTCAATTACAACAACTTTTTTGACAGCTCGCAGTACATCAGATGGGCTTATATGGGTACCTTATGTAATTATGCTATGCATCTGACAGACCACACCTTTAGTTACTTTTAAATTTTTTTGAAAAAATAACACTGTTTTTACTAAAGCAGTTTTCAGTGCACATTGTATCTCGAAAATGAATAATCATGTGTGTTTGTGGGAACATTAGGAACCTAATAATCTTGTACTTAAGCCAAACGGAATTAAAAAATATTAATTTAAAAAAATGTGAACTGTCAAAGTCCAAAATTCGATTTTAACTAAAACAAGTAAAAAGTCGTTAAGTTTGGCCGTGCCGAACTTTTTATACCCTCCACAATAATGCCATGTCCATACCAGCATTTGAATAACGTTGTTCGCTCTCATAACTACCCTGTAGGAAGCATGGGGACATGTGTTGACATGTCACCACTTTGTCTACTATTATGGTAACAAAGTCAACACTTTGTCAACAGGTTGTCAACAATTGATACTTTTACCTTAATAAGAAGAAGCATTGTTTATATTGAAAACTGATAGCCCAACAAGGCATCTTATAATTTTTTCTTCATTTTCTTAATTTTTTGGCGTAAAATTGTTTTGGCGGTTCGTTAAAAAGTGTTTTTGTGAAAAATCAATAAAATATATAATTTTAATAACAAGTATGAGCAAAGGAAAGTAGGAAAGGAAAATAACAGACAAGTGAAATATATCAAAATACAATTTCTGAGGCGGCTGACAACATTTGTGGTGAAACTTCGACAATTAGACATTTTATGGAATCTTTAGAGAAGATTGTGGAGCCTGACGAATATATTGTCCTGTCTCGCTGGAAATGATGAACACAAATTACATCTGATATTTGGACACGGCATAATAATGACTTAGAAAGTTGAAGGGTTATTTGGCAAAAATCGATTGCGAGATTTTTGCAGTGTTTATACATATGTAAGCAAATTTAAGGACATTTTGTTTATTTATGCTTATTTATACATGTTTATTCTTTTCAATTCCTAGATGTTATATCAATATTCAGCGGATCACCTGATAAAACGCTAAGTGCAGCAGAAGAAGAAATATTTTAAGCAGATAAATCACACCAATTCTTATAACCAAGAACCACCAATTCTTAGGCGATGATATCTCTGACAATGAAAACTATTTCATTATTGGTTAGCCAGCCTTGAAAACATTGGCTTTATTTACTAATTTTGTGCTTATGTGGAATCTTGGGCTTAGCTCTTTATAAAGATAAAAAAGACTGTAATACGTAAGTTGTAATTTTTAATATTTTCATAATTAAATGTTTTTCTTTAATAAAATATACTATTTAAACAAAAGTATAAGTTCATCGTCTTATTAAACACACTATATAGATTTTTAATCTATAAAAAGTTCCAAATAGGCCAAAAAACTTAATAGTGAAAAATTTGGTACCAATGCACTACTGACTCACTACCTCCAATGTCTCTACTGACTTACTACCCCCAATGTCTATACTGACTCACTACTTCAACGTCAACACATGGTTCCTCAGGAACTACTGACTTACTACTGACATACTAGTTCCAATGTCAGTACTGACTTTCGAATGACACGTTCATACAAAATGTCTATAGGAAATTACATGAGTTGTCTACAGTTTGTCAGTAGTACTGTTGTCAATGTCAGTAGTAAGTCAGTATATATTCACTATTGACATTTCCTATAGGGCACATACACGAATTAACCCGCTCATACGACATGGTACATAATTCATATCAACATGATTCACATCTTCATACTTTTAATTTACTGATTTTAAATAAATTTTCAGCAAAAAGACGAGTTATATTTGTTTCGGCTGAAGGTCATTAAAAAGCAGTATTTTTTATTTTAAATTTTTGTTCTCTTTATTCATCCAATATTTCGATTGTCCTCTTCAGGGATATTATTTTAGGAGAAAAAAAAAGTCTATCCTAATTTAATGTCAAAGCTAACAGTTTAGCTAAACTAAACAGTTTAGCTTTGACGTTAAATTAGGATAGACGTTAAACAGTTTAGCTAAACTAAACAGTTTAGGGTATAAATATGTTGAGTCAGGTGAAATGTACCTCCTACGGGGCTATATTAAAGTGTGAACCTATCTTAAAAATTGTTGGTGGAAAAGTGTTATTACTGCAGGGAATCTCAAACGTCACTTTACGGGTAGTTCCGTCAAACAATGTAGCTAAGACCCCCAAATTACCGAAGATCGGGAGGTACCGTTATATGGGAGCTATACCAAAACATGGACCTATGTTGACGATTTTTAGTGAAGAAGTTTCGTTACCACAGAGAACTTCAAATGTCAAATTATAGATAGATCGGTTAACCCACTTAGCGCCGAGAATTTTTTTTGCGAGAAAACTTAAAATTTTTTATGTAAATTATATTTTTGAGCATATTTAAGCATTTTTTAATAAATAACTTTTTTCTCTAAAACGTATAGTTTTCCTGAAATCGGGCCTTCTTTTAAAAGTTCCAAAAACTTTGGAGGGTAATATAGGTGTATTTTTACATGCCAATCCCTTGGTTTTTGATTGAGAAAATACTCTTACTATATTCCTACAAATCCCTGACTTTGTATGATTCTAACATTTTTGATTAAATTTTTATCGCATATTTAAATTTTTCATCAAAAGTCGAAAATGACAAAAAAGTCGATTTTTTGGAATAGCTTGGGTTTTTGGCCAATTGCGTGGAAATGCGTAGGTCAAATGAAGCGTTATCAGCGTGAACTTACAGATAACAGACAATACCATAAAAAATGCAAAAAACCCCACAAAAATATTCGAACAAACCAGAGTTTTACGTAAATTTTTGCAACCATTTTTTGTGGCGTTTAAACGACCAGTGGCTTTATCTGGGTTAAAAATTGTAGCTAAACCCTCAAAATACCTAAAATCGGGAGGTACCGTTATATGGGGGTATACCAAAACATGGACCTATGTTGTTTTATGGTGAAATTTCGTGACCGCTGAGAACCTCAAATATCAAATTACAGCTACTTTGGTTAAAATTGTAGCATAAATTTTCAAAATACCGAAAATCAGGAGGTACCTTTACATGGAGGCTATATCAAATCATGGACCTTTGACCATAATTTTTGGAACATAAGTTTGTTGATCACCAGGAACCCTAAATGTCAAATTATAGCTGGTTCGGTTTGAAAATGTGACTAAAAACGTCAAAATACCTGAAATCGGGCGGTACAGTTATACGGGGGCTATACCAAAACGTGGACCCTAAATGTAAAATTATAGCTAATTCTGTGTGAATATGTGACTAGAAACGTCAAAATACCTAAAATCGGGCGGTACCGTTATATGGGGGCTATACCAAAACGTGGACCGATATAGCCCATCATCGAACTGGAACTGCCTGCAACCAAAAGACGCATCTTACCAAAATTTCAGCGTCCTACCTTCATTTTTGTGGGCGCTAGAGTGATTACGACAGACGGGCCGACGGACATGCATAGATCGACTCAGAATTTTACCCTGATCAAGAATATATATACAGTATAGTCTCGATAATCCGGACACTCGTTAATCTGGACAACGCGGTAATCCGGATACTAGAATTTTTTACATTGTAGACACGGTAATACAGACATCACATATTTTTCTTTCCTCGATAATTCGGACAATATTTTTTCCCTACCACGGGCATTAGATTCTTATTTATTTCATTGACGTTTTCGTTCTTAACAAAAGCAAAATTTAAGTTTTTCAAAGTTTTCAGTCCAATTTTCCAATAATTCCCTGGAAAATTAATGTTGTGTGGCCCTTTCCTCTAAAGGCGTTAGTTCATTAGTCCTCCTATTAGTGAGAATGTCCTTTGGGAGCATGTAATGAATTGCAAGGATATTTTACCTAGAAATGTTTAAATCATTTGAACCGTTGGGATTAATAGGTTAGTTTTCATTGGGATTTATAGCTTAACATGGTTCTTAGGTAGAGTCCTTATATAGGAATTTATAAAGATAGTCGAACGTCGAAATATTGGAAATAAAAACAAAATTGAAAAATAAAAATTTTATGTCTTTTCAATTTTACTGACTTCAAGCCAAATAAACAAAGCCAAAAAATATCAATAAATTTAAAACAAAATCACCGGTATCTAAGGATTGTTGTATTGCATTATGCAATCAATAGATTTAAATTACATTTTGTCTTATTGGTAAGCTATAACATTTATATAAAACAATGTTTCTTTTTGATTTCATCGACGAGATAAATAATTTGGTGAAGTTCATAGAGATCGCTAAATATTACCCATAATGAGATGAGTGCATTTGAATTTTGAAGTTCTATCGCGATTTATAAGAGGCTCATGTCCCATGAACAATGGAAATCAATATATGTATGTACATGGCCTACGAAGTTTATATCCTTAAAAAAACCATACATAAATATACACCAGTCGTAGAGAAGTTTTAGATGACAAAAATAACCAGCAGATTTCACCTAAATTACGCTGGAGGAATATAAGACGTAAATTTGGGAAGCTGCTTCCGGTCTTAAAATGGTTGCATCTCATAATATTGGCTTAATATGAATTTGTCTACCTTATATGTCAGGTTATTATTTAGTAAAAGTCCATTATTAATGATTTAAACGTACAAAAATTATATGTTTTTGTTATTACTCGGTAATCCGGACACCGCCGAAACATGTGGTGTCCGGATTATCGGGATTATACTGTACTTTATAGGGTCGCAAATTATTGTTTCAGTGCGTTACAAACGGAAAAACAAACTTAATATACCCTCCATACTATGGTGGAGGGCATAAAAATTGAAAACGGATCATCCGTTTTTGAGCTGCAGTGGGCACCGCATTCAAAAATGTCATTTCGAGAAAACCCCGTTTAAAACTTCGGTGCTACATACAAATCACAATGAATATTCTCTTTCTAACGCTCATATCTCAGCTAATTTTTGTCCGATCGACCGAAATTCAACATATTTTGCAACATATTCTATTCTACCTGTACTTTAAAATGAGCCCATAAAATGTTTTTGATTTTGTACAATTTGTATGTAAGTGGATATAACCCCTAAGTAACATTCTACAACACAAAAAATAATTCCAGGTAAATTCGGCCAGATTATGAAAGAGGGCCGAAAAAAAGAAGACAGGTGTATCGGCGTTTTGAAAGTGTACGTCGGGAAGTACCCTAAATGCGTAGGAAAAGTTTCCATTATTTGTAAATTTTTGGAAATATTCGATTTAGAATTCCTTGGAATCTTTGCATTTTAAGCATATAGTGTCTTTGTCAATATTACTGTCAACAATACAAGAATTTTTTAAGTTACAAAATTTAACCCTCAAGCGGGTCATAAAAGGCGTCATTTCGGCCCAAATCAAATTTCACTATGAGTCGGCTTTACCGACGTAGATATACCCTCAGCCAGTGATGTACCCTATAAGCATAACCAGTAATGAGTATTGCGAGAACTATCCGAAATTAATTTTAAATTTATCCTTTATTTCCTGTCGTTATGGAGGCAGCGAATACAAGTTGTTACAAAAAGAAGCAAAACGATTTGAGAGCAGGCCTTAAACTGCACTCATCACAAATTTTGTGTGGGAAGTACTTAAAGGACTGGACGTATATAGTAAATACTCGAACCTGATCTATGTCCCGTAGTGATATTACGATACGAAAAGTATGGACCAAATCGGTTACTCCCTTCAAGAATTTTCGTCTGCACAATTTTTTCGAATATTTTTAAACTGTACCTGAAGGAGTGGACCGACATGGTCTATCTTCAAACTTAAACTAAGTTTGGACAAAATATTATGAACGCCAAATTTTAGACCACATCGGGTGATCCGTTCGAGAGTTATCGTGCGCTCCAAACACTACACAAAGTGCCATGGGGTTTTTTTTAAACCTTTCGGACTATTTTCTCAGGAAGTGTGGACTTGCCCCTGATAAAACTTGCACCGTCGTAATAGGGGCAGCGAATACAAGTTGTTACCACAAAAATCAAAGCTATTCGAGATCCGTTCCTAAACTGAACTTTTTCAAGAAATTGTGTGGGAGGTACCCGAAAGAGGGAACGGATAGATTCCATATTGGAATCTCTTCACGATGTGCAAAGAATGGACCAAATACGTACAATTTAAAGTAAGTTTGGATAAAATATTACGAGAGTTATCGTGCGCACCAGCCAAACATACTTGGGGTCTAAAACTATTATTTCGAAGAGGAACATTTTGCCCGTATGAAAGTGTATATACCCTTGTGTGTAACGCCCAAGATTTTTGATTTATAAAAGTAAGTTGTATGTCAACCTTGGACAGATGTTAAATTTACAGCTCCTGTGGAACCTTCTCGACCTTATAATCTGTATATTTTGTAACTATTGGGACTTCGGCCGGGATTTAATAAGTTCACCCTTTGACAGAATTAAAGCCGGCTACGCATTCCAAATTCTCATCATCTTAGTAACATTTTTTATTAAAAAGGGACTCAAGGACAAATTTCCGTGGGCCATACGGTTATAACGCCCAAGATGTCAGTTGAGCGTTATGTCAGAACGATAAAGTAATGTAATATCTCCAAATATTGGCCCTTCTAGTATACCGATTTTACAGGCTCGAGATGCTTAAAAATTATAATTTTGGAACATGTATTTGCAATTGTTAAATTTAAATCTTACCCAGAATCATGTACGAATTTATTTGTAGAATGGTTTATTAACTGTTCTACTCACCTAGCATTAACAAAAGAAGAATTTCCACGACTTATATTAATTATTACAATTTTCTATTCAATTAAAACACATTTTATTTGTTTTAAAATTTATATTTTTATTTATATTTCATTAGAAAATTTCCATCTATAAACAACATTCTGCTGTTTCGCCGACCACAATGGACTTATTGGTGGAGATTTATGGCGACCTGAAAGAGATGGTGATGAGAATTGTCTACAAATGTCTGTAAAAGAAACAATGTTGGAGAAAAAAGAAAAAAAAATACAAAAATACAGCAGGCTAATATGCAATCATTAAACACATTTTAAATTATTATTCAAAGTGTTTTATTACGATTGTTTAATTAACACTAAATTGTTTTAGAAATGTATTTTTTTATGATTTATAACTACTAAACAAGACAAGCACAACACAAAAATATAATAATTCGTCTTTAAAATAAATCAATATGGGCTCTTTTAACGTTTATAACATCATAAATAAATGATCGGTTACAACAAAACATTTTTATGGTTGGAAGAAACAAAAAAACAAAACAAAAACTAAATCTATTATTCATAAAGTACAAATATACGGCAACAACATTTTAATATTATGATTTTTATGTCTTAATAATATTGTCTAAATTTTTTTATATTCTCCTAAGCGTGTATACTAAGTTCCTACAACAGCGGTGTAGCTTTCGTTTGTTTGACTTTCTATTGAAATGGCTGGATTGTGGTTTGTTTTGTGGGGAAAGATTTATTTTTCATTTTCTTTAATCATTTATGATGTCTATTCGGATGCATTGTGGGACAATTGACGCATGGTAAATGTGGTTTCTGTTAAACAAGAAAAAAAGAAGAAAAATAAAAAGACAAAATATTTGAAACGCAAACAAACACAAACAAAGAAACATGAAAGAGATTTACAGTGATTTAGTGCTTTAACTTATTGTTTTTTGTGACATTTATTACCAATGAAAGTGTTTTTGGGTGCTTTTCTGACTTGGTGAAATGAAATTGTGGGAAGAAATGTTGTATTTACACCTAAAGTGGGCACAAATCCCCCACGGTAGTTCTCTCCTTTAACACCCGCTAAAGATAGTAGCTATCACATATCCCATGAAGTTTATACTAAAGATAAAAAGACGAATGAACTCCCATAATATTGGCACTTATTATTTAGAACAAAATAGTTCTTTTTCAAAAAGAATTTTGATAATTGGAAAGCACATCAGCTAATCACAGCACGACTACACCAAGGAGACCGTCCTGCCAAGGTTATCGGGCACGTCGAGAAAAATATGGAGAATTCATGCTTCGCACTGGCGACCTTTCTCGACATAGAGAGAGCGTCCAATAATGTGAAGCTTGAACCAATACACACTGCTCACAGCAATGCAGGCATTTCCTCTATCCTGGTGGAATGGATTGATGATATGCTGAAAAGTAGAATCATCAATTCATGCATAGGAGGGAGTTCCGTAAGGAAAACTGTTAACAGAGGCACACCGCAGGGAGAGTTCTCTCAACTCTGCTATGGCTTCTGGTATTAAATGAAGTGCTTGTGCGTTTCGACCGGCTGAAGACTAAGGTAGTGGCCAACTCTGATGATGTGGTTGTGCTGATAAGTGGCAAATTCTTACCAACCCAGTCTGAACTCATGCAAAGCCTTTTAGTATAACTTGCAAGCTAGGCCCATGACAATGGTTTTGGAGTCAACCCAGGGAAAACGGAGCTTGCACTATTCACAAAAAAACGCAAAATTCTCGATTTTCAGCCTCCAGTTCTGTACGGGGTGGCTCTGGAACTTTCTATGGAAGCAAAATACCTTGGCATTATTTTGGACCATCGCTTGACATGGAAAGGAACTATCGAGGAGCGAACGAAGAAAGGACTCATAGCACTCTACTCATGTAAGAACTCTATTGGGAAAAGCTGGGGATTGAGACCTCAAATCATACACTGGTTGTATATAACCGTTGTCCTGCCCATACTTACCTATAGGGGAACGAAGCGTTGCTTTCTAAATTATCAAGTGTGCAAAGGACCGCGTCCTTTCTGATTACCGGATCGATTAAAAGCACTCCGCAGGATGCCTTAAACGTCATTCTGGATCTCCAACCTCTTGATATCCTTATCCAGTTTCAGGAGGCAAGAACGTCATTTAGACTCCAGGAGTCAGAATCGTGGCAAAGTTCACACTTCGGACATTCGAAAGTTTTAAAACTAACTGACAGTCGACTTGAATTAAATAACAGGTGTAGCGTAAGCGATTATATGCCAACTTCGTTCAAATTAGACTCCTTATCCGTTATCTTTCCAAGCAGGCACGCATGGGTTGAGGGCATATCTCCTCTGGACGGTCTGGCAATATACACAGACGGTTCAAAGATGGAAGAAGGCACTGGTGCCTATTAATCAAACACTCATACAATCTTAACGATAGCTGCAGCGTTTTACAGGCGGATATTCTTGGTATTAGCAAAGCAGTGGAACTGGTGAAAAAAATTTAAGGTGGTCTTGTGGGACCGGTGACTATATATGTCGATAGTCCAGCGACCCTCAAAGCTCTCAAGTCATGGACAATTATCCTTGATTGCTGGAAGGCTCTGCATGACATGGGATGGTAGGGATGGTAATTGCATTGACTACTGCAGACTTTTGTGAAGATGTGGAGGAGATAGAGACTGTCGAACATCTTCACTACAGGTGTCCCATGTTGCAAACAAGAAGACACCGAATACTGGCTAAATATGAGATAGATATTCTGACCTTCCTGTCTCACATAGATCCTACTCAACTTTGCCAAGCACCTATCCTGGCTTGGCAAGGTCCCTAACTAACATAATTCTATGTGAATTATCTTCATTCTACTTTCAGTACATGAACGGTCTCCGTGTGAAGTAGTCCTTAAACCTAACCTAACCTAAAGCTTATGGGTGTCGTAGGTGATGTTAGGATGTAATCATAGATCATGACGGTCTCTAACATGTGCCAAACCACCCTTCTATAAAAAAATCCGAAAATAAGTAATAAATATTAAGTTCGGCTGGGCCGAACATTTTATACCCTCTGCCATAAAAAATTCTGAACTAAAATGGAATAATTAGTTTCCCGTTAGGTGCAAGCATTTTTCGACCATGGATAACCCAAATGCCTAAATTAGGTAAAAAAAGTATCTTAAAATTTCATCAATCTATTGGTACCTTTATATGGGGGAAATACCACAACATGGACGATTTTTGGTGGAGGAGTTTCGTGACCTCTCTTTACGAACTTCAAATGTCAAATTATAGCTAGTTCGGTTAAAAATTTTAGCTAAAATCCTCAAAGTACCAAAAATTGCGAGGTAGCGTTCTATAGGGGCTATACCAAAAATTGACCCATGTGGACAATTTTTGGTGGAGAAGATTCGAGACCACTGAGAACCTCAAATGTCAAATTTCAGCTAGTTCGGTTAAAAATTGAAGCTAAAATCCTGAAAATAGCGAAAATCGGGAGGTACCGTTATATGGAGGCCACACCAAAACATGGACCTTTGCTAACGATTTTTGGTGGAGAAGTTTCGGAAACACTGAGAACCTCAAATGTCAAATTACAGCTAGTTCGGTCAAAAAATTTACCTAAAATTCAAAACACCTTAATCGGGAGGTTCCGTTTTATGGGGGCTAAACCAAAACATGGACCTATGTTGACGATTTTTAGTGCAGAAGTTTCGTGCCCACTGAGATCCTCAAATGTCAAAAAAAGCTAGTTCGGCCAAAAAATTAGCAAACATCTTCAAAATACCGAAAATCGGGAGGTACCCTTATATGGGGGCTTATGAAAACATGAGCCTATGTTGAAAACATGAGCCTTTGCTGGAGAACTTTCGTGTCCGTTGAGAACCTTAAATGTAAAATGACAGTTAGTTCGGCCAAAAAATTTAGCTAAAACCCTCAAAAATACAGACTCCCGATTTTCTGTATTTTTGAGGTTTATGGAGCCTATACCAAAGCATGGACCTATGTATATAAAAAAATTTTGGTGGAGAAGTGTCGTAACCTCTAGGAACCTCAAATGTCAAATTACAGCAAGATTGTAGATTAAATCCTCAAAATACCGAACATGGACCTACGTTGACAATTATTGGTCGAGAAGTGGTGGAGTCACTAAGAACCTAAAATGTCAAATTACAGCTAGTTTGGTTAAACATTGTGGATAAAATCCTCAAAATACCAAAAATCGAGAGGTACCGTTATGTGGGGGCTATATCAAAACATTATATAGTCGATATTTTGTTGAAGAATTTTCGTGACTACAGAAAACCTTCAAAATACCGAAAGTCCGGAGGTACCGTGGAATTCTGTAACTCATTTTTCGAGTTAACGACAAATATCGGTAAATTTAAAATGCTTATAATTTCTGTAATTAACGAAAATTTTTGGTAAGTTAACAGCCAAAATAAAGCTGTTGCTAAATCCTACCGATAGCTGCAGTGCTGTCAACTTATATAGATATTTTCATTCATAATTTTGCGTTTTAATTTTACGGATTTTTGTCGGTAACTCAAAAGATGAGTTACAGAATTCCTCTACAGTAACCTGAAATGTCAAATTACAGCTAATTCAGTTAAAAATGTTAGCAAAAATCCTAAAAATATGGATATGGGGGCTATACCAAAACATTGACCGATATAGCCCATCATCGAAGCTGACCTCCATTTTCCCAAAATTGCAGGCCGCCCATTCCTCCACCGAAGGAAAGAATGAAGTGTTTAGAGACAGACCGGTGTCGTGCACATGATATTCAAATTATTCTAAGCCATTCAGTCGGGAGATTCTGTCACCACAATGAAACTTCTGCCAGCAGAATGAGACTCATAGATATCGCAGCTGCAGAAATCATGGTAGTTTGCATTAATGAGGGCATGTTGTTTTCTCCAGATTAAAAAAAAGCTAGAAACCAAATTGATCCCGTTGTGATAGATAAAAGACATTCGTAGAACATGCCGGATGTACGATCGATCCAAGGAGCAAACATTGACTCGGGTCACTACTTTGTTGAAGCAAAGTTAGATACCGATTAAACATCATATGGGTTAGCGTTCGTGTATTTTATTGCCATGGTAGCAGCAATATATCCCGGAATGCCTGCTCCGTGCTCCACCCATGTAAATGGATGTAGGGAATGGATCCACTTCCGAGCATGTTTGCTGCACCAGAACATTTTCCAGTGTGTGCCAAACTTTGTTGTCAGAATACGAGACACCACCGGAATGTTGTTGTCAATCGCTCCGGAAATTCAAGATTCCTGCAACGATCTCCCCAATAAAGTTTGCGAATTTGTGGACTTTATGAGTCGGTGAAACTTCATGGTTGCCGCTATCCAGGAAACATAGCTCACTTCCACCTGTAGCTTGCAACCTTGTGATGGTTACAGCGGAGATGGAAGACTTGCCTTCCATGCAGTCTGTCGAGTAAAAACAGGTAATGCGTAAGCAACTGGATGAACCCGGAATTGATTATTTGACAAGTGTCCTCAATTATCGTAAGCCACTCTTATTGTACCAAAAAAGTGGAAGGGTGGTCCACATAATAAGCTATGCACAGTACCTCAACAGCATAACACGCCATATCCTCACATATCAGTCGAGGACTGACCTAGAAACACGACATACGATCGAAGACCTTGATACCATCCTATCGTCGATAACATATTTGATGGGTTATGTAGACTTAGTGCAGTTTCCATCTGAGGAAAATAAAAATATCCACCGCTGCCGCACAGTTCACCACCAGGATGCCAGATATGAGGCTTTCCCGAACATATGAACATGAACTAACTACCCCAAGATATTGGGTTAACGTTCGATAACATGTTTAAGAAGTGCCGCCCAAGCCACAAGATCAGGAGTAGGGACAATGTCCTCAAATCGCTGGCCGATAGCACTTAATACAACGAAATCTTGTTGAGACAAGACAGGAGAGATCTTCGTAATCTAGAAAAACGGAGCTGTCCAAGGGTACAAAGGAGAACCTGTAGATCAACAAGCTAAACAAGGCACCGCCATATATACTAGAAACTATAACACATGGTCAGCCCCGACTATAGCCGTTGGTTACTAGTTTGATTCTTATACGGATGATGACCTGTGTTTGATATGAAAATACGAGGTTGTGAAAAACTAAAAAATAGCAGGGTAAACATGGAAATAATGAGCGAACAACATCGAAAAGAAAGACTGGGTAATCCGGCTAAAAATGCCGAAATCGGGAGGTACCGTTCTATGGGGGCTATATCAAAACTTGACATTATGTGCTATTTCAAGTTTCAGGGGGAACGTTTTTGGGGCCCTAACGGAGACCAAATATCAAATGTTTGCCTTCGTATGGATAATGTGACTGAAACCTTCAAAATCCCTCAAATCGGGAGGTACTTTTCTATGGAGGCTCTACGAAAACGTGTACCTATACAGACAATTATCTGCAGGAATGTTTGTATACCAAAATATAGTGTTCATAAGGGTCAAGCAATTTCGATAGGATAATGTGGCTAAACCTCGAAAATGGGCGGTAGCGTTCTATGGGAGTTATATCAAAACGTGGCCTTATAACGACAAATTTGGAAAAAA
Organism: Musca autumnalis; assembly: GCF_047663935.1. Classification (NCBI taxonomy): domain Eukaryota; kingdom Metazoa; phylum Arthropoda; class Insecta; order Diptera; family Muscidae; genus Musca; species Musca autumnalis. The sequence continues at coordinate 97,533,385 of NW_027411644.1, read as the reverse complement.
AAGATGGAAAGTTTGGTTCCCCAACGAAGACAAAATACCAAATTTTTGGCATCGGTTGAATAATATGGATAAAATCTTTAAAATATCGAAAATCGAAAGGTGGCGTTCTATGGAGGGTATATCAAAACGAGGTCCGATATACCCTATTTCAGGGTCCAATATCCTAGGAATAATAATAAAGTTCTATACCAAATTATAAAGCCCTATCTTAAATATTGCGAGCTTTAATCCATTTCAGAAACAGACGGACATACATACGATCATCATTATATCGACTACGACGAATATTTCGATGTTTCAGTTTGAGAATTTAGCTGCAATATTTTGCAGCACTGCATATAGTGTAGTTAGATCTTATAGTGTTAAGATTTACATATATAACCAACTCCGCTATTTTTTTACTTATTATTTTTTAAATCAAAACAAATTAATGTTTCCTCTTACCGCTTGTATATTTTTCACACTTTTCTAAAACCCCCACATGAAGCACTCAATGAAAGTGATGCGGATGATGAATGAGTAGAACTTAAATAATCCAACAATTTAATGACATGACCAACTAAAACAAAATTTAACATCATTTCAGACAAAATTCACATCATGATGATTCATTTGCAATCAAAAACACAACTACTCATACATTACAAGACACGCACGCTCACACCAATAATTGATTGTCACCTACCTGGTGTTGTAAAACCCTCCTGGATTTTATAAATTTCATTTAAATCTCTAGCACTGCACAGGGGTGTATCGACTTGGGTGGTTTCATTGAAACGGGCATAATCAATTTCATATGCTTGGCGATCTTTGTTGTAGACCACCACCGGATCAAAACGATGACCCCATAAAATCTCAGTGTTAATATAACTAGAACGAGCTTGGGTCGATTGACCTGTGGATTCTACAGTACCCTCTAAAATGACGACAATTTCAAATTTATCATTGAGAATATCTGTAGCCGACATATTATAGAGTGGTGAGTTTTCATCGATTTTATGTTCAATAACCATGGGCCATATGAAGAAGATATCTGAACCACAGTCATCAGCTCCAATTTCCAGATCGGTGAAATGTTGTGTCATAACTTCTCCTTCCTTGGTGGTTTTGGTGCGTATCAATTGGGCCCTGACACCAGCACCAATTATATGCGACTTACGCATATCACCTACACGGAACATAAGACTGAGGCCACCATCCCGCTGGCAAATAACAGCATTTTTCGAGAACAGCAACGTCTGGGCCCGTTGTTTGGCTCGAGTCATTTTGGCAAAAACAATGCCAGCCATAAATGCTGAGGACATAACACCATAAATCGATTGGAAACACATCATAAATATGGCCTCGGGACATTCTTCCGATGTTGTACGTACACCATAACCAATTGTGTGTTGAGTTTCAATAGAGAACAGGAAACACGATGTGAAACCATTAATAGCCGAGACACAAGGTTGCCAGCCACTTTCCTCTGCAAAGAAATTCAATAAATACAGGTATTCCCTTCCTTTATGCTCTACTCACCTTGATTGTGCGGTAAATGCAATTCTTCCAGATCACCATGTGTGTACATAATAAGCCACCACAGCACTGCAAATATCAACCACGACAATATAAATGACAATGCAAAGGCCAAAAGTGTCCAACGCCATTGTGTATCCACCAAGGTGGTGTACATATCTTGCAAGAATCGTAAGCGTCTCCGTGTCAAATTCTTTTGCAGAACATTACAGTCACCATTCTTGAAAACAGCTCGTCGTCTTACTTTACGCATGCTGCCTGGTCGGAAATTACGTGATCTAAACGAGATACATAAATAAAATATCAATGTTAAGCAATACGCCTAAAAGTATGCAATAATTTATAGATTATTTATTCTGGTTTTTAGCGTTGTGTGGATTCTAAATTTCAACTGTCAATGGGTGACTCAAAAATACTTTTTAAATCATCCACTATAGGCGGAGAGTATAAAGCAGCTATCGGCAGCGTGCCCTTGCTGAGAGCAAAAGAGCATAAATTTCAATGTAAAATGCATGAAAATTACGCTCTTTTGCTCTCAGTAAGGGCACGCTGCCGATAGCTGGTATAAAGAATGCTTGTACGAAGTACATGCATGTTTCTGATTCTAGTCTAAAGAGGAGTACACACATTGTATGTTCCAGAGCTTCCATAATCTACTAACTATTATTATTTTTCCCCATATCATGAAGGAAAGGGATCGTTATTGTAGTAAAAATTTGTAGATTCTTGCAGGTTCTGGGACGGGCATACAGTTTTGAATGACAGCCAACGTATTTTTGGAACAATTTTGTGGCAAATAAAAACGCTTTTTCAGCTACAAATGTTTGAAATACAATATGTAAAGCCAATAATATATCGATAAGTTACTATAGGAATGGCAATGTTAATATACCTCCATCTTATAGAATTAAGTATTTCACTGGTAGCGCAATTTCATATGGGCGTTATGGCCTTCCTATCGATGGTCACAAAGCCCAAATTCATCATTACCCAACGCCCAATTTTTGGTGGAGGGTATACAATAATTTGGTGGACCTTTTAAAGTATATATGTATATTCTTTCCGTCCGTCCCACACTGGTTCAGAATAGTTTTTTCCTGGTCAAACCCCTGTAACTTTTGAACGGATAGAGATATTTTCATAATTATTTTTTTGTTGGACAGATAACAAAATCAACCTTCGAATTCGGTCTATTAGTTGCCGAGGAATTCATGCTCAAAGTAAAAAAATCGAGTTTTTTATATTTTGCATCAAAATATGAGTGTTTTTGAGTTGTTCATATGTCCTAACTATTTAAAAAAAGGTCAAACACCAATAAACAATCCACAAAAATACAAAAAATTAAAAAAAGAAATGGAAAACATTTTTTTAATTTTTTTGTTTCGTTTATTGTTGAAGATTTAATCTCATTTGATTGCTTAAGGGGAAGTATTCCCCCAATGGCTTAACTTCATTTATTACCCTCTATTACAGAGAGTAATGTTTTTCAAAACGAACTGACAGTGTTGCAAAATTTGACTGTTCGCTACTAATATCATCCAGGCGAAGGGAATTATTAACTGGCTTTTCAGCTTTTTGAAATGATGCCTTTTTTGGCGAAAAACCGAACTCTTTAAGTGTCTAGTATTCTCAAATAAATGAGAATCACACTCACTTTTCGGCTTTTCCAAAAAATCAGAACAAAACAAGTAAGCAAATGCTATAGTCGGACGGAGCCGACCTTCTAGGAATTATCTATGTGCAACCACTTTGCACGCTGAATGTCCGGGTATGATTGCCACGCCTGGCCGCAAATTTTCAACGGTGGCACAATACCCCTTTGTAATGCTGCCGATATTTCCTGAATATTTCAGCCATGAAAAACTTCCCTACAAGTGGCAACTTAGGACATGTCTTTCGGGTTAGGCGATAAAAAATACGTCACATATCAATGGCATAACATGAATCCATTGGTATAAGATAAGCCTCCCTTGTCCCTACTGGGATATTTGTGGAACAATTATATTAATTATACATTTCTAAACAATATGCCAAAATTGGAAAATTCACATTGATTGTGGGTTAATTGAAGATCTATCGTCCTCACATATGCTTGGTAAAGCACGCAGTTTTGGGATTTTCAGGCCACTTCGAAAATAGTTCTTTGTAGTTATATACATTTTTTATACCGATAGAAATAACTAATAATGAATAGAAATTCAAATAATTTTCATGCAAACAAATTTGTAAATCCCAAAAATATTCATATTCAATTACACACCAAGTCAGATAGTATAAGTCAGCTCCGCTAACGGTAATGTACCCTCAGCATCTGAACAAAAAAGAAACAAACACAATAATTATGCCGTATAGAAAATATATATATTTTGTAGGTATCGGAAATTACAAATCAATTGTAGTAAGCTAACTTCTGAATTTTGAAAAAGTTTGAGAATTATTTTTTGGAAATTTTGGACCATTATCTCAGGAATTATGGACTTACTCCGGAAAAATTGTATCGTTGCAAAAGGTAATGTGAAAAGAACCTTCTTCAAAAAATTCAAATAGATCCGAGACTGGTCCTCAAACTGCACTTTTCCCAAATTTCGTGTAGGAGGTACTCGAAGGACGGGACCGATATAGTCCATATTCCAACCTGATACATTACTGGATGAAATAATAGGATGTGCAAAGTTTGGACCAATCAGAAAATCCCCTTGAGAGTTATCGTGCGGATTTACCATTTTAGTTAGTTTTCTTGTTTGTTTTCCAGGGTTTCGTGGACCTTTTCGGCCATAATCTCTGGAGGTATGGACTTCCCACTGCAATTGTACCATCGTAAAGGGGGCCGCAAGGACAATCTGCTGAAAAAAATCAAAACGATTCGATAGGACTCCTAAATTTCACTTTTCCAAACTTTGTGTGGGAGGTACTCGAAGGTGTGGACCGATATAGTCTTATCCGATCTATATCTGGAAGGAATAATAATATATGGAAAGTTTGAACCAAATCGAGAGTTATCGTTCACACAATTTTTCAAAAAACTTTTGAACTTTTGTGGGGATGTGACCGAAGGAGTGAACCGATATAGCCCATATTCGAAATTAAACTAAGTTTGGGCAAAAAATTACGAAGTGCAAAATTTGGTTCGAATCGGTAGATCCGTTCGGGAGAGACAGAGGAACGGACAGGGCTAAATCGACTGCAAACTGTTTGAAACGAATTTCGTCCAAACATACTTGGAGTCTAAAACCATTTTTTCGATGGGCACATCTTTCGTCGTATTGTGTACATTTTGTATTAACCTAAAGGCTGAGTGTATAATAGATGTGGCGAAGCGACCCCATGCTGCAATATTTGTATAAAAGTTCAATAAGACAACTGAACTGAAAATTTCTCTGTCATGATTGAAACAATTTGTAGTATGAGAGGAAATTGTGGTTCTCTACACAAAACCCATTATATATTAGGCAGTAGACCCGTTATCTAGCAGACACATTATTGCAATTTGCATCTGGGGTAATATCAGTATTTATTTTTCCATATGTAGGCTACTTTGCCTGTATATGCCATCTAGGAAAAAAAATATGGACCAAAAATAAAGTTTGTATATTTTTCATTCAAAAGTAACCCGCTAAGTAATATCGGATCATCATACAAAATTGTAGGCATCTTCTTCGACCTAAACCCTTACCTCGTGCAAAATTTCGTGACTATTGAGCTATAATTGCGACCTCTAGTGTGCTTATGATTACACTTCAAGCAAAAAACTGGATATATTAGGCTGTAACTCTGTTATCTGATCGCGTAAATCAATATAATTGGCATCATGGAAGGGGCAAGAGTTGGTCTTCCAAATATTATTTACGTGGAAGACACATTCCTCCAGGAATAAAGATATAACCGGTATATTACAAATTTTCACACAAAAGTTATGGTCCATTCAAATTGCAGGCATCTTCTTTGTCATATACTATTACCTTGTTCGAATTTTCGAGGACATCGGGCTATTATTGCGACCTACAGAGCAGTTACAAAATCGGATAAAAAATATGTTTTTGGTCCATTTCACCCGCTAAATATTTCACGATCATCACCAATTAAAATAGCGATCTATTCTGATGTGAAACCGACCTCCATACCAAATTTCGTGACGAACGGTCCAAAATTGCGGCCTGGAGTTTGATTACAATTTATAATGGACAGACGGACACACGGACGGACGGACACACATCTCAAAATCGCACACATTGGGGGTCTCCGACGAATATTTCGCAGTGTTACATGAATTTTTTCCAAAACAAACTTATAATACCCTTTCCACATAGTGATGTAGGGTATAAAAAGGGCATCATTTCAAAAAGCTGAAAAGCCAATTGATAATTCCCTTCGCCGGGATGAAATCATGATATAGGTAGCGATCAGTAAAATTTTGCAACACTGTCAGTTCGTTTTGAAAATCATTACTATCTGTAATAGAGGGTAATAAATGAAGTTAAGCCATTGGGGGAATACTCCAGCTTAAGCAATCTTTTTTTCAAAAAAATTAAATTTTTTCCAAAATAAAAAAAAATAATCCTCCTTGGGTTTTCATAAAACTTATATAACTCTTATAAAAACTCATATATTAAAAAACTGTCCCTTTGTGCAAAAAAACTATAATTTATGGGATTGAAAATAGGCTATATCGGTCTACGTTTTGATATGGCCCCCATATAACGGTACCTCTCGATTTTCGGTAATTTGACATTTAAGATTCTTAGTGGTTTCACCACTTCTCGACCAAAAATTGTCAACATTGGTTCCAATACCGATTTTCGGTATTTTGGGGATTTTAGCTACAATTTCTAACCAAACTTGATGTAATTTTACATTTTATGTTCTTAGTGGTCACAGCACCGAAAATTGTTTACATAGGTCCAGTTCTGTTATAAGCCCCACAAAACCGTAACTCTCAATTTTCGGTATTTTATTAGTTTAAAGCACAATTTTAACCGAACTAGCTATAATTTGGCTTTTGAGGTTCTCTGTGGTCACGAAACTTCTTCACCAAAAATTGTAAAGATAGGTACATGTTCTGATATAGCCCCCATACAACGGTGCCCCCCGATTTTCGGTATTTTGAGGATTTTAGGTAACATTTTTAACCGAACTAACTGTAATTGGACATTTGTAGTTGTTAGTGGGCATGAAATTTCTCCACCAAAAATCGTCAACATAGATCCATGTTTTGGTATAGGCTCCATATAACCTTACCTCCCAATTTTCGGTATTTTGAGGATTTAAGCTACAATTTTTAATTAAACTAGCTGTACTTTGACATTTATGATTATTGCTGGTTCCACCACTTCTCAGCCAAAAATTGTCAACACAGGTCCATGTTTTGTTATAGACCTCATATAAGGGTACCTCCCAATTTTCGGTATTTTAAGGGTCTTAGCAACATTGTTTGACGGAACTACCCGTAATTTGCTATTTGAGGTTCCTTGCAGTTACAAAACTTTTCCACCAACAATTGCCAACAAAGGGTGCCACCGTGGTGCAATGGTATGCACAAACGCCTTGCACGCTGAATGTCGTGGGTTCGATACTCCACAGTAATATTGGCGATATTTTCTGAGTATTTCACCCATGTTAAAATTGTCTACACGTGGTGTCTTAAGACACGCCGTTCGGACTAGGCGATAAACAATAGGTCCCATATCATTGAGCTAATATGACTCGGGGTGCACTCATTGATATGATAGGAGTCTCCCATGTAGCTCCACACTTTGGTATAGACCGGATATAAAGGTAGCACTTGGTTGATTTATTAGGTTGGATATTTAAGGCACTTGGGGTATCCGTGGTCGAAAAAGTTTGTGAAACAGGAAAGGAAACTAATTATTCCATTTTTGTTAGTAACATTTTATAGTGGAGGATATAAAAAGTTTGGTCGGCCGAAATTAACGACTTTGTACTTGTTATACCCTCCACCATATGGAGGGTATAATTAAATTTGTCATTCCGTTTGTAACACATCGAAATATTTGTCGGAGGCCCTATAAAGTATATATATTATTGATCTGTTGAAATCAAGATACAGCTCGCAATTTTAAAGATAGAGAGTCAACATTTGGTACAGAAAATGTTATTACTTGCAGGATGGTAACTCCCAATTTTCGGTATTTTTATGGTTTTAGCTTCATTATCCTTCCAAAATGGCTAAAATTTGGTACGTAGTCTTCTTTAGGGGTATACAACTTTGCCCCAGAATTTTGTCCGTATCGGTCCACACCTTCATATAGCCCCCATAGAACGGTACCTCCCGATTTTCGGTATTTTTAAGGTCTTAGGTTCATTATCCTATCAAAATGGCTGAAATTTGGTACGTAGTCTTCTCTAGGGGTATAAAACTTTCCCCCAGAATTTTGTCGGTATCGGTACACACCTTCATATAGCCCCCATAGAACGGTACCTCCTTATTTTCGGTATTTTGAAGGTTTTAGATTCATTATCACACCGAAATGGCTGAAATTTGGTACTTAGTCTACGTTGATGGTATTAAACTTTCCCCCATAACTTTGTCGGTATCGGTCCGTGCCTTCATATAGCCCCCATACAACGGTACCTCCCGATTTTTGGTATTTTAAAAGTTGTGGCCTCAATATTCCACCGAAATGGCTGAAATTTGGTATTTAGACTTCGTTGGGGGCACTTAAACTTCCCCTTTGAATTTGTCCGTACAGGTCCACGACTTCATATAACCCCCATGAAAGGTACCCCCGATTTTTCGTATTTTGAAGATTATGTCTTCAATATTCCACCAAAATGGCTGAAATTTGGTATTTAGTCTTCAATGTCATATAAAACTGTTCACCAAAAATATGTCTGTATAGGTCCACGCTTTCACATTGCCCCATTTCTGACTAAAATTCGTCGGTATAGGTCCACGTTTCGATATAGCCCCCATAGAACGTCCCGATTTTCGTAATACTGAAGATTGTGAAGTCAATATCCAACCGAAATGGCTGAAATTCGTTATTTCGTCTTCCAAGAGTTATAAAATACTCCACAAGAGTATTATCAGTATAGGTCCACGTCTTCCTATATCCCCATAGAAACGTACTTCTTGATTTTCGGTATTTTTTAAGTTTTAGCCACATTCTCTTACCGAAATATAGGAAATTTGGTATTTAGTCTAAAAACTTTCCGTCAGAAATTTGTCGGTATAGATCGACATTTTGAAATAGCCCCCATAGAATGGTGCCTCACATTGTTTTACCGAAATTGCTGAAATTTAGTGTTAAGTCTTCTTCATACACGAAAGGAAACTAATTATTCCATTTTACTTCAATACAACATGTGGTGGAGGGTATAACAAGTTCGGCCCGGCCGAACTTAACGCCGTTCTTACTTGTTGTATATACAGTTGCACCACTCAGAGCCTTATTTCCTGGGCAAAACTCCGTAATTTTTGAACGGATCTTTTTAAAAATTAAAAACAACAAAACTGAAATTAGGCTGCATAACCATGCAAAAATTAAAATATTAAAAAAATAAAAAATTTAAAGCAATTTTTGCCAAAAAGTGTAAAATTTGTACATTGGTGGCGCTTTTCATTGGGATAGCTGTTGCAATTTTGTTTTTCAAAATAGTCTGGCTTAATCCCATTGTAGTTGTTTTAATATTTTAAAACAACTAATTTATTAGTGGAGAAAGTTTGGCATGTTCGCCAAGGTTCCCTTGTTTTCTGTTTGCGGATATTCACCACCGAAACTATTTTTCAATTGGTTTTTTTTTTAAATATTAAAACAACAACAAGGGGATTAAGCCAGACTATTTTGAAACATCAAAATTGTAAAATTTGTTCAAAAATTTTGCGTAAAACTCATATAAAAACACTTTTTTTCAAAACATGTCGCATAATTTATATGGAAAAACGGTAAGAAAAACAGTAATTTTTAACAATATAATTTCAATACATTTAAAACTCTGTTAAGCCAACGGAACTGGACTAGTATATATGGGCTGAAAGAAAACACTCTCAGACATATTTTTGCGAAAACGAAACGTCGTTCCATGTTGTTCCATAAAAGTTCTATTCCACTAAAGTTGAATTTCATTAAAATTTAGAAAAATTACCTCAAGCTCAAAAAAACCCTTTTTCTTAAATAGAAAAATAAAATCGTACGCTACGTTCATTTATTAAAATGTCCCTTAAAGGCAACAGTACAACCTACTTAAATATAATAATTAACACAATATCTTTTATAGTTTCAGACAAATAGCTATTTCTTGTGGGTCGTGAGCATGGGCTGAGGGTATAAAAATATTACAGAGCTCTATCTCCAACTTGGCTTAGTTATCGTTACATCTTAAATTAATGTTTCTTTTTAATTTTTTAAATATTACCTTGCGGTATTTGCTTGCAAAATGAACTTTAGCTGAAGTATACTATAAATATCTTCGAAACTTATGAACAGAAAAACGTTAGCATTCTCGATGTAAGATGATTTTTTACACACAAACATTGCTAATTAACATTGCACTAAATTTATGAATGTCATCGTTGAACAAATTTATCATTATTTCTAGACTGGTGTCAATGTGTCAAGCAGAAGTCGTATTGTGGTTTCTTATGTGTTATTACATATACATATACAGAGGTCGAAAATAACTAAAATGTCGTTCAGTTGATTTTCTTTTCTTTTTTCCTTTGTTAAAAAATTTTGTTGAATGAAAAATATATCGTGAAAGCATTAGAACCATCAATATGTTTGGCAGTCGAGATTCTCATATTGATTTTACGATATTTTAATGTTATGCCATTCTTAAATATTCGCAATAAAATCTAATAATATCTTCTTTTACCAATCAAATAAAAATTCCCCGATTTAAAGTTTTTTTAATTCTCATCATATTCCCCTTCGTTAACATAATTCACTTCAATCGCCTCATAAATTCAAAGAAATTCGCTGCCACGACAACGTACATATATCTGATGCATACATTTTAATAGACATCTGAGACATTAATGAAATTAATTTGATATTAATTAGAAACGTTTAGCATCAAAGTTCAAGTCGTGTCAACAACGCGCTCCTATTCACACAAACACACTGGGCCAGCTGCCAATGCTGATGTTACGTGGGCAAAGAATCTAACGGGGTATGGATGACGGTCTGCCTTGTTGAATGGATGACATCGATTGGAGCAAACCTTATATGTACGTTTGTCGATCGAACATTAGGTCTGCTCTAGTCGTGAATAATTGAATGTAATGAATAAACAAACGCTTTGCCGCTGAATGCTGTCAATTAATTAAGAAATTAACATTTGTTTGCTGCCACGCTGAAAAATGATAAACCAACATACACACATTATGCCAAAGGCAAAGAATTTCAACGCTTGTTTTGAATTGGGTGACACACATCATTCGAGTACAATGCAAAAGGTATTCATAGGACGAAGTGTATCTTAACATTTAGGGCGTATCCCAGCAAAATTTTATGGAAGTGGTTCCATGAGATGCCATGATTTCACTGGATCTTTTGCATTGGTTCAAATGAAGTCGTGAAAGATCCGATCTTTTCATCACCATTTGAACCCATTCAAAGGAAGTCGTGAAAGATCCGATCGTTTCATCAGCATTTGAACCAATTCAAAGGAAATCGTGATAGATCCGATCTTTTCCTCAGCATTTGAACCCATTCCATCGATCCAATAGAGATGAATATTGTGTTTTTATTTTTACACATGTATATATTCTTTTATTGATCTAAATATGTACGTTTAAAGCAATGTAAGATTTATTATGCTAGGAAGTCCCAATCATTGAGCTAAAAGTTGAGTCGGACTGCACTCTTTGGTATTAGTCGTGTTCCTTTACGTGCCTGAGGTTACCAGTTTTTACCCGCAAAGTGTTTCCTTACTTTTAAAAGCATACAATTTATATGAGAGCAGTTCACCACTTTTACCATTTTTGCAACAATTACCATTTTTAAAAGTAAAGGAAAGACCAATTATAAAAGTTTCCTTACCTTACCTGCTCTAGAGAACACTGCTCAACAAGTCGATTTGTAGATCCCTACAAAACAACAAACATTTCCAAAACGTTGTAAAATAAAATTCACGAAATAGTAATCTGAAGTTGGAGTCAATGTCGAAATCTGCACTGCACTGATGGGAAGTAAAATCCTTTTGTAAGATGAATCAAACCCTGTGGCGGAGGAAGTAAGCTCTGTTGCGTGCAGCGGCGGTGTTTAGACTGCAACAGCTGGGACGGCCGGAAGTCAAGTTTCTCACTTAAATTTACAACCTGTCGCTTGTCAAACACATCGTTCCCGAAGTCTGGAAAATAAGCCAGCTACTGAAGCCCGAAAAGGATGCCAGCAAAAGTGAATCTTACAAACCGATTTCGTTTTTGTCGCCCGTAGCAAAAGGACCCTTGTGACTATAGTTCTTCCAGCATCAGAAATAATTTTCCAGTTGCCGATCAATAGCATGGGATCCGTAAGCAGCACAACAACTGCGCTGAAGGCCATCTCCACACATATTAGCCGAGGACTCACTCAGAGCAAGTCGTGCTCATAATCTAGAAAGAGAAGTCTAACGTTACAAGAGAGAACCTCTAGATCAACAAGCCTTTCAACCAGGTTTAAGTAGCATTCACACGAATGCAGTCGTAGATGCAGTAAACAGTTTTCGTGTGAATGCGGTCCTTGGAGAACATCCACCATCTATCGCAGCTGAGAAGCACCAGCTGTCAGGACAAACCAGAGTAGTTTTGGGTCAATACGCTCGGGATGGTGCAGCCGTCAAAATTCCTATAGGGCAAGTACTGATGACACCGTGGAAAACATCTGCCCCACGACACACTACCAATCCTGCTAAAAAACTTAAGTTTGCAACTTTGTGGTTACAAAACATATAAATAGCGAAATAGCCACATTCTTACGACTGATAGACCCAGAGTCAGATTAAGCAGAAAAATGATATATATGATAGATGTAAACTTTATGATGATAAATAAATTATAGTTATTTCATTAATTGCTTTAAATTAATAAAATAAAAAAATGAAAATCATTTTTCAATACAGCATTTTCCATTTTCCGAACAAGACGTGAAAATTACATGCCAAAGGGTTGGTGAAAATGACATGCCAAAGATTAGTGAAAATGCTATTCTTGGGAATTGGTTAAGATGGCATGCCAAAGGATTGGTTTAGATGCCATGCAAAAGAATTGTTGAAGATGTCATTCCATCGAGTTAGTAAAGATGACATGCTTAGGATCTGAAAATGAATTGCATCTTTTGGGGGTCACGCTCTTGTAAAAAGAATGAGTGAAGATGCTGAAAAAATTACATTCCATTTCACTTGCACCCATTCTTGAATAGCATCTTTGGCATCGAACATTTTGCTGGGATATTATAGATTATACCATTAATAACAATTGTGATTGCTAAATAAATATACAGCTATGGACGCATAAATGGCACGTTATAAAATTCAAATATACAATTAATTATTTTCGAACTAAAATCTAATAAAGTTGAATGTTTTATAATTTTTAGTTATTGCTGCAATGTTACTTGTTCCAATTTATATTTATATTTATATTTCGCTTATTATTTAGCTTTAAAATATTTTGTAAAATCAGTGCTGATTTTAGATGGACATATAAATGGCACACATAATTTAAATTGCAAAAATTTATAGAATGTTAGAAAATGAGATCAATAGGAAAAAAAGTAACTTATGTAAGGTTTACATGTCTTACCGGGGTAGGAGGAGGAAAATGTGTATTTGTGGCAAAATTTTCTCAACTATGGAAATTTTCTTGACAAAAACTTTTAGGATTCGATTAAATTTTCTATAGAGAATCCCGTTATATTGATTTATGGCAGAATTCGGAGGTCTTTGTGCCGAGCCAAGGGAAATGACGGGTTGCTATGATAGGGGTGACGCCCAAAAAAATCCGACATAGATTTTTTCCTTTGAGCTAAAACCAGCCTAGTTATCATGTACATATGTATGTCAACTTATGTATGTATGGCCGAATGGCTATGATATGTCGCAATCATATAAAATAAATTCCGTGGAAAACTATTACCCAGGGTAAGGGGTGTAGGTTATCACATGGTCGGCCCCTTCCGACTATAGCCCACTCTTACTTGTTTTTTTAAGGGAACACCCCCGGACGAGGCCGACCATGTGGCCTAACCCTGGGTAATAGTTTTCCACGGAATTTATTTTATATGATGTCGGATTTTTTAGGCTGCACCGCTATCCTAGCAACCCGTCAGACCACTTTCATAATCTCAGAATGCCGTACTCTCCTGAACAATAGGAAAGCTGATTGGCAAAGGTTCAGAGAATTTAATTTATCACCGCTTCAGAAAGCTGCCCATTCCCTCTGATCCTCCAGTAGCTGAGAGAACTTTCCGGGACATCATCACTGCAGTATCCGCTCGCTACTTACCTGCTGGTTTCGGGTATTAGACCAGCAGGTATGTAGCGAGCGTATGCTGCAGTGATGATAAACGAAATTTCCCAGCAGATGCGACGGGACTAGTAAATGAGCTTGATGCGCTTCGTCGTACGAACCTGAAGACATAAGAGTTAGAGAGCTTACACTTGATGACAACAGGCTAGTAGGCGAACATAAGCGGAAAAAGTGGCTAGACCACCTGGAGCAGTGCAACATTGGTTCAGGATTAAGTAAATTGTGGACAATGGTTAAATAACTGTCGAATCCGGGAAAGACGTATGATAGAACGACTGTTACTTTCAACGGCGTGACCAGCCGATTAGGTACCTCAACAATTTACGATGGTCGATGTGTAGATGCCATCCGAAACGCGTAATCATCCAAAGCCTTGGGCAAACACCGAATATCGATGGTATTGCTTAAGCAGCTAGATGAACCCGGAGTTGAGTATTTACTACTACCCTCCAGACGGCATAGAGATCGTAATGTATGCGGATGATTGTACGATCTTGGCGTCGGGTCCTATCGTCGATGACATATGTGATAGGTTAAATGTCTACAAGCTGACCTAAAGCAGTTCTTCCATTTGAGGAATATGACAATATCCGCAGCTAAATCCACTGCCACACTGTTCTCCACTTGTACGGCTGAAATGAGGCTCCCACCATGGTGTGGGTACTGAATCCGACCACTACCTAACCCAAAATATTGGGTGTAACGTTCGATAGGATGTTTAAGTCGTCCGCGCTAGTCGCAGCTATTTGCGATAAGATAAGAAGTAGGAACAAGGTCCTCAAGTCGCTGGCCGGCAAACTTTTTTCTAGAGCAAATTCCTGTTAGGTGCAAAAATTATTCGACCACGGATGCCCCCAAATACTTAAACTAGGTCAAAAAATGTATCAAAAAAATTCTTCAATCTGTTGTTGCCAAAAATATGCCGAAACATCGATTTTTGGTGGAGGAGTTTCGAGATCTCTGAGAACTTCGAATGTCAAATTAAAGTTAGTTCGGTTAAACATTTTAGCTAAATCCTCAAAATACCGACAATTGCAAGATACCGTTCTATAGGGCCTATACCAAAAAAAATGGACCTATGTGGACGATTTTTAGTGGAGAAGTTTCGGGATCACTGAGAATGTTAAATTTCAGCTATTTCAGTAAAAAATTTTAGCTAAAATCCTCAAAATACCAAAAATTGGGGGTACCGGAACGTGGGAGCTATACCAAAACGTGGACCTATATTGGTAATTTTTAGTGGAGACGTTTTTCGGTCATTTGGAACCTCAAATGTAAAATTTCAGCTATTTTGGTCAGAAAATGTAGCTAAGAGCTATACCCAAACATGGATCTTCAAACTTTCACGACGTCGAAGATAATAACTTTTCATTTAGCTGTGTTTTTGAGATGGACGTTTTCGAGGCTTTGCGGCCTATTAAATCGCAGGCTAGGGCGTAGATGGTATACCCGTCAAGTTTTTAAAACTCATCTTTCCTTATATCTCAAGGTATTTGAATTTGTTTTCAATGTTATTGAAAGTGGTGAATTCAGTCTTTTCACAAGCGTGGAAAGTAGCTAGGGTCGTTCCCATTCCCAAGGTAAAATAAGTTCATACAATCGATAACATGAGACCAATAAGCATTTTGCCAGCGCTCTCAAAAGTTGCTGAGCACCTTATTTTAAGTCAAATTCAAGCATTTGTTGATGACAGAAAATGTATCCACAACTATCAATATGGCTTCAGACGTGGACTTAGCACTACTTCACTTTTAGTAGATCTTACCGACTCAATTTGATAGAGGTGACAGTGGTGTTTTAATTGCCCTAGATCTATCTAAAGCTTTTGAGCGTGTAGATTACACAATACTACTTGATAAACTTAAATCTAGGTTTTTGTTTGATTCGACATCGTGTAAGTTAATCCACTCATTCTTGTCAGGGCGTTCCCAGTATGTTACGTACAATGGAAGTACTTCCAACAGGCGTAATATTTACAGTGGTGTGCCCCAAGGGTCCATTTTGGGACCCTTCTTTTTATTTTATATATTAATGACATTGGTAGTTGTGTTCTGGGCAATGCCTGTCGTCCTTTTTGTATGCAGATGACATACATTTATTTTTTAATGGGAAATCTGTTGCTCAATTGGAAGATAACGTCAATATTAACTTATGCGCCATTTCAAATTGGCTGCGAAACAACAAATTAATTGTAAATGCTTCTAAGACTAAAGCCATGCTATTCGGTCCAATATGGCGTATGGATGGTAGTATGAATATACAGATTGATGGCTCAACGGTTGGTTTCGTTGACAGATTATAATGTTTAGGAGTTGTTATAGACTGGATTTTTCTGCCCATATTGATGGCTTATACCCTAGGGTAATAAGTATACTTCCAAGGTTGTATTCTACAGAACTGTTTTTGCCATTTAGTATTAAGAGAAACTTAGCTTATGCCATGTTAATGTCTATTATATCTTATGGCATAGAAGTCATTTCTGGTACAACGGAGGAGAATATTGATAAACTAGAAAGACTTTTCAATATGATAATTAGATTTGTCTACAGTTTGCCTATTTCTCAACATGTTTCTGCTCATGCCAGTAACTTTCTTGGAGTTCCCTTTAAAATATATGTTAAAGAACGTGTTTTATCATTTCTTTACAAATCTGTGCTTTTGGACCTACCTGGTGTTCTACGAGAAATACTGTGTTTTTTCAGATCTGCTAGGAATACACAATTACGTTATCCACGTTTTTCTTCATCCGTTTACGAACGATCATTTATCGTTCGCTCTGCGCGTTTGTGGAACGAACTTCCCACTGAGCTACGTCAATTTTCTTTTTCCCGAAGAGTATTTCGTAACAAGTTGAAAGCGTTGCTCAGAACAGCTGAACCTGTAGGTTCGACAGACATACATATATGTATGTTAATGACGTTTTTTAGCAGCGTCGGCTGATGTTGCTGAGTAGATTCTGTTTGCTCTGGCATTGATTTGATAATTTTTGAACCATCAGCAATAGATGTAATTTGTATATCACCAATATTTTTGAAAATTTAACATAGCTGAAGCCAAGGTTTACCCTTTCAGAACACGCGACTTGTGATTGTATATTATACAAATTTAATATATTTGGATAAAACAAGTAAAAAAGTACCAGTCGGCTTTGCCGACAGAGATATACCCTCAGCCTGTGCAAATTGAAACACTTTTTTCACAAAAAATTATGTATTTAGGGGGTTTCAAAATTTTGGTCGTATGAACCGACAAAAATGTTGATTAAGATTGAAGTTCAAAAATTTTGCGGAAAAGGTACTTAAAGGAATGGGCCGACATAGACCATGGGGGTTAGGCCGAGACGATTTGTATGGAAGGAAAAAAGTGATAGTGGGCGCCTGGAGTTTCTGATTCTTGGGATTGTACTGAGCAAAAAAGTCCACTAGACCATATGTCTACGGTGAAAATCGAGCCCCCGGATTTTGACTTGAACATTTTTTCAAGGATATTTTGGCCACACCATATCTCAGAAACTTGACCTATCCTGAAAATTTCCTTTTGCGTTCTTAGTGCACTCACCAAGGGCTTTCATCTTCAAAAGGAAATTTCCACCCACTGACTTTGAGTCAAATTTTGTAGCACAGTGTTATTTATCGATATTTTCCGAAAAATTTGCACTTTCTCGGGGCCATAACTGCCTGAAGGAGCGTTCCAATGCTTTTGCGATGTACTAGAGAGTTCTTAATTATTGTCTTGGCTACAAAAAAAACTTCAAGTCAAAATCCGGGGGCTCGATTTTCTTTTTTGCTCAGTACAATACCAATAATCAGAAAATCCAGGCGCCCATGGTGGTGTTCAAATCGCCCCACCCTAATGGGGGTGCCATAGGGGGTTTTTACACCCTTCGGGCTGTTTTCTCAAGAAGTATGGACTTACCCCTGAAATAACTTTTACCATCGTAATTGAGGTAGCGAATGAAAGTTGCTTCAACAAAAATCAAAGTGATTCAATAGCAGGTCTTAAAGTGAACTTATCCAAAATTTTGTGTGGGAGGTAGGGGATGGAGTGGACAAATATAGTCCATATTCGAACCTGATATATATCTGGTAGATATTATGAGAATGTGTAAAGTATGGACCAAATCGGTCACTCCCATCAAGAGTTATCGTGCGCAAAATTTTTCCGAATATTTTTGAACTTTTGTGGGGTAGGTACCTGAAGGAGTGGACCGATATGGCTTATCTACGAACTTAAACTAAGTTTGGAAACAACATTACGAAGGCCAAATTTTGACCGGAATCGGCATATCCATTCGAGAATTATCTTGCGCTTCCACCGATAAACATGATGTCATAGGGTTTGTTTTTCAACTTTCAGGCTATTTTTTCAGGAAGTATGGACTTGCCCCTGAGGAAACTTGTACCTTCTTATAGGGGGCAGTGAATACAAGATGTTACAACAAAAACCAAGGCGATTCGAGAGCAGGTCCTAAAATGAACTTTTCCGAAATTTTATGTGGGAGGTACTCGAAGGAGTTTACCGATTGAGTCCATATTGGAACCTCATCTAAGTCTGGTAGAAATTTCATAATGTGCAAAGTATGGACCAAATCGGTTACTCCCTTCAAGAGTTACCGTACGCACAAATTTTCGGAACATTTTCGAACTTTTGTGGGGGAGGTACCGGAAGGAGTGGACCGATATAATCCATCTTTGAACTTGAACTAAGTTTGGACAAAATATTACGAAAGCCAAATTTTGGACCGAATCGGCGGATCCGTTCGAAAGTTATCTTGCGCTCCAACCACTACACACGGTGTCATAGGGTTTTTGGTAACTTTCAGGCTATTTTCTCAGGAAGTATGGACTTGCCCCTAATGAAACTTACAGCGTCGTATAGAGGACAGCGAATACAACTTGCGTAAATAAAAATCAATGCGATTCGAGACCAGGTCCTAAACTGAACTTTTCCGAAATTTTGTGTGGGAGGTACCCGAAGGAGTGGACCGATTGAGTCCATGTTGGAACCTCATCTTAGTTTGGTAGAAATTACACGATGTGTAAAGTATGGACCAAATCGGTTATTCCCTACAAGAGTTATCGTGCGCACAAGTTTTGTGACAATTTTTGAACATTTGTGGGGGAGGTACCTGAAGGAGTTGACCTATATGGCCCATCTTCGAACTTAAATCGAATCTGGACAAAATATTTCGATACCCAAAATTTGAACCGAATCGATTGATCCGTTCGAGAGTTATCGTGCGCACCAGCCAGACAGACAGACGGACAGACAGACAGACAGACAGACGGACGGACATTGCTAGATCTACTCAAAATTGTCTGAAACGGATATCGTACAAACATACTTGGGGTCTAAAACCACTATTTCGATGAGGCACATTTTTGGTCGTATCAAAGTGTAAATACCCTCTTTAGCCTAAAGGCTGAGGGTATAATGAAATGTTTTTGTACGTGGCAAAAAATATTGGCCTTAAAAGATAATTTGCGTGGAAGCTGTGGCTATATTTATGTTAAAAAATGGGTTGAAGCCAACATGTCTTTTTATACCCTCAGCCTTTAGTCTAAGGAGGGTATATACACTTTGATACGATGAAAATGTGCCTCATCGAAATAATGGTTTTAGACCCCAAGTATGTTTGGACGAAATGTGTTTCAGACAATTTGGAGTCGATCTAGCTATGTCCGTCCGTCTGTCTGTCTGTCCTGCAGGCTGGAGCGCACGATAACTCTCGAACGGATGAACCGATTCGGTTCAAATTTTGGCTTTCGTAATATTTTGACCAAACTTAGTTTAAGTTCGAAGATGAGCTACATCGGTCCACTCCTTCCGGTACCTCCCCCACAAAAGTTCGAAAATGTTCGGAAAGTTTGTGCGCACGATAACTCTTGAAGGGAGTGACCGATTTGGTCCATACTTTGTATAGTGTAAACTTTCTACCAGAGTAATATGATGTTCCAATATGGTCTCAATAGGTCCACTCCTTGGGGTACCTCCCACACAAAATTTCGGAAAAAAATCAGTTTAGAGCCATCTCTCGAATCGCTTTGATTTTTGTTTTACCAAGTTGTATTCACTGCCCTCCATACGACGGTACAAGTTTCATCAGGGGCAAGTCCATACTTCCTGAGAAAATAGCATGAAAGTTGCAAAAAACCCCTATGACACCGTGTAAGGTGGTTGGAGCGCAAGATAACTCTCGAACGGATCTGCTGATTCGGTCCAAAATATGGTCTTAGTAATATTTTGTCCAAACATAGTTTAAGTTTGAAGATAAGCCATATCGGTCCACTCCTTAAGGTACCTCCCCCACAAAAGTTCAAAAATGTTCGGAAAAATTGTTCGTACGGTAACTCTTGAAGGGAGTGGCCGAATTGGTCTATACTTTACACATCCTAATATATCTACCAGATATAGATCAGGTTCAAATATGGACTATATTTTTCAACTCCATCCGGTACCTCCCACACAAAATTTCGGATAAGTTCACTTTAAGACCTGATATCGAATCATTTTGATTTTTGTTGAAGCAACTTGCATTTGCTGCCTCATTTACTTATTCAGCAAACAGACCGAAGAGTGTAAAAACCCCCTATAGCACCATATGTTGCGGCTGGAGATCCACTTCCATAACGGTCAATGTCGATCCATTCCTTTTAGTATCTCCTCTGCAAAACTTTTGATCTTTAATCCTAATCAACATTATTGTCTGTTCAAACGCCCAAAATTTTTAAAAATACGTACGTATTTTGGGAAAAAATTGTTTCAATATACACAGGCTGAGGGTATATCTCTGTCGGCAAAGCCGACTGATACTTTTTTACTTGTTTTGTTTTCTCTCGATTTGTGAGTAAACCACACTTCTCTCGATTTTCATGTCAAAGTAAAAGTAGAAGGAAACTAAATATGGATCGTCTCACTAATGTATTACTTTTCAAAATTTGAACTGATTCTACCATTAAATGATGCTGACATTTTGAAGCCAGATTTAAAGTGTTTTTTGAAATTTCCTTCTAATATCATTCCGCAAACAGGTTTTTCAAAAAATCATATATAGGATTGTAGTACTTGCGATTCTGAGTTATTTGATAAGTATATTGTGAATGTAGTCTGCACAGCTTCATAGAAATCTGCATCCAAATGGGGAAATTTTGTGCGAACATTTTTCTAAAAATCATATTTTTCGGGTCTAATATTTGCAATTGTCTCTAGAATACCTCGTACTCCATTGCACATTTTAGTTTTTACGTTCCGGATCTAATAAATCATTTCTCGTGAAAATCCATCTACTAAAACGCGAGTTACGAGAAATTCCAAAGTAGAAAAATCAACTAGAATTGTTTTTGAAAATATCGCGTATTTTATCGCATTTTCTGCGGATCGTTTCCACTGTAATGAAAAAACTAGTGCAGCATCTTCGTTTTAGCGGAAACAGAGATTTGAAAACTTCACTGATATGGAAGCTACATTCATTTTATCCCAAAAAATAGTGTGTGATGCTACATCCGCGGTTCTTGATTGATCGCCTTCAAATAGATATATATCGATGTAGATTTTCATGGTGGACACTTAAATCGGATGCGGACAAAAATTGTATGCACTTTGCGCAAATTAGCGGTATTTTATAGTTTTTTTAATGCTATGATGCAGCCGATGCTACATGTTAGAGTCCAACTTATATTTCGAAAAATATATACAACTTAATAGATATGGTATTGCTGTACATGAAAATCACATGCGGACAAAGTGATTTTGATAATTACGCGATTTACACGTATTTTAAAATGCATAAAAATTAAAATGGGTTATTTGACCTATATTTCCATTTCACAAGCGTCGAGATATATCCTCATCAACCCAATTACCTTCCCTAATGGGAAAGCTTTAATACGAATGTCAATAAAGCAAAATCCGTATATTTTATTGGGAGATTTAAGCAAAATGAAGGAGGTATTCCTATAGATTTTTACAATATTTTCTACTACATAATACATGTGATAAAATATTTTTCAAACAAAAAATTATTTTTTTGACCAAAATATGTGCTTATTTTGGCTGTAACATCGAAACTATAACACCAATCTCATTTGATTCGCCGTGAAGTTCTGATCCACTACAAATTTTTATGTAATTTTATGACCACTAAATGGACCTTAATTTTGAAAAAAGTTGACTTATATTCAATAATTTATGAATTTTATGTACACTCCGCGAGTTCTGTGTAACATTTTGCAGGTATTATGCAATCTACTCGCTGATGTCACTTCGAGAGAACTTTTTTGTAACAATTGTGCTCATTAAAATAATTAACGTTTTTATAATATTTTCTTTCTTAGAAAGCGAAATAAATGCGCCATAACTTTTGTCCGCAACAACCAAAAATTGGCTCGAGACCAGATTCGTACTGGGAATTTTTTTCTTAACCTACATATCAAAAATCGTTGATGTAGCGCGAAAAAAATTTATCCTTTTTTTCTGAAATGGAATATGAAATAATTGACAATATTCGTGATATGTATTTATTTATTTATGGCCTATACTATATTTTGTTTTTGCTTAAAAATTGTTAATTACTTAATTTTTTAATTACTTAATAATAGTTTTAAGATTTTTTGTTATGCAGAATATGATTTTGTAGTAGTTATGCGCATTGCGATGTTTATTGGCTTACAAGCTTTAATCGCAATAAATGAATAAATAAATAAATAAAAAATATACCCTCCATAAAGTGATGGAGGGTATAGAAATAGCGTCTTTGAAACATTCGGGTCATTATCGAAATAAATGTGGAAATTATAGCAAAGACTACTAATAACTACTACTGGTGCATGAGGGAGAGTTCCATATCCATGGTTTCCCCTAGCAAACAAACAAATTACAACGTCGTGATAAAAAAAATTAAATTTTAACTTTTGTGAGGGAAGTGCAAAGTTTCGATCAAATCCGATCGAGCAATTAGTCATTATAGTTGGTGCCGTCAGGGTTTCTTCAGCTTTTGTGCCTTATGGACTTGCCCCGGAATTCGGACCATTTCCTTTTAGCAGCCAAGGTATGCTTTCGTCTTAAAGTTGCGGCCAAAGTGCGATCAAACGCAGGACTCCACCTTGATGTCGAGAAGCTTCAACCGCCATAGATAGCACAAGCCCACTCCGCTCTATACCTTGTCCCGATATCGTGGAAGCATAGTGGCAAAAAACTGCCGCAGAAATCTATACTTGGGTACCAAAATCCATGGTACGATCAAGAATGTCGTAGAGCTACTGAATAGAAGAATTTTTTAAAGAAAGAGCAGGAACAATCGAGATGTTCAGGAGTCAGACCGAAGTCAAAACAATTAAGAACTTAACGCCGTTAGATTGGGCCGAACTTTTTATACCCTCCACACGAGTTCTCAGTAAAGTTGCCAAAAACACTATATACATAGAATGCAAGGATTCTAAGATATCTTAACTCGAATATTTCGAAAAAACTAGAAATGGGCGGAACTTTCCCCGCCTACTTTGGTTACGTGTCTCATATTTTTAGCTCTATTTTAATAATCTAACCGGGTTTTCCCAACATTTTGAAAAAGAATTGAATTTTATTGCACAGTGTTATTATTATTATATCGCATCTTTTTTAAAACTTAAACCGTCGCACTGTGGACGAAATCCTAATCTAGCGGAGAAAAATGAATAATTCCTAAACTAATTGAGGCAAACGGCTATAATTTGGTACATATGTTACTTATATGTATAGGTATAATTACACTAAGTATGGCGAATATAGCTCACCGTTAAAGCATATTGTCCTCCTAACGATACCTGCGCATATAATGTATTTTGGGTATGTGGGCCACATTTCACTGTTAATTTTGCTATATTTTGGTATTTAGGGTCTTCAGGGGGTATATAACATTAGTTCCAATTATGGCGGTCATAGGTCCACGTTTTGGTCTATCCCTGAGATTTTAGTTATTTTGAAGGTATTCTTCATATTTTCCAACCAAATTGGCTGTACTTTGGTATTTCGGGCTCTAAGAACACACAAAACCTCCATACCAAAAATGTTCGACCTAGATCCACGTTTTGATATAGTGCCCATATATAGGTATCTCCCGATTTCCAGAATTAAGAAGGTTTTAGCAACATTTTCCAACGGAAATGGCTGTAAATTTGGTTTTTGGTTTTTGGTAATGGACAAAACATCTACACACCAAACAATATTCACATAGGTTCACGTTTTGGTATATCCCCCACACAAATGGCCTACTTTAAATTACGTATTTTCATGTAAAAAAGGATTTATAAAATTGTTGATAACTTGAAAAAAGGCAAAAAAGGCAGACGAAATTTTGGGGGTAGATACCTCGAAGTATGTAATTTAATATGAAAAAAGTCCGATAGTGTTTCCGTGTGTTTCCCATAAGTTGCACATTATTCAAAATGCTTTAAGTAGAAACAAACTCATATAAATGTTCAAAGATTTTTTTCAGAATATGTACAACATCAAATAATGCTACAACTAATTTTTTAACAAACACTACTTCCAAACTATCTGAAAAAATTATAATATGGTCATCTTTATTTTCATCTGTCCATATTCTTGTCAACATACAAGTTATCAAAAAAGTCGATTTTATCACTTGCAAAAAAACTCCTAGTAAATGTACCGTTATAACGGCCAGTAACCATTAAATGCAATACTGATTGTTATTTTTAGGTCTACCAGTATGTTTGGAAAAATACTGCATTAATGATTTTTTAATTAGCTCTTGTTCCGTTTTCTGACTTTTTCCCGCTAGATTTGAATTTCGCCCACAGTGCGTCGTCTTCTCCTTGCACAATATCCATCCTAAGAAACCTCATAATTGTTGGGTTCAATGCATGATATGCGGCCATACACATGCATCTCTATGTAAGTTATAACAAACTGTTATTTAATGTGATTTATTATCACTCGTAAAAAATCTCACAAACCGACATTAAATTTCACAACTGAAAGATAATATTTTCTCGACATTTGTTGAAATAGCCTGAAAAAAATATTTCCGCAAAAAAATCGAGCTTAAGTTCATCAGCAGATATAATATAAGCTATCCCTTCCTTATTTCCTTCCCACCAACATCAAAAAGTTCATAAAACTTGATTGATAATCCGGTGACAAAAATAATCGTAAATAATGATTGTTATTTTAAGAGAATATTATATGAGAATATTTATGTTTATCGTTCGGTGTTTGTATTAAATACAACGTCGACCATCCCGCAAACAACAATGCATATATGCGTCGATTGTTTGCAATAGTTTATTTGTTTTTACGACAGCTGAAAATTTAGAAACAAAAAATACAAAACCGCTAAATAAACCTGGCGAACAAAAAAAAAAAACAAAACCTCATTAAGTTCAAGTTGAATGTCATTCTAATTGAAAAGAATTATGATAGGCTGCAATCGCTGTGTGTTGTGCTGCGGATACCCTCTCTTTTGTATCTCGATGATCTGTGTAACAGATCTGTTGCGGTTGTATCTTTTTCTGACGCTTTTTTATGGCGTCATTTACATTTACAATCAACAATAAAGCTACGCTGATAACGATATGAAGTGCATTTACACTTTGTTTTTTATCAAATTTAAAATGGGTACTTTTCATAATTATGTGACCGACCAACTGGCGAACGAACGGCTAATGCGACCGAGTGGAAGGAAGAGTATGTAGATATAATGAGGAAATGTTTTATGGAAATCAGTTGCATAATTTAAACAATTCAAACAAGAAAACACCACAA
Organism: Musca autumnalis; assembly: GCF_047663935.1. Taxonomy (NCBI): domain Eukaryota; kingdom Metazoa; phylum Arthropoda; class Insecta; order Diptera; family Muscidae; genus Musca; species Musca autumnalis. The sequence goes on along the minus strand of NW_027411644.1, from coordinate 97,507,635 downwards.
AACGCACAGATACTAGATTTTCTGTGTGTCGTTCTAGCAAGAAAAAAGTGTAAGTAATTTAAATGTTTGATTTGTTTAAATATGTGTTAAATAGTGTTTTTATGAGTAATTAAAAACAGAAAGAGGGACTAAGACATTTAAATTTATTTGACCTCTAAAATAATTTTATAGCTACAGAAGATTTTTTGATCATAAAATTTCAATATCAAGATATTACTTTTTGTTGTCGTTTAAAAAGTATAAAAAGCAAGTAAGAAAATGCAATGATTAAAGAAAGACAATTTCTTACTATACACAACGGCTCATATATCAAGTGTGAATGTCAAAGTGAAGTTAGAAAATTTTACCATATAGCGAAACATCAAACGGATGGCTTCAAGAATCTTCCATATTGTAGTTATATAGGATTGTGGTAGTTGTACATACATATTATGAAACAACTAACTGATAAGGTGCTTGCAGCAGGAGAAACAGTGCGCCAAAATTAAGACAAGAGAGTATAATAGTTGTTCCACAAACATAATTATAATTGTTCCACAAACATCCCATACAGGCATAGATGAACAAGATGAGTACTCCCCTTTACGTTTTCGTACGATTCACCATACAAATTCTCTCTTCGTGTTCATCATTGCATACAGGACAAGGGAGACTTCTCTCATATAAATGAGTGCACCCCAATTCATATTAGCTCATTGATTAGGGACCTACTACCTACACCACTTTTAGATAAGTTTTACATGGCTGAGATACTCGGGAAATGTCGCCAACATTACTGAGGAGTATTTTGCCACCGTTTTTGAAATTTTTGATGTTGCCTGGCCGGGGAATCGGTATAAGAACCAAGTAAAGTTCAAAACTCTACTGGAGAGATTAAGAGGTGGATAATATCACAAAACAGCATATACAAAATTTGCGTTTGCAATTTTTTTTTCTTATTTGACGTAGGGGATGAAAGTTGCCAAGCAACGGCCCTGACCGTCTTAACATGTCGAAACTCTATTTAGTTCCCACTTTCATCTCAAGTCACCTGGGGAGCTGGCTTTAACACCCATTAAAGGTCATGAGCTAACATGTGCCGCGCGCGTTCACCCATAAGAACGGTAAAAATTTGAGCTGGGCATTGGGCTAGTAAACCCATTCATCAAAAAAGAAAAATAATATGAAACAAGTAAGAACGGTTTTAAGTTCGACCGGGCAGAACTTGTTATACCCTCCACCTTGTTATACCCTTCATAGCTAATATGAATCGGGGTGCACTCATTGATATGAGATAAGTCTCCCCTGTCCCGCCTGGGATGTTTGTGAAACAATTACATATTACAGTTGTTCCACCACTTCTTAAAAAAAATTGTCAACATAGGTCCATGTTTTGTTATAGCCTTCATATAACGGTATCTCCCGATTTTCGGTATTTTGAGGATTTTATGTACCCTTTTTTACCGATCTAAATGTAATTTGACAGTTGAGGTTCTAAGTGGTGACGAAACTTCTTCAGCAAAAATCGTCAACATAGGTCCATGGGGGTGTAGCCCCCATATAACGGTACTTTCTGATTTTCGGTATTTTGCGGATTTTATCTACCATTTTTAACCGATCTAGATATAATTTGACAGTTGAGGTTCTCAGTGGTACCGAATGGGAATGCCTCCATATAATGGTACCTCCCGATTTTCGGAATTTTGAGGATTTTAGCTTTAATTTTAAACCGAACCAGCTGTAATTTGACACTTGAGATTTTCAGTGGTCACGCAACTTCTCCACCAAAAGTCAACAGAGGTCCATGGTTTGGTATATCCCCCATATAACTATACTCCCGATTTTTGGTATTTTGAGGATTTTAGGTACAATTTTTAACCGAACTAGCTGTAATCTGACACTTGAGGTTTTGAGCTGTCACGAAATTTCTCCACCAATAATCGTCCATGTAAAGGTGCCAACAGATTGAAGACATTTTTAGATACATTTTTTGACCAAATTTAGGCGTTTGGGGTATCCATGTCCAAAAATTCGTGCACCTAACAGGAATCTAATTATTCCATTTTAGTTCAAAACATTTTATGGTGGAGGGTTAGGTTAGGCTCGGCCGAACTTAACGACTTTGTACTTGTTTTGTTTTTTTAAGTTGATCCCAGGTTAAAACATCTGGTTTCCAGTTTTACCGTTTTGTCACGTAGAACGCTGAAAAACATGGGTTTGGACGTCGGGTTAGTAACACATCCTTAAAAAAAACATCTTACTATGAAAAAACAAAGGACAAGAAAAACAAAGCTCTCTAAAGTTGACGATCCCCACAAACGTTTTAAGGACCATGACCTGCGAATCTGCACATGGAATGTTCGCACTCTTTGAACACTGGCTTGAAAAGTACAAGGCCGATATCACCGCCATACAGGAAACACGATGGATTGGGAAAGGCGTCACAACACCTAAAGGTAACGCACTGTATTATATCAGCCATGACACAAAGCATTAGTTTAGTTGCGGATTTGTAGTTGGTCGGAGATTAACACATATGTTCTCTAGTTTCTCCCAGTGAATGAAAGACTTGCTACAATTTGGATAAAAGCAAAACTCTTCAACATCACCTTTATTTGCGCTCATGCTCCCACTGAAGACAAGGACAAACAGGTAATGGGTTTTTATATAACCTTTTGGTAGCCGTAACTACTTAAAAAACCCCCTACTAACCCTTTATTTTAACAAGGACGTGTCGCTCGGAATAAATAGTTATTCTACGACCACTAGAATAACTAGTTATTCTATGGCCACTAGAAGTTGAAAAATAAGCTAAAAACCTATGTTCTGTTTTTAGAACATTTGAGTTGGTATTTATTGTCAATTTCAACACACATCATATTTTTATTATATTTTACTAGCTGAACCCGGTGCGCTTCGCTACCCCGACCAACATAAAATATAATGGAATGCTATACTTATATTGAAATTATTCTTTAAAATACTGTAATGCATAAGTATAGCATGAAGGCTTTCTCTACTCATTCAGTGCAGTGTATGGAGCTTATGTTATGATATTTTTGTATGGTGCAGGTAGTAAGACTTCTGTGGGTGACATGTGCAAATGTCATATCGTCACAATTAGGAATAACGTTAAGATTGAGAACGTTTTTCCAAGGGCATATATCAAGCTGTTGTGACACCTTAAATTACTATTAGGGCAACTCCCACTTGCATTGACAATTTTTATCCAATAATAAACATAATGAGGAGAAGGACATGTCTTAAGTAAATATAGGTAACTGTTTCCCCTTCGCCCATCCCACCTAAGAAGTCTCTCAGATATATAATATTTAATAATTTTAGCCTTGATTTTTTCCAACTAAAAGTACACGCATACTAACTAATAACTTTGTTCCTTTACTTTTTTAATGTTAAACGAGAAAAGTGTCAAAATTGCTCTCTCATGAACATTTTTACCAGAAAAGTAAAGGAACGAAAAAATGGTAGATCTGGTAGCAATGTCAAAAACAAACATAAAAAATCAATTTTCTTATTTTATTTCACAGTTTTTAATTTTGTTTTGTCAGTGTTTGACTTTTTCTTCAGTTTTTCGTTCATTTTTTTCTTCATTGTGAAATAATCGTCAAACGAAAGTCGAAAAATCAGTTCTACCATTTTTTACCTGCACAAATTTGTCTGGTAGCCTGTGGTAGAATAGAAAGGCATATGTGTCTCTCTCTCTCCTCCCTCACTCTCTTAAAAATTGCTGCCAGTTTTACCACTTTTTGGGGTTAAGGAACGCTTTGCAGATTAAAAATGGTAACCTCAGGTAAGTAAAGGAACACAGCTAATGATGACTTCTCTCAAAACCACTAATACTCGTTGACAATTTGTATCTTTTTAATTTCCTTTAAATAATTTCAATGCAAAATAAATTGATTGTCGTAAATAAAACATTTTTAAACTTTCAAATATTGATAAAACAAAAACATAAAATGTCACAATTTGTGCATATTAGGAAAAGTCAGAATTTTTTAATATTCCATTAGAGAAAAATTAAAAAAAATTGTTTGACGCTACAAGAACGATTTTTGGTACATGGATTCAGAAAAAGTTCCCATTCTCAAATCTGTTCGAGATACTAAAAGTTATGGCGGTTACAATTCTGATTATTAGAAAAATCGTATAAAAACGGCTTCCTACATACTATATGTTTACTGAGGTCCCATAACTTTAGTGAAAAAGTTGTAAATTTTCGCGGAAATTAGGAAATAATTCAAAATTTTTGTAAGAGAAAATATTTATTAAAATTTATTGTGTGAGTTAGTTGAAGAAAATGCAGTAAAAATAGGTCGGAGTTATTATTCTATTTTAGTAAAATTTCACGCAAAAAATCAATTTTTTTATTACATTCACTTCTCGAATACACGCTTACATCTAACGGAAGATCAATTTCAAATAGATTTTTTGTTCCTTTAAATGGGGTATAATCTTGAAATAAAACTCTATCGGGTAATGTTCATTTTGAAATGCGTGTGAATCTCGAAATACTCAAAATAGCTTGATGCGCATGTGGTTTACCAATACACCGAATTCTTTTTTTTAATTTGTACACATTTGCCAGGATTTACTTTGGCCGCTAAGATGTAGCAACGCCTGCAGCGTAGTGTGCAAGAAACGGTATAACGCTTATAATTTGCACAAAGTGCAAACCCTTTTTATGCGCATCCGATGTCACTATCATCCAAGAAAAAATACATCGATCTAAACCTATTTCGATAAAATCGATCAAGAACTGCGGATGTAGCATCATACACTATTTTTGGGATAAATCGGATACAGCTCCCATGCCACTAAATTTTTTAAACCGCTATTTTCGCAAAAACGCGTGTGATGTGTCAGTTACTTCTTCAAAATGCCCGCTACTTCGTATGCGGAAAAGAAATAATATACAAATGAACAATATTTATTTATATAAAAATACAACAATTTATTTTAATGGTGGATACTGAAAAATTTGACGTACCTATAGCTATTTCAATCAATATTAAATGTTATTTAAATACAGTCTGTACCACTTTAGAAGTTAAAAAAAAATCAGCCCTATCTCACCCTTACGCATCAAAAGCGAGCCACATTTTTTGAGGCATTTAAGTTAAGCGCTTTCTGTCCTCAGAAAATTCTTGTAAACAAATAAAACCAAGACCAATTTTGGTACTTTTTGTAACCTTATAGCGAGTATTTCCCGCATACCAAATTTCAATGTATAAGCATCTCAAAAAAATATCTCAACCTGACATTAATAACAAATAATAACAGTAATCTTAATTCCAAATCTCATGATTTCAGTTGTACTTAGAACCATTTAGTACTCTTCGTACCCATAAGTACGATTTTCCAAAACTACTTCAATCCTTTTCTTTAACAGTAATCTAAATTCTAATTTTTAGCATTAAAGCTCTATCCTTTCGCCCTAAACCAAATTATACCAAATTAAGTACTTTCCGTATCCATAAGTATGAATTTTAAAAACTACCTCAATCCTTCACTCCAAAAGTAATATTATCAGGCCAACAGTAATAGTTATTTCAAATTTTAAGATTCCAGCGCTATCCGTTGACCCAAATCCAAATTGTACCAAATTTTTGTACCCATAACTACGAATTTCCATAACTTCCTCAATCCCATAGTCCAATCGTAATCTTAATTGCAAATTTCAGAATTCCAGCTCTATCCGTTCACTAAGATCCAAATTCTACCAAATTTAGTATTTTCCGCATCCATAAATACAAATTACCAAAACTACCTCAATCCTTTACACATAAGTGCGAATTTTCAAAACTTCGTCAGTGCTACACTTCAACCCTAATCTTAATTCCAAATTTCAGGATTGCAGCTCTATCCGTTCAACCAAGCTTAAATTGTACCAAATTTAGTACCATTTAGTACGCTTTGTACCCATTAGTACAAATATCCAAAATGTCCGAAATCCTACACTCCCACAGTAATTCTTAATTCCAAATTTAACAATGCGAGCTCTATCCGTTCACTAATATCCTAATTATACTAAATGTAGTAGCATTTAGTACTTTTCGTACCCATAAGTACGAATTTCCAAAACTACCCTACTCCCCTATAGCAATTTTAATTCCAAATTTCAGGATTCCAGCTATATCCGTTCACCCAAAATCCAAATTGTACCAAATATAGTACCATTTAGTACTTTTCGTACACGTAAGTACGAATTTCCAAAACTACCTCAATCCTGTACTCCAACATTAATCTTAGTTTCATATTTCAGGTTTCTAGTTCTATCAGTTCACCAAAATCCAATTTGTACCAAATTTAGTACCATTTAGTACGCTTTGTATCCATTAGTACGAATGTCCAAAATATCCGCAATCCTACACTCCCACAGTAATTTTTAATTCCAAATTTAACGATGCGAGCTCTATCCGTTCACCGAAATTCAAATTGTACCAAATTTAGTACTTTTCGTACCCATAAGTACGAATTTCCAAAACTAACCCCATTCCTACACCCCAATAGCAATCCTAATTCCAAATTTCAATTCCTGCTCTATCCGTTCATCCAAATCCAAATTGTACCAAATTTAGTACCATTTAGAACTTTTCGTACACATAAGTACGAACTTCCAAAACCATTTCATTATACCAACACCACTTCCCAACATCGATTCCCATGTCGTTCATAATATACAATTTATACCAAATTTAGTAACATTTAGTACTTTTCGTACACTTGTAGTTCTAACTGCCAAAAACCCTACATCTTTCTAATTCTCCATTAGTGACCCCCATTCCAAATTTCAGAATTCTAGCTCTTTCCGTTTGCCAAATACAAAGGGTACCATATTTAGTACCTTTTAGTATTTTTCGTACCCTTCCAGTTCGAATTTCGAAAAACCCAGCCTTATCTCACGCCTACATACCAACAGCAACCTACACTCAAAATTTCAAGCTTCTAGCTTCAGCCGTTTCGTCTGGGCGATGATCTGTCAGTCACTCACTCACTCACTTATCACTAAGCTCTTTTATATATAGATTCCGCTGTCTGCTGGATTTGATCTTGCGAATTTCTGATTTGTAGCCGAACACACTACTAATGTTTGAACGCTTACATGTGCACCACCAACTGTTCTTTGTTTTGTTGAACAAAAAGTTCCCGACCGGCGGTGAGCGTTGAACACACAACCCTCTGATTTGTAGTCGGACACACACGCTCTGTGCCACCGTACTCATAACTTAGTAAGGAGTAACATAAGTAGTTATTTTTGTTTATATTACTTTGTAATGCGTTACATTCTTTTAGCCAATTTTAATGCCAAAATTGGAAAGGAGAATATCTTTGGCCCAACAGTCGGGAAATTCAGTCTCCACAATAAAACATCTGCCGATGGAATGAACCTGTTAGTTACCAACACCAGATTTAAGGAATATGGAAAAGTGCAAAAGAGAGTTGTACAGGAGCCAGAATGATGACTGATGATGCCTTTGGTATAGACACAACCTCCTGTAGAGACCAGCAAAGTAATTAAGTAACAGACACAGAATGTGCTGGATATGGAAATACCATTTTTCCAAACTGTTGGTATCCAAAACTAGCGAAGACGACGAAGATATCATAGATCCAATCCCCCGATGACGAACTCACCAAAAAGGCGTATAAATACACCCAGAACTAGAAGTCCAAGGCTTGGATGGGGTAAAAGGTGGACTTATCAAAAATGTTTGTAGAATTCGTTCGTCTTAGCCACAACAGTGAACTTGTACGTTTTTCATCGTTTGGAAAATAATGCTGGCCTGTAGAGAGATTTCATGTAAATTCGCCTTTGGTCTCCATATAAAGATCGACCAGGGGCACGGGTTTTCGTTAACCGATCATCATATTTTTTGTAGCAATCGTTTTTAACCACAGCTATGAACGGGCAAAGTTTTTTCATCGAATGAACAATAAATGCGACCTTTAGAGAAGTATCTGAATACTCGCATCCAAAGAACGCTCGGGTGGCACGGGTTAACGTGTACCGATCGCCATAAAATTTATATAAAAGGGTTTGGATCGAATGGTTTTGCACAGTGTTTATGTATAGATATAGTAGTATAGGGTATCATGTAATCGGCCCCTTCCCTACTATAGCCCTTGCTCACTTGTTGTAATTGGTTATATGTGAATTAAATTTTAGTAACTAAATACACACTAGATCGCAGAATGCCTGGGTTTGTCTCCCAAAACTATTATGTTCAAAGTGCCACCTTTCAGCGGCAAAATTTATTTCATTTTTTTTAGTACTTAATTTTTTTTCAACTATTGTTCATAACAAATGTACAAATTAACGATACGTTATGTAATCAAAATAAAATTTATAAATTTCACCCACCCTTTAACCAATGAAGTGCTGGATCCTTTGAGAGCTTCATAATAAACTCCACCCTGAGAAGGCGTGGCTGATATGCCACGCATGTATTGACGTCTGAAATGATTTGTTAAAATAGCTTCGTCTTCTCTACCAACATATTGTTCCTCAGGGTCTTTTAGGACTTGGACATCCGTTAATTGTTTTTGCATTTTGGTTAATTTCCACGACAGATCACAAATAAAATAAATTTAACCGGCAACAGTTGGCAATCTTTGTCTAAATCGAAGATCCTTTTAACACAAAGGATCCAGAATAAGATATTTGATTAACAAATTCGCGCGTACCCGCAATTCTTTTAGACGAGCGTTGTTTAATGTTACCCCGTTACTTTGAAACTAAATTTTCGAAGCGAAAACTGAATAATAGTTCACATGAATTTGGTGTTAAAATCAGATTTAGGATTATTTACAAAAATATTTAGCAGTTTTCTTTTATTCTTGGCCAAAAACAATCAATTAGCTGTATATACTCGTATATGAGCGGTTACTTCACATAATATGAACATAAATAATTGTTATTATTTGTACAGGTTTTTATTAAATTTTATAATGTTTTATTGTGGTTTTCGATTCTGTTGACAAATTCAATTATATTGAAAATGTGAAAAATTCATTTATTCGTAAAGTAGATGTGTTTGGACGTATGCTTGTTATTTCATGTTAATACATGTGTAAATATATTTACATTCGTATCAAACGCCATTTAATCTACAATTTCACACTTGATCGAACTTGGAGTGAAATTAAAACGAGTACACAATGCGAGATCACGTGAATATACTGAGATTTTTTTAATCATTTTTCCAGAAAAACAAAAACATGATGCTAATATGTCGAGTAACAAAGTTGAAAACAATACGATCTTAAATTTGTGTTGGCACACTCTAGAATGCTAATTGATCGGAAACATCTTCAATAAAAGAAAGTATGTGTGTAGTTAGTTAGTTGTTCTATGCGAAGATCCATTGGTATTCTAAAATAGTACATATTGTTTTTAAATCGTCCACCATAATATTGATGGTATAATTAAATTAGTCATTCCGTTTGTGACACATCAAAATATTCATTGGTATAGGTCCACGCCTTCATATAGCCCCCATAGAGCGGTACCTCCCGATATTCGGTATTTTGAAGGTTTTAGCCTCAATATCCCACCGAAATGGCTGAATTTTGGTATTTAGTCTTAATATAGCCCAAACAGAGCGGTACTTCCCGATATTCGGAATTTTGCAGGTTTTAGCCTCAATATCCCACCGAAATGGCTGAAATTTAGTATTTAGTCTTCATTAGGGGTATAAAACTTTCAACCTGAAATTTGGAGGTATAGGAACACGCCTCCATATAACCCTCATAGAACGGTTCCTTCCGATTGTGAGTATTTTAATGGTTTTAGTCTCATTATCACACCGACATGACTGAAATTTGGTATTTAGTCTACGTTGGGGTTATAAAACTTTCAATCTGACCATCGGTATAGGTCCACGCCTTCCTATAGGCCCATAGAACGGTATCTCCCGATCATCGGTATTTTGAAGGTTGTGGCCTTAATATCCCACCGAATTGGCTGAAATTTCGTATTTAGTCTTGGTTGGGAGTATAGAACTTTCCAACTGAAATTTGGAACGGTAAAAACATCCCTCGCATTCCTATCACTAACGTTTCCAGAGACAGCATGATGACGGATTAATTGGACCATAACTTTTGTGTAAAAATTGTTAAAATTTTATAATGATTATATCGTTACTTCTGCAAGCCACATTCCGCCCACTTGAGTTATATTTCAAAGACGAACTGTTTGTCTTGAAAAACAACTCTTGGTGGTTAGATAACGGAACTACTGTCTAACATATACATATGTAAGTGAGTTTCTTTATTGTTCTGTTTTGATTGTAAATAACTACTTTTACCTTCCATGCTACAAAATGTCGCAATCATGATAGATTTTTTTTAATCATGATAGAGAAATTCCCAGTTTTTAAATCGAGCGAATTGCAATGATCTACGAGGTCCTGAAATTTGTGTGCTACCTTTGGTCTGTCCATTATAAATTGTAATTAAACTCCAGACCGCAATTATGGACCGATCGTCACGAAATTTGGTATGGAGGTTTCACATCAGAATAGATCGCTATTTTAATTGGTGATGATCGTGAAATATTTAGTGGGTGAAATGGACCAAAAACATAATTTTTATCAGATTTTGTAGCTGCTCTGTAGGTCGCAATAATAGTCCGATCGCCTCGAAATTGTAAATAAGGTAAGAGTATATGACAATGAATAAGCTTGCAATTTGAGATCGCGATCAGATAATATTAAGAAATTAAAAGGACCACAACTTTTGTGTGAAAATTGTGAAAATTTTTAATATACAGCTTATATCTGTATTCCTGGAATTCCGGGCAAGTAAGCTATACTTGGAAGAGGAATGCTTGACCTTTCTATTGATGTTGGTGTACATGATATGATAACAGAGTTACAGTCTAATATACCCAGTTATTTGTTTGTAGTGTAATCATAAACACGCTAGAGTTCGCAATTATAGCTCAATAATCACGAAATTTTGCACGAGGTAAGAGTTTAGCTCGAAGAAGAGGCCTATAATTTTGGATGATGGTCTGAAAATACTTAGCGGGTAAAATGGACCATTACTTTTGTATGAAAAATACAAAAAAAAATGGACTATATTTTATTTCCTGCACATATTCCGGCAAAGTAGACTACATATGGAAATAGATCTAGTGATCTTCGTGTCCGTTATATAACGGGCCTACTGCCTAATATATAATGGGTTTTGTGTAAATAACCACATTTGCCCATTCCCAGTTTTTGCATTATTGCAAATTACATGGTGTCCTTACGTTTTAATTGTCCAATTGGATTTTTTACTTACATTGCAGCATGGGTCGCTTTGCCACCTTTTTTCAAAACGATTCCCCAGCCAGGCAAAATCAAATTTTCTACGGTGGTAAAAATATCCTTCAGTAAGGTTTGCAACATTTTCTGAGTATTTCAGCCACGTACAACTTCTATACAAGTGGTGTCTAAGGACACGCCGTTCGGACTCGGGGATAAGCTGTGGGTCCCATATCATTGAGCGAATATGAATCGGGGTACACTCTCTCATTGATATGAGAGAAGTCCCCCTTGTACCTTCTAGGATATTTGTGAAACAATTATTACATTATTTAACCTTGGTGTGATACGGTACCAGAATGCACACAGTTACTTCTTACAATAAATTTATTTGTTCCATAAAGAAATTGTGATATGTGGAAAGCTAATTCCCAGGGGTAAAGGTGTTGGGTATCACATGGTCGGCCCCGTCCGACTATAGCCTATTCTTACTTGTTTTTCCATAGGCAGGTCAAGTTCGAAGATGGGCTATATCGGCCCATATAACGGTACCTCTCGATTTTCGGTATTTTAAGGCCGAACCACCATGTTTCGACACAGCCCTCATATAATGGGAGGATTTTTTGAGGATTTTAGATACTTTTTTTCAAAGAAGTACCTGCAATTTGACGTTTGAGGCTTCAAGTTGTCACCAAACTACTAAACCAAAATGTTTCAACATAAGTCCACTTTGCGGCATAGCCTCAACATAACGGTATCTTCCAATTTTGTGAATTTTGGGGGTTTTAGCTAAATTTTTTTGGACGAACTACCTGTCACAGAACATCTCCACCAAAAAATTTTAACATATGTCTATATTTCGGTAACGGTACCTACCGATTTTCAGTATTTTTGGGTTTTAGCAAAATTTTTTGACAGAACTAACTGTAATTTAACGTTTGAGGTTCCCAGAGGTCACAAATTATCTCCACCAAAAATTATCAGCATTTGACGATGTTTTGGTATAGCCCCCACTTAACGGTACCTGCCGATTTTCTGTATTTGAGGATTTTAGTTACCTTTTTGACAGAAGTACCAACAATTTGACGTTTGAGACTCCCAGTTGTCACAAAACTACTCCACCAAAAAATTTCAACATAGGCACACATTTCGACATAGCACCCGTATAATGGTACCTTTCGATTTTCGGTATTATGAGGGTTTTAGCTACCTTTTTGGCAGAAGTACCTGCAATTTCATGCTTGAGGTTCCCAGTTGTCACAAAACTACTCTACCAAAAATGTTCAACATAGGTCCATGTTTCGGTATAGGCCCATATACAGATACAACCCGATTTTCGGTATTTTGAGTGTTTTAGTTATTTTTCACCGAACTACCTGTAATTTAACATTTGTGGTTCCCAGAACTCATAAAACATCTCCACCGAAAATTGTCTACATTGTCCACGTTTTGGTATAGTTCCATGTAACGGTACCTCCCGATTTTCGTTGTTTTTGGGAATTTTAGCTAATATTTTTAACCGAACTAGCTGAAATTGGCCTTTCTCGGTGTTCACAAAACGTATCCACCAATAACTGCCAACATAGGTTCATGTTTTGGTATTGCTCCCATATAACGGTACCTTTCTGTTATACGTTTTTCGTGAATTTTAACTACTTTTTTACCGAACAACCTGTTATTTGACATTTGAGGTTTCCAATGGCCACAAAACTTCTCCACCAAAAATGTTCAGGAGTTAAGCTACATGTGTTGACCGAACTTTGAGGTTCCCAGTGACATTTGACATTTGAGGTTCCCAGTGTTCGCTTTGATATAACCCCCATAAAAGTTGGCGCCCTATTAAAGAAATTTTTGATACATTTTCTGACCTTGTTCAGTTTTATAGAACTGTTTTTCTGTGTAAATAGAGCCAGGTAGATAAAAAAATAGAAAAGGGTCGATCATAAAATATTGTGTATTTTTATTGCACACGAAGCATTATGCTTGCTGTGTGCATAATGCATAATTAGGTACAGCATGCAATTGTAGATATGCGTCTATTTATTTTAAGCTTAGATTGTAAGGCATAGTTGTAACAAAATAATTGAATAAAGTTGCGTTCCTTTAGTGGCGTCGATGAATAAACATCTACTACGGCGTTTTTCTTTCCGTAGTTTTCTTGGGTGGATTTTGTGATGCGACGAGGAGTCCGTCGCGTCGGACCTTATATAGGCATTTGGGTTTGCGTGGTCACAAAATATCTCTATTTAAAATTGTGTAAAGTGATCCAAAAACATTTTTTTTTTGATTTCCTACCCCCCAAATTTTTTCCATTGATCCAAAAACTTTATATATGGAATTTTATGCCGATCGCTTAAGGTTAACCCGTGCCATCCTAGCGACCTTTGTTTCGATACTAATTTGTAGGGGCCAAAGTTGAATTTTCACGAAAATTCAGTCTGTCCATCATCAAATAAGGAAAATAACACCTAACGTTTCCAGTAATGAAGATGTATGTGTATGTATGTGTTTTATCTCCGGTTTCCGGTTCAATTGGACATGGGATGTACAGTGTTATTATCTGGAGAAATATAGTGAATACAATTATAACGTCATAAAAAAGACTAACACATTTCGTGCCCATATTTCCGGAAATATAACTTACTCTAGCTAAAAAATAACAATGTTCTATTCAAGATCACAACAACTACCCGTTCTTAAAATTGATCCGAGAAGTGACCTTATGGTGAAATAAAGCGCAAAAGTGCACCTAGTGAGTAAGACCCTTATTATCAAATATATCCCGACAATCGTAAAGTCTATCATTTCAATAAACTGCAGTATATTGGCAATAATTGATTATATTCTACAATAATGTAAAATCTTAATATTTTCACTTACCTACAACTCGCTTGCCTTGTAAACGGCTTGCCATTGTGCATTGTTAGGCCATAATAAGTGGTGGGACGATTTGGTATTATCGTTATTGGATATGAATGAGGATTTGAGAGGACACTATCCAATGAATCTGGTTCAGGATCAATAGATACTGATTTAGTAAATTTCTTTGGATCAGCCAGGGGTTCCATCACAGATTTATCTGATTCCGGTGTAGTTTGATTGCCATCATCCGATGTTGAAAGGCTGTTGATGAAATTACATCTCAAACGTGATATCATTTTGATGTTTGTTTTTTAAGGTATTGACTTAAGGTGAAAACAATCTGAAATGAAATGTAAAGAACTTAATGAGATTGTAAACATTTTAAAATTTTCGAATTCACTTGCTGTAATATTTATCAAAGTATTTACATTGAATTTATCTTATTTTCACACATATGTACTCGTATGTGTGTGAATCTTCTGTGAAGTGTTTTGACTTAAAAACGTTGTAGCGTAAATACAAATACCACCGCCTGTAGAGGTGTTGAGTATAACAATTCTTGAGATTTAAATTACGAAATACTTACAAAGATAAGGGAAGGTGTAATTTTAAAACTGAAAAAATGTCACAATATCTGAAGGGGGAAATTAATCAAAATAAAAATATTTTCTACACACTTGAAGGCTGTAGTGTAAAACTAGTAAATACCTGTGTAATAGACGGTATTTCAAAGAAAATTCAAATGGTTAACCAAAAACAAAATATTCAAATATTTTTCACACATTTAACAGAAACTAATAAAATCTCAAACTGAAACAACAACAAATTAATTGCAATTCTTGCTTCTTATAGAAAAGATAATATTTTCACCCAGTTATAAATAATTATAAATTGTTCTAAATGACACCATTATTATTGCGAATCAATATGGGAATTATCTCACGTACAGCCATAGTTGTAGAAGCAAAACAAAAATGAAATGAAAATGCAAATAAGCTTTATTGATTTATTATGGAATTGCAGTACAGAACAGAACTAATAATGTGAATACCTTTGATCGTGTGTTCAGAGTGGTTATTCAAATCGTTTTATTTGAATAAAATAATAAGTACAATAAAAACCATATGCAATTCATACCAACATTGTGCGACATGTGTTGAGGCGTGTAAATACCGGTACAACAAAATAAATTCAAATTTTATTTCCTAAATGAGGGGCGATTTTATTCAATTAAATTATCTGAGCATTAATGCATACATTCGCAATTGTTTTATCGCCGGAGCGCTTTTTAAATAAATCGCGATTCAAGTTGACATTTTTAGGGGTTGTTTAGGTTTTCACGATTTTGCTTAGAAACCGCAAGTCCTATCAAAATGAAACTGAAAACAATTTTGTAGCTATAAAAATTCTCTACAAGATCGTCCTTCACGGTATTTTCGTAGGTTTTACAATTTTTGAGACATTGAAGTTTAAATTGGGACTATGCACTGACTGTATCGCCCCCTTATAAAACAATGCATGAAGGGTGCGCCTTAACTAACTTTTAATGAAAACCGCTTACACAGCGGAAGTTTTTGTGAATTCTGAAACGGCAGTGTTCATATATGAGAAAAATACAAAAACAAGAAAAAATCGCTGTAGGGATTTTTAAATAAATTGCGGTCAAAATTCACATTTTTAGGCGTTTTTTAGGTTTTCACGATTTGGCTTGGAAACCGCATGTCCAATCGAAATGGAGCTAAGGAAAATGTTGTAGCTGTGAAAATTCTCTACAGGATTGGCATTTTTGATTTGTTCTCAGGCTGTACCATTTTTGAGATAAAGAAGCTCATTTTACA
The DNA here is from genome assembly GCF_047663935.1 of Musca autumnalis. Lineage (NCBI taxonomy): Eukaryota > Metazoa > Arthropoda > Insecta > Diptera > Muscidae > Musca > Musca autumnalis. Next base: position 97,491,683 of record NW_027411644.1, on the reverse strand, counting down.
TTTTTAGGTTTGTTTTTTAGGGTTTCGCGATTTTTCTTGAATACGGCAATTCTTATCGGCATGGGACCTGAGAAAATCTTATAGCTGTGAAAATTCTCTACAAGACTGGCTTATGTAGTTGTTCGTAGGTTGTACCATTTTTTAGATATATTAGTTTAAGTTGAGAAATTGCAGTCATGACATTGTATTATAAGGAGACGATACCGAATTGAATTGAAATTGAATTGTCCCAATTTCAACTTCTATATCTCAAAAGTTGTAAAACCTACGAAAATATCATTAAAGTCAATCTTGTAGAGAATTTTGATAGCTACCACATTTTTTTATTCCAATTTTGATAGGACTTGCGGTTTCCAAGCAAAATCGCAAAAACCTAAACAACCCCTAAAAATGGCAACTTGAATCGCGATTTATTTAAAAAGCGCTCCGCCGATTTTTTTTTTTGTTTTTTGATTTTTCTCATCTATGAACATTGTAGTTTCAGAATCCGCAAAAACTTCCCAGGTGTAAGCACCTTCCATTTAAATTTGATTCAAGAGCACCGTGACGTACGACTATGGGCCATTATTACATGTGTTCTTTTACTATCTGATGGATTTGAAAATGCAAAATAAACTAATTTGGAGGCATTAAAAATATAATTTTCACATTGAACGTTAATGACTTGAAGCTCCTCCTTGAAAGTCAATCATCACTTTTAACTTTAAGTTACCCGGAACGCTAGAAATCTGTTCGGTAAATCCAAAATATAACAAAAGAAGACTTATAATAATGGGGGTATATGTTGAGTTGCTTACAGCGTCTTGATAAAATAATTTGCAAAAAAAAAAGACGCACCGTCCTTAACTAATTTTAAATGAAAGGAGCTTACAGCTGGGAAATTTGTGCGGATTCTAAAACTACAATGTTCATAAATGAAAAAATCAAAAAACGAAAAAAATAGCCGGAAGGATTTTCAAATAAATTGCGGTCAAAGTTCAAATTTTTAGGGCTTTATTATGTTTTCACGACTTTGCTCGAAACCGCAAGAGCAAATGTTGTAGCAGTGAAAATTCTCTACAAGATTGACCTTAGTGTTATTTTCGTAGGTCTTACCATTTTTGAGATATAGAAGTTCAAATTGGGACAATGCACTGACTCTATCGTCTCCTTATAGAACAATGTCATGAAGGGCGCACCTTAACTAACCTTACGTGAAAACCGCTTCCACCTGGGAAGTTTTAGCTGATTCTGAGACATCAATGTTCATAGAGGAGACAATTCCAAAAACAAGAAAAAAAAACGCTAGAGGGATTTCGGAATAAATCGCGGTCAAAGTTCACATTTTTAGGTTTATTTTAGATTTTCAGGATTTTTCTTGGAATCCTATTTCCTATTTTCTAATCCCATTTCGATAGAACTTGCGGTTTTCGAGCAAAATCGTGAAAACATAATAAAGCCCTAAAAATTTGAATTTTGACCGCGATTTATTTGAAAATCCCTCCGGCGATTTTTTTCATTTTTTTATTTTTCTCATCTATGAACATTGTAATTTCAGAATCCGCAAAAACTTCCCAGGTGTAAGCACATTTAATTTAAAATTATTTAAGGCGCACCGTGTGAATTTTACTTGCCAACATTTTCGTCCGATCATTTTATAATAACTTTCGATGTGGATTACCACGGCAGGAGTGCATCGATGAAATTAAATCTTTGTATGGCGATGAAGCAGCAACCTATATAGAGCTGGCAAATTATTTATATTCCCAACATTAGATATTTTTGATGTTTAATTTCAAAGTATCGATAGTTATCGATATTATCGTTGATTTGTCATTACCCTTAATTTGGAAAAAATGGCGAAAAATGCTATGCTTTTCGATAGACAAAAATTCAATCGATATTGAATTAAAACAAGTTAAAAGTCGTTAAGTTCGGCCGGGACGAAATTTTTATGACCTCCACAATAAAGTTTTCTTAACTAAAATGAAACAACGTAATTGTTTCTGTCCACAATTTTAGGTGCAAAAAATGTTCGACCACGGATACCCCAAATACCTAAATGATCTAATTTAATCTAAAAGATGCTTTCAATCAGGGTGCTATATCAAAGCGTGGACCTATGTCCTCAAAATACCAAAAATCGGAATTTACCGTTATACGGGGGCTATATTTATTTTTGGTCGATAAGTTTCGTGACCTCTGAGAACCTCAAAAGCCAACTTACAGCTAGTTCGGTTAAAAATTGTGGCTAAAATCAGCAAAATACCGGAAATCGGGAGGTACCGTTATATGGGGCTATATCATGTTGACCATTTTTGGTGGAGAAGTTTCGTGATCACTGAGAACCTTATAGCTAGTTCGGGTAAAAATATGGCTAAAATTCTCAAAATACCGACAATCGGGGGGTAGCCTAGATAAAAATATGGCTAAAATTCTCGGGTAAAAATATGGCTAAAATTCTCAAAATACCGAAAATCGGGGGGTAGCCTGGACCTATGTTGACGATTTTTGGTGGAGAAGTTTCGTGACTACTGGGAACCTCAAATAACAGCTAGTTCGGTTAAAAACTGTGGCTAAAATCCTAAAAAATACCGAAAAATACCATGGACCTGTGCTGAAAACGTTTAGTGGGGAAGTTTCGTGACAACTGAAAATCTTAAATAACAATTTACAGCTAGTTCGGTTAAAAAACTGTGGCTAAAATCTTCAAAATACCGAAAATTGGGAGGTGCAGTTATATGGGGGCTATATCAAATTATGGACCTATGTCGACGATGTTTAGTGGAGAAGTTTCGTGACCACTGAGAACATCAAGTGCCAAATTATAGCCAACTCGGTTAAAAATTGTGGCTAAAAACCTCACAATACCGAAAATCGGGAGGTACCGTCATATAATAATTTTTATATATACATACGTAGGGGATGGAAGATACCAAGCAACGGTCCTGACCGGTTTTAACATGGCAAAGCCCAGGATTTATCTTGGTCCCTCTTTCATCCCAAGTGGACACTGACCTCCCCGTGGTGTCACCTGGGGAACTGCCTTTAACACCCGTTAATGGTAGTGAGCTAACATGTGCCGCGCATTCACCCATAAGAACGTTACAAACTTGGGTTTGGGCGTCGGGTTAGTAACCCTCCCCTAGAAAAAACAGCCAACTATGAAAAAACGAAAGAAAAGAAAAACAAACCCCTCTAAAGTTGACGAACCCCGCAAACGTTTTAAGGACCATGATCTGCGAATCTGCACCTGGAATGTTCGCACTCTTTATAGAGAAGGTGCAGTCTTTGCATTGGCAGACGTACTTGAAAAGTACAAGACCCATATTACTGCCATACAGGAAATACGATGGATTGGGAAAGGCGTCACAACAACACCTAAAGGTGACGCACTGTATTATAGCTGCCATGGCGTAAAGCATGAGTTTGGTTGTGGATTCGTAGTTAGTCGGAGACTAAAACATCTGGTAAATTCTTCAACATCAGCTTTATTTGCGCTCATGCTCCCACTGAAGAAAAGGACGAACAGACCAAAGATATATTTTACGAGCGCTTAGAAGAAACATATGACCGTTACCCTGGCCATGACATTAAAATCATTCTAGGCGATTTTAATGCCAAAATTGGAAAAGAGAATATCTTTGGCCCAACAGTCGGGAAATTCAGTCTCCACAGTGAAACATCTGACAATGGTATGAGGCTGATAGACTTTGCAGCTGCAAAAAACATGGTAGTTAGCAGTACCAGATTTAATCATCTCGATATTCATAAGGGCACCTGGCTGTCTCCAGATCAGAAAACAAGAAACCAAATTGATCATGTTGTGATAGATGGAAGACATTCATCGAGCGTGTTGGATGTACGATCGTTCCGAGGCGCAAACATTGATTCGGACCACTACCTTGTTGCAGGAAAGGTACGCACCCGCTTAAACGTAGCAAACAAAGTACGAACAGACACAACACGAAAGTTAGACATCGGTAAGCTGCAATCACAACAGATAGCCACAGCATATTCCACTCAACTAGCCCAATTGCTTAATCAAAGCACTCCTCATCCCGATAACATATCAGCGCAATGGCAAAGCATTGCCCACTCCATGCAAACAGCCGCAAAATCCATACTTGGATACCAGAGACCTCCACCAAGGAATCCATGGTATGATCAGGAGTGTCGTGCTGCCACCGAAGAGAAAAATGCGGCATATAGGGCTACTTAACAATCCGTAGCGCACGAGAGAGATGGAAAAGCGGGAGTGTGATGGCTTTGGTACAGGCACATCCTCCTGTAGAGACCAGCAAGGTAATTTGGTAACTGATACAGATAGTGTACTCAGGATATGGAAAGAACATTTTTCAAATCTGTTGGTATCCAATAGCAGCGAAGTAGACGAAGATACCACAGTCCCAATCCCAGAAGATGGTATTGAATGTATACCGCCCAGCCAAGATGAGGTAAAGACAGCAATAAATCGGCTGAAGAATAATAAGGCAGCAGGGGCCGATGGCTTACCAGCCGAGCCGCTGATAAGGTGTATTCATCACCTAGTTGGCACCATCTGGCAGGAAGAACGAGTACCCGACGATTGGAACCTGAGTATCCTGTGCCCCGTCCACAAGAAGGGAGATAAGACTGTATGCTCTAACTATAGGGGCATAACTCTACTCCCTATTGCCTACAAGATCGTGTCAGGGATATTGTGGGAACGACTAAAGCCTATGGTCAACGAGATAATTGGACCATACCAATGCGGCTTTAGACCTGGCAAGTCCACCATTGACCAGATGTTTACCCTGCGGCAAATCCTGGAGAAGACCCAAGAGATGCAGATCGACACATATCACCTTTTTGTCGATTATAAAGCAGCATTCGACAGTCCCCTCCGATCAAAGGTATTCCATGCAATGTCTGAATTTGGTATCCCCGCAATGCTCATCCGGCTTTGTAAGATGACTTTAACTGATACTAGGTCCTCAGTTAAAATTGGAAAGAACCTCTACGAAGAATTTTGTACCAAAAAAGGTTTCAGACAAGGAGACAGCCTTTCGTGTGATCTATTCAACATTTTGCTGGAAAAGGTAATACGAGATGCAAATGTCAAAAGAAATGGCACAATTTACACCAATAGCCACATGTTACTTACTTATGCTGATGACATAGACATCATGGGATGATCAGTAAAGGAAGTAACTGATAACTTTAGGAAGGTCGAAGCAGAATCTGCGAAAGTGGGTCTGGCGGTAAACGGTGAGAAGACCAAATTGATGGTGTCGACGCGCAATGCGTCCATTGAGCTCGGACCGACTGTGGAAGTTGGTTCCTATAATTTTGAGGTAGTAAAAGACTTCGTCTACCTCGGCACCTCCGTAAACACAACAAACGACATCAGTTGTGAAAAAAAGAGAAGAATTGTATTGGCCAACAGATGCTACTTTGGTTTAAGTAAGCAGTTTAAAAACAAAGCCACAACTCGTCAAACAAAAATAACGCTCTACAAAACACTGATACTACCCGTGCTGATGTATGGCTCCGAAGCCTGGGTACTTGCGCAAGCAGACATGGCAGTGCTTGGTGTGTTTGAGAGAAAAATTCTTCGAAAGATCTACGGACCAATCTGCGTTGACGGTGAATATCGACGTCGCATGAACCACGAGCTGTATCTGCTATACAACGACATCAATATTGTTAAACGTATCGAGATGCAGCGATTGCGTTGGCTAGGCCATATCATAAGAATGAGCGATGATGACCCCGCTAAAAAGGTGTATAAACACGGACCGCTTGGCGGTGCACGGTAAATAGTTAATTCCATATTGACTCTATAACTGAGTTAAAAGTGACTATCTAGAAAGACGAGATTTGGACCAAAAACCTTGAAAAACTTATTTTTTCTTATTTGTACACCAATTACTATTGTTAAGAACGAAAATGCCAATGAAATAAATAAGAATCTAATCTATATATATAAAATTGAAATTTGTTTGTCTGTCTGTTTGTTTGTTTGTTTGTGCCTTATAGACTCGAAAACCGCTGAACAGATCTTACTGAAATGTTTAGGGTACATTGCTACATGGCCTGGAATGAAAATAGGCTATATCATTTTTTGAAATTTCGCGTTGATCTGGAGATATAGCATCAAAACCGGAGGTACCTCCAAAAAATTTAGATTTTGTATGCAAATATCTTTAGAACTGTTACAGATACAATCTCCAAATTTTGTATGCGTGACGGAGTTTAATGTAGAAATAAATTTACCAAAATATATTTAAATCGGTTCAGATTTGGATATAGCTCCCACATACATATATTTTCGGCCGATTTCCTTATTTTATGTACCAAACATGCTATTTATGTCCAATTTCGATGAAATTTGGAATATATGACGGAACTTGATCTGGAAATAAACGTGCCAATTTATATCAAAATCGGTTCAGATTTGGATATAGCTCCCATACACATATATGTTCGGCCGACTTTCTTATTTTATGCACCAAACACGCTATATATGTCCAATTACGCTGAAATTTTGAATTCCTCACGGAATTTGTTCTAGAAATAAATGTGCCAGATTATATTGAGATTGATTCAGATTTGGATATAGCTCCCATACACATATATTTTCGGCCGATTTCCTTATTTTATGCACCAAACACGCTATATACGTCCAATTTCGCTGAAATTTGGAATGTGTAACGGAATTTGGTCTAGGCATAAATGTGCCGAATTATATCGAAAACGGTTCAGATTTGGATATAGCTCCAATATATATTTTCGGCCGATTTTCCGCATTTGATGCACCAAACACGCTATATACGTCCAATTTCGCTGAAATTTGGAATGTGTAACGGAATTTGGTCTAGGCATAAATGTGCCGAATTATATCGAAAACGGTTCAGACTTGGATATAACTCCAATATATATTTTCGGCCGATTTTCCACATTTTGTGCACCAAAAAAAATACCATAGTAGCTCCATAACAACGCTGAATAGGAATATAACTCCTTCATATCTCCTATATTTATTCGTTAAAATATTAAAAACGTTAATATAATTATGGCATTCCATTATATTTTATCGTAGTCGGGGCAGCAAAGCGCGCCGGGTTCAGCTAGTGTGCTATATAAGAAAAAAATATTGATGTCCGAATTATAGAGGTAAGAAAAATATGTGATGTCCGGATTACAGAGTCTACAACAGTGTTGCCGTTTTGGGCATTTCGGCCCAAATGGCTATCTGCGAAACCATCTTTTTGTAAAAGCGTTTGCGGTGCCAACGATAGCTCGAAAACGGATGGACCGATCATAGCATATTTTTGTAAGCGTTTTAGGAACCTCATAAAACAGAACAGAAGAACAGAGAACAATCTCTCGTGGGACAGACACATTGAGCACTTGAGGTCAAAACTTGCACCTGCTGTTGGCTTGTTGTATAAATTTCGAAACAAATTTGATCGAGGTACAAAATTATTATTATTTCACGCTCTAGTTCAAAGTCACTGTAACTATCTTGCGAATATTTATGCATATGGTCGCAATGCAAAATTAAAATCAATTCAATGAATGCAGAACAAAGCTTTGAAATCAGTTGCAAATTTACCACTTACATATTCTACACTAAACTTGTATAAATATGAATTTCCGAACATTTTGCCTATTTGTGGTCTTCATAAGCTACAAGTGTTGATGTATGTGTTTAAATGCATAAATGGCATAGGACATCATACAATAACATTTTCACGAAATCATAATCCTTACAGTACTCGCAATAATGATCAATTACGCGTAGCGCTATGCCGCACTGAAACGACAAAGCAATGCATACAAAATTGTGGATGTAAAATGTTTAATAACCTTCCTGCAGATTTAAGAAATATTACTATATATTCACGTTTTAAGTCTGAAATAAAAATATTTTTACTTCGAAATGTTGAGGAGCTCCTGTTATAAATCATAAAATCAAACAAAATTATTATAATTATTATAATTATTTTCTTTTCATACTAATTGTTATTTATTCATAGTATAGTTACATGAACTTTGCCAGCTTGCCTCTAAAATGCCTAATGGCGCTGAGGCCTTTGTATAATGAAAGAATAAATAAATGAAATGAAAAAAAAATTAAAAAAAAATATTTTTAAAAAAATGTTGAGCTGTCAAAGTCAAAATTTCGATTTTAACGTAAAAAATTGACTGTTTTTGTCAAAAAATTGGGCAAAATAATTGTTTTAATCTGTCTCCCTTAAAGGCAAGCGTTTTATGTATTTAATAAGCTCACATGAATAATATAATAAGGTCATATGAAGATCGGTCAATTTCTTTTAGAGCTATCGTTGCCACCTACTTCAAAATCGCCGTTTCGAGAAACACGCACTTAAAGTTTATATGCTACATTCAAATCACAATAAATTGTTGGACTTCCAACCATATCTCAGACAATTTTTTGCGACATACTACCTTTACGTAAAAATAGACAATATTTTATTCGATTTTTCTAAAAGTAATAAAAAGTATCTATGAGAAGTATATATTTTTGTTTTAATTTTTAATGTTGGGCAGTTTTTAAAAAAATTTGGGCCGAAAAAATTTTTTCGAACGGCAACACTGGTCTACAATGTAAAAAATTCTGGTGTCCGGATTACCGCGTTGTCCGGATTAACGAGTGTCCGTATTATCGAGACTATACTGTACCTGAAATCGGGCTGAACCGTTATATGGGGGCTATACCAAAACGTGGTGGGCGACGTAGGGGATGGAAGGTACCAAGGAACGGTCCTGACCGGCTTTAACATGGCAAAGCCCAGGATTTATTTTGGTCCCCCTTTCATCTCAAGTAGACAATGACCTCCCCGTGGTGTCACCTGGGGAGCTGCCTTTAACACCCGTTAAAGGTAATGAGCTAACATGTGCCGCGCGTTCACCTACAAGAACGTTAAAAACTTGGGTTTGGGCGTCGGGTTAGTAATCCTCCCCTAGAAAAAGCAGCCTACTATGAAAAAACGAAAGAAAAGAAAAGTAAACCCCTCCAAAGTTGACGAACCCCGCAAACGGACCATGATCTGCACCTAGATTCGGACCACTACCTTGTTGCAGCAAAGGCACGTACCCGTCTAAACGTTGCAAATAAAGCACGAACAGATACAACACGGAAGTTGGACATCGGTAAGCTGCAAACTCAACAGATAGCCACAGCATATTCCACTCAACTAGCCTAATTGCTTAATGAAAGCACTCCTCGTACCGATAACATATCAGCAGAATGGCAAAATATTGCCCACTCCATGCAAACAGCCGCAAAATTTATACTTGGATACCAGAGACCTCCACCAAGGAATCCATGATATGACCAGGAGTATCGTGCTGCAGCCGAAGAGAAAAATGCGGCATATAGGTACGGTGACCAATATTTTTGGATGAAAATAGAGTACACATACGAGGGCTACTATATAAGTTTCTGGACTAGGCAACAATGTCAGGCGCCATTTACATTAGAAAGCTCAACATGTTCTAGCATAGGAGTACTCAGTACAGTTTGACGTACCACGTTTTGCGTTTTTTATTGGACTGGAAGAATTAATTTGCAAAAAAATATGGAATTTAGTTGTGAACATTATCGTCCACCATTTTTCACAATTTTCTAAGTAATGACAACGCGATGAAACAACATCCCATAGTCAGTAGTCACCAGGGTTTCGTAGCGTGAGTTGGAGCCGAGCAATTATGCTGTAGTCGGAGACTAAGTAAAAAAAAATAACTTGGCTCCAACTCTGGGAAACAATGTTTTCTACATTTACCAAAAATTTAATTTCAAGAACTTTTTTGAGTTTTAACTTTAGCGTGAATTTGCAAGCTGGGTCGATTTCTTAATATACGATAAAAATGAATAATATTTTAGAATATTTGTTTTAGATCCCACACATTCTTGATCTAGAATATGATAACTAAACTGAACTCATATTCCAGAGCGAAAGCCTGTCCATTTCAGAACCTGTTACACAGAGTTTCAAATTTCGGTGATCTTGTATTTTTATTATAAATGTAGAAGTTTTATACAAAGAAGTTTTGTAGTTGTGTATTATATTCGACAAATGTTCTTTTCAAGAAACACCTCAGAAAAAGGCGAATATATAGGAAAAAATAGAAACTTGTGTATATATTATTCATATTGAGTGCTATGAGGAATTACCCTCGGAGTCGGAGTCGAAACCAAAATCGCTCGACTCCGAAACCTTGGTAGTCACACGTAAAAAGTTTACCGTAAAGTAATTTGAGTTTTTGTGAAATTGACTGTAGAGGAGCTCTATCCTTTCCGCTCTCTACTAGACACTCAATATATTTTACGGCAAACTTTGTAAGTCCAAGAGAAACGACATCATTTGTCAGACCAGGTGACAAGATGGTTTTGTCTGTCACACTTGCCGCTAATTCTGGTAGGGGCGTCCTCATTGCCCGAGCTCTATCCCAAAAATTTACTTTACCGAAAAATTTGTACGTGTGACTAAAGACATAGCTCTGTGAAGAACTGGTTTAATGAATTCAATCGTGGTGGACGCTCGCTCAACGAAGAAAGTAGTAACTGTAGTCCAAAAACTGCCGTTGTGACAGAAAATGAAGCCGTGAGTAAACTGATAATGCAAGATCAACGCGATAGAGGCATCCTTGGACATTTCTTTTAGCGTGATTTGTGATTTCATTGTATTCACATGTATTTGCAAAATAAATCAAAAATAGAGGACATAGAGTACATGTGATGAAAATAGAGGACAAATAGAGTACGCTGACAAAATAGAGTACGGACACCTAAAATAGAGTACAGTCCTCTATAAAAGAGTACGGTTGGTCACCGTACATATAGGGCTACTCTAAAATCAGTAGGTATCGGGAAAAAAGGAGAGAGGAGAAACGTCTTTTCAGCAGGAAAAAGAGTGAAATGGAAAGGCGGGAGTGTGCAGGAGCCAGAATGAAGTCCGAAAGTTCTACCAAAGAGTAAAACATCAAACTGATGGCTTTGGTACAGGCGCATCCTCCTGTAGAGACCAGCAATGTAATTTGGTAACTGATACATATAGTGTGCTCAGGTTATGGAAAGAACATTTTTCCAAACTGTTGGTATCCGATAGTAGCGATGACAGCAAAGATACCACAGATCCAATCCCAGAAGATGGTATTGAATGTATACCGCCCATCCAGGATGAGGTAAAGACAGCTGAAGAATAACAAGACAGCAGGAACCGATGGCTTGCCAGCCGAGCTGTTCAAAACCGGAGACGACACGCTGATAAGGCGTACGCATCAGCTAGTTAGCACCATCTGGCAGGAAGAACGCGTACCCGACGATTGGAACGTGAGCATACTATGTCAAAACACTGATACTACCCGTGCTGATGTATGGCTCCGAAGCCTGGGTACTTGCGCAAGCAGACATGGCAGAGCTTAGTGTGTTTGAGAGAAAAATTCTTCGAAAGATCTACGGACCAATCTGCGTTGACGGTGAATATCGACGTCGCATGAACCACGAGCTGTATCTGCTATACAACGACATCAATATAGTTAAACGTATCGAGATGCAGCGATTGCGTTGGCTAGGCCATATCATAAGAATGGGCGAAGATGAACCCGCTAAAAAGGCGTATAAATACGAACCGCTTGGCGGTGCACGCAGAATTGGCAGGCCAAGGAATAGATGGCGCAAACAAGTGGATGAAGAGATGAAAAGGCGCGGTATTCCAGAGTGCGAAGCAACAAATAGAGAGAATTGGAGATCTTTTCTTAGTTCGGCCTATAAAACAAATGTTCTGTAATGGGCCAGCTAAGTAAGTAAGTATACTACCTTCTAAAATAATGCAATATGGAGTTTTTAGAATTTATTTCAAAAGGTTCCAGTGAAATCTTTATTGTCAGTTTGATTTTTTTGGGGCATGTGCGTCAGGCCGTTTTGGCGCTGAGCGCCTCAAATATAAGCGGAGATTTTCACGTATTTCTCCCACAGAATATTTATACACAACGCTATCCCTTATAGTTTCGTGATCGGTCAAAATTACAACCTGTAGCTTGATTCCAAGGTTTGGATGGACATACGGACACACATAGCAATTTCGACGTGGAAACGTTCGACCATTATTTCGCTGTTTTACAAACTTTTAACCAAAAACCAACTTATATAAAAATAATTAGGCAAATGTACATTATTTCGAGGAAAACACTTATAACACCCTCCTTATGTAGGGGTGCATTAATATAAAAATTATGGTTTTTATTAATTGCCATATTTGTCTCATTACACATTTTGCAATCGTAAAGGATTTTATTAAAATCACACATTATGAGTTAATCCATTGCTTTATTAAGACAACAACAGTAATATAATATTAAATTCTGCATTAAGTATTCAATATTTTTTATATGAATCCATTGAATATTAATTAGTTAAAACCTCAGTTGATCGATTACAAAACTATTATTATAAAAACACTTCATTACGACTATTACAAATTAACTTACATCGTCGTTTAACACTTTAAAGGCGTTTCACTTATAGACACTCTCACAAACATAAATATAACATTTAAACAATGTTTAAAAGCAATAAAATTAGCACATATTTTAGCACTTTCCAGGTCCGGTGGTTATGATTGATGGACAATGGGCGAGTTAAGTTAAGCTAATCTTCAAATAATAATTAATTCGCACATTTTTACACGCTTCGTTAAAAAAATGACAGCTATTTAAATATTCAATCAACACATTTAGTGGCCAATTTGTTTTCCATAAATTTCACTGGTAAGCGCTTTAAAATTATTTGTTATTTTTTATTTTGATTTGGTTTTTGTTTTTTCGGAAATGCATTCGATTTTCTTCCGTTCTGTACGACCGAGCGTTTTATTCTTTTCACAGCTTGTTTTAACGGTCGAGTGTTGCATTTAAAACTAAAATCCAGTAGTGACAGATCACTTTTATTACACTGTTGTTTTTTTTTTCTGTGTGAACGGGTAACTGCTATTCGTCGATCAACCACCACCAGTTTTGTGAGAGTATGGCTGGCTATACCCAACAAAGTGATCCCACAAACATCCATCCATAGACGTTAAACAGATAAAGAGAAAATAAGACTCAATTATAAATAATCAACACTTGTAAAATATGAGGCAAACTAAATAATGCTGGTTAAAGTGAAATATGTGGAAATTGTTTGTCATTATTCATGGATGCAGCGTAAGCATCGCAATCACTTAGATAAAAGTTTGCAAGGGCTTGAGAGTTCCGCCAGAAGTTTACACACGCTTCTGCTAAGCAGTTGGTTTACTCATACAATAACTGTAAATGATCTATGACTCGAAGTGTTTTCAAAATACGTGAAAAATTTCTACAAATTGAAAACCCGAAGATTTTTAATTAAACAAATTATTAATGGAACCTTACTAAACCTGCCTTATAATATAATTCTATGTATTCATTTATAGAGGGGTTATACCAAAAGGTGGGTCTATCTCCTTAATTTTTAGCAGGGATTTGTGTCCAATAATTCATTTGCTAAAACATGAACAAGGGAGCGATATGTAGCTCCCTTACTCAAAGAATGTCACATCTCAAACAAGTAAGAACGGCGTTAAGTTCGACCGGGCCGAACTTGTTATACCCTCCACCACGAGTTGTATTGAAGCAAAATGGAACAATTAGTTTCCTTGCATTTATGATGAAGACTAAATACCCAATTTCAGCAATTTCGGTAAAATAATGTGGCTAACCTTCAAAATACCGAAATTCGGGAGGTACCGTTCTATGGAGGCTATGTCAAAACGTTGATCTATACCAACAAATTTCTGGTGGAAAGTTTTTAGACTCAAAGAAGAATAAATACCAAGTTTCCGATATTTCGGTAAGATAATGTGGCTAAAACCTAAAAAATACCGAAAATCAAGAGGTACGCTTCAATGTAGATATAGGAAGTCGTGGGACCTATACTGATAATTCACTTCTGGAATATTTTATAACCCCATTGAAGACTAAATAACAAATTTCAATCATTTTGGTGGGATATTGACGTCACAACCTTCAGAATTACGAAAATTGGGAGGTGCCGTCCTGTGGGAGCTATATCGAAACGTCGAACTATACCGACGGAGTTCGAAAAGGTTTTTACTTCCAACGTAGACTAAGCACCAAATTTCAGCCATCTCGGTGGGTTGTTGTGGCCACAACCTTCAAAATACCAAAAATCGGGATTTACCGTTCAATGGGAGCTATATGAAGACGTGGACCTGTACGGACAAATTGCTGCGGGAAGTTTTATATTACCAACGGATACCAAATACAAAATTTCAGCCATTTCGGTTGAATATTGAAGGCACAACCTTCAAAATGTCGAAAATTGGGAGGTACCGTTCTATGGGGGCAATATCAAGGCTAGGGCCAACTATAACTAAATACCAAATTTCAGCCATTTCGATGGATTATTGTGGCCATATTATTCAAAATACCGAAAATCGGGAGGTACCGTTCTATTGGGGGCTATATTAAAACGTGGCACTGTACCGACAAATTTCTAGAGGTACGTTTTATACCAGCAACGAAGATTAAATTTCAGCCATTTCGTAGGAATATTGACACCACAACCTTCAATATACCGAAAATCGGGAGGTACCGTTCTATGGGAGCTATATGAAAGCGTGGACTGACAAAATTTGGGGGGATAGTTTTATACTCCCAACGAAGACAAAGTACCAAATTTCAGCCATTTGGATGTGGTGATGAAGCTACAACCTTTAAAATGCCGAAAATCATGTGGTACCGTTCTATGGGGGCTATATCAGAACGTGGACCGATATAGCCCATTTGCAATACCAAACATCCTAGGAGTAATAGAAACTTCTATACCAAATTACCGTACCGGAAGAAGTGGATTGATATAGTGTAATTGGTACATACATTATATGACGTAAGTTTAGAAGAATGATTACGATGTGCAAATATTGGACCAAATCAAGGACCCCCTTCAAGAGTCATAGTTTGTGTCCGTAGGGTTTTCGCAGATTAAGGATATTTATCTCAGTGAGTATGGTCTTACCCCAAATGAAAACTATACTGTCGTATATCAAGACGATCCTAGACATGTCCCTAAACTGCATAGTTTTGAAAATTTTGAGTGGGAGGTACCCGAAGGAGTTGGACCGATATAGTCCATACTCGTTATTGATTTAAGTGCGAGAGAAACGCTTCGGAACCATACATTAGCATGGCCAGTATCAGTGTTTTGTAAAGTCTTACTTTTGTTCGACGAAACTGCTTACTTAGCCCAACACTATCTTCTTCATATTTCACAACTGATGTTGTTGTTCATGTAGCAGCATAGAAACCTACGTAAAAGTTATAGGTTTGATGCTAGGTTGGCAGCCGCTGGCCGAAACACTATGGTTTCGGGTCAAACCGGTACGAAAGAACCCGCTGTCGTGGGATTGCAACTGATGTTGTGTTTATGGCGGTGCAGAGGTAGACAAAGTCTACCTCAAAATTTTAGGTACCAATATTTACAGTTGGTGCGAAATATGTCTGTCGTCGATACCATCAACTTATAAGGTATCAGTATTTCCTTTATCGATAAACCAATGATGTCAATGTCTTCGGCATAAGCAGCAGAGTGTTGAATAAGTCACACTAGAAGCTGTCTCCTTGTCTTTTGGTACTAAGCTCTTCGGAGAGGTTCTTTCCTTTTTTAACAGAGGGACGAGTATCAGTTAATGTTATTCTATAAAGTCGAGTGAGCTTTGCGGGGATACCAAATTCAGACATGTCCAAGGCTGTTTTATAATCGATAAAATGGTGGTAGGTGCCGATCTGCATCTCTTGGGTCTTCTTCAGGATTTGGCGCAGGGTAAATATCTGGTCAATGGCGGACTTGACAGGTATGGCACAATGATTGGTATGGCACAATTATTTCGTTGACCATAGGCTTTAGTCGTTCGCACAATATCCCTGCCCCTATAGTTAGAGCACACAGTCTTATCTCCTTTCTTGTGGACGGGACACAGAATGCTCAGGTTGCAATCGTCGGGTACGCGTTATTCCTGCCAGCTGGTGCTAACTAGCTGATGCGTACATCTTATCATCGTGTCGCCTCCGGATTTGAACAGCTCGTCTGGTAGGCCACCGGCTCCTTCTGTCTTATTATTCTTCAGCCGGTTTTTTTGCTGGCTTTACCACATCTTGTTTGGGCGGTATACATTCAATACCATATTCTGGGGATTGAAATGTGGTATCTTCGTCATCTTCTCTACTATTGGATACCAACAGTTTGGAAAAATACTCTTTCCATATCCTGAACACACTATCTGTATCAGTTACCAAATTACCTTGCTGGTCTCTATAGGAGGATGTGCCTGTACAAAAAGCCATTAGTTTGATGTTTCACTCTTTGGTAGAACTTTTTGACTTCATTCTGGCTCCTGTACATTTCAATCTTTCACACTCTCGCTTTTCCATTTCTCTCTTTTTCCTCTCTCTCCTTTTCTACGCATTGCTACTGATTGTAGAGCAGCCCTATATGCCGCATTTTTCTCTTCGGTGGCGGTACGACACTCCTGGTCATACCAGGGATTCCGTGGTGGAGGTCTCTGGTATCCAAGTATGGATTTTGCGGCTGTTTGCATGGAGTGGGAAATATTTTTGCCTTTGTTTTGATAAGTTATCGGTACGAGGGGTGTTTTCATTAAGCAATTGGGCTAGTTGAGTGAAATATGCTATGGCTATCTGTTGTGTTTGCAGCCTACCGATGTCCAACTTCCCCGTTGTATATGTTCGTGCTTTATTTGCAACGTTTAAACGGGTACGTACCTTTGCTCCAACAAGGTCGTGGTCTGAGTCTATGTTTGCTCCACGGAACGAACGTAAATCCAACTTGCTCGATGAATGTCTTCTCTCTATTACAACATGATCAATTTGATTACTTGTTCTTTGATCTGGAGCCAGCAAGGTGCCCTTATGAATATCGAGATGCTTAAATCTGGTGCTGCTAAATACCATGTTTCTTACCGCTGCAAAGTCTACCTGCCTCATACCGTTGTCAGATGTTTCACTGTGGGGACTGAATTTCCCGACTGTTGGGCCAAATATATTCTCCTTTCCAATTTTGACATTAAAATCGTCTAGAATAATTTTAATGTCATGGGCAGGACAACTGTTATATGTTTCCTCTAAGCGCTCGTAGAATATATCATTGGTTTGTTCATCCTTGTCTTCGGTTGGGGCATAAGCGCAGATAAAACTAATGACGAAGAATTTTGCTTTTATTCGTATTATAGCAAGTCTTTCATTCACTGGAGTGAAGCTGGAGACCATACGTTTTACCCTCGGACAAACTACAAATCCGCTACCAGACTCATGCTTTGTGTCATGGCGGGTATAATACAGTGCGTCATCTTTAGGTGTTGGTGTGACGTATTTCCTGTATGGCAGTAATGTCGACCTTGTACTTTTCAATTACATCTGCCAATGCGTAAACTGCACCTTCTCTATAAAGAGTGGGAACATTCCAGGTGCAGATTCGCAGATCATGGTCCTTAAAACGTTAATGGGGGTCGTCAACTTTAGATGGGATTGTTTTTCTTTTCTTTTGTTTTTTCATAGTAAGCTGCTTTTTCTGAGAGAGGGTTACTAACCCGACGCCCAAACTTATGTTTGGCACATGTTAGCTCACTACCTTTAACGATTGTAATATTTTTTTTGGTTTTTAGCATATTCTTTTTCATACGGACAAAATGTGCCTCATCGTTATAATTGTTTTAGACCCAATGTATATTTGGACGAAATCCGTTTCAGACAATTTGGAGCCGATTTAGCAATGTCCGTCCGTCTGTCTAGCTGGCTGGAGCGCACGATAACTTTAACGGATTAACCGATTTGTTCCAAAATTAGTCTTTCGTAATATTTTGTCAAAACTTAGTTTAAGTTCGAAGATGGGCCATATCGGTTCACTCCCTCGGGTACCTCCCCACAAAAGTTTAAAATTATCCGCAAATCAACCAATTTGGCCCATACTTTTCACATCGTAATATTTCTACCAGGCATAGATAAAGTTCGAATATGTACTATATGTAGACAGTACTCCTTCGGGTACCTCCCACAAAATTTCGGAAAAGTATAGTTTTAGACCTCCTCTCGAATCGTTTTGATTGTTGTTGCAACTTGTGTTCGTTGCCTCTATTACGACGGTACAATTTTTTGTTTTTGGTAATGGTGCACAAGAATACGGTAACCGATTTGGTCCATACTTTGCACATCGTGATATTTAAATGTGTTAACTCCTTCGATTACTTTCCATACAAATTTTCGGAAAAGTACAGTTTAGGACCTTCTCGAATCGTGTTTTTTCTTGCAACAGGTTGCACTCACGGTCCCTATTACGATGATACAAGTTTTATGAGTGACAACTCCATACATCTTGAGAAAATGTCTCGAAATCTGTAAAAAACCTCTACGGCCAGCAAGTGTAGTGGCTGGTGCGCACGACAACAATGAATACAATGAATATTGAGTTGGTCTAAACCTTATATTTCTTCGAATATTAGATCAAATTCGAAGGTGGTGCTTATAGGTCCACTTCTTCCGGTACTTCCCCCACAAAAGTTTGAAAATATTCGGTGAAATGGTACGCGTGATATCTCATAAACGGAGCAACCGATTTGGTCCAAACTTTGGATCTCGAAACACTCCTTGATGTATCACCCACACAAATGTTCAACATGTTTGCGCGGTTAAGGGTCTGTTCGCCGACTAATACTTTGTTTTTTTTTCACAAATATCCCAGAAGGGACGGAGGAGACTTCTCTCATATCAATGACTGCCCCCGATTCATATTACACTTGTAGATAAGCTTTACATGGCTGAAATACTCAAGAAATTTTACCAGCATTACTGAGAAGTATTTTGCCACCATTGATAATTTGATGTTGCCTGGCCTGGGAATCGAATCGCATACCTTCTGAATGCAGGGCGGGTGGGAATACCACTGCACCACGGTGGCACTCCCAGTACTGAGTATATTTATGTTAAAAAAGTCAAACTTGTCATATGGCGCCTGACAAAACATAGTGTTGCCTAGACCAGGAACTTATGTAGTAGCCCTCGTATGAATGTTTTTTCTAAAGAATGCATTACGAAGACACCAAATTTTAATAAATATTTTATTAATTTTTTTATTATTTATTCATGATTGGAGGAATTTATTTTCGGAGTCAAAAATTGCTCGACTCCGTACCTCTGTGTACAAAACCGTTAGTATCTTAGCGATAGAAAATTCTGTAGTTAACTACAGCGTTTCATCAGCAGCTAGATAATTACCATGCTGGGTTCTATTTTCGTCTATTTGGGTCCTTTTTCCCTTAGCGGTTGGAGACAATTTAGCTTCACAACAAAAAAGAAAATATTTAAAACTAGCAGATAGTAAAGAACGTTAAAAACTTGGGTTTGGGCGTCTGGCTAGTAACCCTCCCCTAGAAAAAGCAGCCTACTATGAAAAAACTAAAGAAAAGACAAACCACTGCAAACGTTTTAAGGACCATGATCTGCAAATCTGCACTTGGAATGTTCGCACACTTTATGGAGAAAGTGCAGTATACGCATTGGCAGATGTACTTGAAAAGAACAAGGCCGACATTACTGCCATACAGGAAATACGATGGATTGGGAAAGGCGTCACAACAACACCTAAAGGTGACGCACTGTTTTATAGCTGCCATGATACAAATCATGAGTTTGATTGCGGATTTGCAGTTGGTAGGAGGTAAAAACATCTGGTCCCCAGCTTTACCCCAGTGAATGAAAGACTCACTACAATTCGATTAAAAGCAAAATTCTTCAACATCAGCTTTATTTGCGCTCATGCTCCCATAGAAGACGAAGACGAGCGCTTAGAAAAAACTTATGAAAGTTGCCCCGCCCATGACATTAAAATTATTCTATGCGATCTCCACAGTGAAACATCTGACAATGGAATGAGGCTGATAGACTTTGCAGCGGCAAAAAACAAGGTAGTTAGCAGTACCATATTTAAGCATCTCGATATTTATAAGGGCACCTGCCTGTCTCCAAATCAAAGAACAAGTAATCAAATTGATCATGTGGTGATAGATGGAAGACATTCATCGAGCGTGTTGGATGTACGATCGTTCCGAGGAGCAAACATGTAGATTCGGACCACTACGTTGTTGCATCAAAGGTACGTACGTCTAAACGTTGCAAATAAAGTACGAACAGATACAACGCCGAAGTTGCACATCGGTAGGCTGCAAACACAACAGATAGCCACAGCATATTCCACCCAACTAGCCCAATTGCTTAATGAAAACACTCATCGTCCTGATAACATATCAGCAAAATGGCAAAATGTTGCCCACTCCATGCAAACAGCCGCAAAATCCATACTTGGATACCAGAGACCTCCATCAAGGAATCCCTTGTATGACCAGAAGTTTCGTGCTGCTATCGAAGAGAAAAATGCGGCATATGGGCTACTCTACAATCAGTAGCAAAGCGTATCGCAGAAGAGAGGTATCGGGGGAAAAGGAGAGAAGAGAAACGTCTTTTCCGCAGGAAAATGAGAGAAATGGAAAGGTGGGAGTATGGAAAATTGAAATGTACAGGAGCCAGAATGAAGTCAGAAAGTTCTACCAAAGAGTGAAACATCAAACTTATCAAACATTTTTCCAAACTGCTGGTACCCGATAGTAGTGAAGACGGCAAAGATACCACAGATCCAATCTCAGAAGTTGGTATTGAATGTATACCGCCCAGCCAAGATGAGGTAGACAGTAATAAACCGGCTGCAGAATAATAAGGCAGCAGGAGCCGACGGGTGCCACCGTGGTGCAATGGTATGCACACCCGCCTTGCACACTAAAGGTCGTGGGGTCGATTCCCCGGCCAGGCAACATCAACAATTTCAACGGTGATGGCTACATTTTCTGAGTATTTTAGCCATGTAAAACTTCTCTACAAGTGGTGTCTTAGGACACGCCGTTCGGACTCGGCAATAAACAGTAGGTCCCTTATCATTGAGCTAATATGAATCGGGGTGCACTCATTGGTATGAGAGAAGTCTCCCTTGTCCCATATGGGATGTTTGTGGAATAATTATAATTATTATAGGAGCCGACGGCTTACAAGCCGAGCTGTTCAAAACCGGAAGCGACACCACCCACCCGATGATTGAAACCTCCATCCTGTGCTCTGTCCACAAGAAGGGAGATAAGACTTTTGCTCTAACTATAGGGGAATAAGTCTTCTTCCTATTGCCTACAAGATACTGTCAGGGATATTGTGCGAACGACTAAAGCCTATGGTCAATGAAATAATTGGACCATACCAATGCGGTTTTCCTGGAGAAGACTAAAGAGATGCAGATCGATACCTACCACCTGTCGATTATAAAGCAGCCTTCGACAGACTCCTACGTTCAAAGGTATTCCAAGCCATGTTTGAATTTGGTATCCCCGAAAAGCTCATTCGACTTTATAGAATGACATTAACTGATACTCGGCCCTCTTTTAAAAATGGAAAGAACCTCTCCGAAGAGTTTAGTACCAAGAGAGGTTTCAGACGAGGAGACAGCCTCTAGTGGGACTTATTCAATATCATGCTGGAAAAGGTTATACGAAATGCAAAGGTCAAAATGAGGGGGAAAAAATATACAAACAGCAATATATTACTTGCTTATGCCGATGACATTGACATCATGGGTCGATCGGTAAAGGAAGTAACTTATACCTTTGCAAAAGTCGAAATGGAATCTGCTAAAGTTGGTCTGGTGGTAAACCGCGAAAAGACCAAGTTGATGGCGTCGACGTGCAATGAGTCCATAGAGATCGGACCACCTGTTGACGTTGGTTCCTATAATTTTGAAGTAGTAAAAGACTGCGTCTACCTCAACAGCGCCGTAAACCCAACAAACAACATCAGTTGTGAAATAAAAAGAACAATTTTAAAAGAACAATTTAAAAACAAAGCCACATCTTGCCAAACAAAAACAACACTTTACAAAACACAGATACTACCCGTGCTGATGTATGGTTCCGAAGCCTAGGTATATTCGCAAGCAGCCAAAGCAGTGCTTGGTGTGTTTGAGAGAAAAATTCTTCGAAAGATCTATGGACCAATCTGCGTTGACGGTGAATATCGATGTCGTATGTACCACGAGCTGTATCTGTTATACAACGACATCCGTGTAGATAAACGTATCGAGATGCAACGATTGCGTTGGCTAGGCCATATCATAAGAATGAGCGATGATGAACCCGCTAAAAAGGCGTATAAATACGTGACACATGGCGGTGCACGCAGAATTGGCAGGCCTAAGCTTAGATGGAGCAATCAAGTGGATGAAGAGATGAAAAGGCGCGGTATTCCAAAAAGCGAAGCAGTAAACAGAGAGAATTGGAGATCTTTTCTTAGTTCGGCTTATGGAACAAATGTTCTGTAATGGACCAGCTAAGTAAGTAAGTAAAGTACTCTAATTTTTCCTATTCATACTAAGAACCTTTTACAAAAGTGGGTTACTAACCCAAAGTCTTGATAAAAGTCTAATTTACCTCACAACCCTCAGCGGTAGGTAGAAGTGAACCCAATTTAACACATAAGTAATGTATTTTTAAACTATTACATTGCAAATCAATTCTTTTAACACCTTAATTAACACTTAACAATACACAAGTCTACAGCAACACAAAAGATTTTAAAAATAAAACATTCGTTTTTTGTAATGCAAAGAACTAAATAAAAAAACAAACAAAACACTATTGTTAAAAATAATTCAATTATTTTAGAAAAGATAGTAACAAACCAAATACACAGAGGCTAACAAAACATTAAATAATCACCTAATGAAGTCAAATGGCTCGGAACAAATTTATGATTGTAACAAAAAGAAACAATGTTTTGGGCCGAACAAAACTATGAATGAAATAATAGAGCTTGAATGAATATCATGTTGTGAATATAAAAGAGCCGTCACACTCGTTTAACATAAAAGCTAACATGGAGATGTTTTCAATGTGGCGCACACATCCCATTGTATTGAACTATCCGAGTGTTAACAGTGTCAACTAATGAATGGCATGCGCAACATGTCGTTAGCACTGTTGGCTGCCACTGTGCAGTAAATGAAGTGAACTTAAACAGAATAGCAGTGGGAGAACCCAGCAATGAATTCTATAAGAATACAATTCTAAGTGAAAGCATTAATTTTTGTATTTAGATTAACAAATGTCTGGAATTATGTACATAATTAAAAATCAAATGTCCTTCGTTGGTAATGGCATCAGTTGAGAACGGCTGAACCGATTTGGATAATTCTTGTTTTTTAAAGGTTTTTATGTAAAGAAAATTTGACCACGGCCACTTTTACGCTCCATTTTTATACTCTCCACCATAATATGTAGGGTATAATTATATTTGTCATTCCGTTTGTAACTCATCGAAATATTCATCGGAGACCCTATAAAGTATATATTCTTGATCAGGTTAAAATTCTAAGTCGATATAACCATGTCCGTCTGTCCGTGCGTCCGCCCGTCTGTTGGAATCAAGATACAGCACGCAATTTTTAGGATAAAGCTTCGTAATTTGGTATAGAAATTTGGTACTTAGTCTTCGTTGGGGGTACAAAACTTTCCCCCAGAATTTTGTTTGTGTGTGTCCGCGCCTTAATATAGCCACATAGAACGGTACGTCCCGATTTTCGGTATTTTGAATGTTGTGGCCTCAATATTCCTTCGAAATGGCTGAAATTTGGTATTTAGTCTTCGATGGAGGTACGGAACTTTCCCCCAGAAATTTGATGGTACAGGTCCACGCTTTAATACAGCCCCATAGAACGGTACCACCCGATTTTCGATATTTTGAAGGTTGTTGCTACAACAACCCACCGAAATGGCTGAGATTTGATTTTTAGTTCACGTAGGAAGTAAAACCCTTTTCGACTTAATTTCGTCGGTATAGGTCCACGTTTCGAATAGCCCCATAGAACGGTAGCTCCCGATTTTCGTAATTGTGAATGATGTGAGGTCAATATCCCTCCGAAATGACTGATATTTGTAATTTGTCTTTCATCAGTATAGACCCACGTCTTCCTATAGAAGAGTACCTCTTGATTTACCGTATTTTTTAGGTTTCACCACATTATCTTACTGAAATATCGGAAATTTGGTACTTAGTCTTCTTTGGGTCTAAAAACTTTACGCCAGAAATTTGTCGGTATAGATCGACGTTTTGATACAGCCCCCATAGAACGGTACCTCCCGAATTTCGGTATTTTGAAGGTTAACGACATTGTTTTACCGAAATTCCTGAAAATTGGTATTAACTCTTCTTCATAAAAGAAAGGAAACCAATTGTATCATTTTACTTAAGTACCACTCGTGGTGGAGGGTATACCAAGTTCGGCCCGGCCGAACTTAAAGCCGTTTTTACTTGTTTCAATTTTAATCTGTACTACAAAAAAACTGAACTGATTTTCCTGAAATTGTCATGGAATGTATCGGGATGGCCGGTTTGCAAATTAATTTGCGAGACAATTGTGTTTGTGTCTCCGACCTTAGCCATTTTTTTAGGACCCAAAGGCTTGACGACGCCCACTTTTTACATCTACAAAACTTCTGAATCGATTTTCCTGAAATTTTCAGGGATGACCTTCGGGGCGGGGCGCTTCCTTTTGTCATATTTAAAAAAACGCCATATCTGTATGAACAAAAATTAACTTGGGTTTTTTATAGAAAGAAAATTTTAACACGCCTACATTTTTCAACACGGTGTGCCTTAACAAATTTAAATGGAAGGTGCTTACAACTCGGAAGTTTTTGCTGATTCCGAAACTACAATGCTCATAGATGAGAAATATCAAGAAACAAAAAAATCGCCGGAGGGATTTTCAAATAAATCGCGATTTAAGTTCACATTTTTAGGGGTTCTTTAGGTTTTCAGGATTTAGCTTGGAAACCGCGACTTCTATGTAAATGGGTCTAAAGAAAATGTTGTAGCAGAGAAAATTCTCCACAAGATTGGCCTTTAGGATATTTTCGTAGGTTTTACCGTTTTTGAGATATGGAAGTTCAAATTGGGACAATGCACTGACTGTATCGTCCCCTTATAAAACAATATCATGCACAGTGTCCCTTAACTAACTTTTAATGAAAACCGCTTACACATGGGATGTTTTTGCGGATTCTGAAACAGCAATGTTCATAGATAAGAAAAATAAAAAAATTGAAAAATTCGTCGGAGGGATTTTTAAATAAATCGCGATCAAAATTCACAATTTTAGGGATTTTTTAGGTTTTCACGATTTTGCTTGGAAACCGCAAGTCGTATCGAAATGAGTCTGAAGAAAATGTTGTAGCTGTGAAAATTCTCTATAAGACTGACCTTTAGGTTTTTTCGTAGGTTTTACCATTTTTGAGATATAGAGGTTCAGTTCAAATTTTTAGGTTTTTATCTTAAGTCTTCAAGATTTTGCTTGGAAACCGCAAGTCATATCAAAATGGGACTAAAGAAAATAGTGAAGCTGTGAAAATTCTCTACAAGATTGGATGATTTATTTTTTTTTCTAGGTTGTACCATTTTTAAGATATATAAGTTTAATTTGGGAAATTGCAGTAATGACATTGTTTTATAAGGAGGCGATACAGTCTGTGCATTGTCTCAATTTGAAAAACGGTAAAACCTACGAAAATATGATAAAGGCCAATCTTGTGGAGAATTTTCTCTGCTACAACATTTTCTTTAGACCCATTTACATAGAACTCGCGGTTTCCAAGCTAAATAGTGAAAACCTAAAGAACCCCTAAAAATGTGAACTTAAATCGCGATTTATTTGAAAATCCCTCCGGCGATTTTTTTTTTGTTTCTTGATATTTCTCATCTATGAGCATTGTAGTTTCAGAATCAGCAAAAACTTCCGAGGTGTAAGCACCTTCCATTTAAATTTGTTAAGGCACACCGTGTCAATTTTCAATTTAAATTTTTTCTGCAAAAACTACTGAACCGATTCTCCTGAATTTGTCAGGGAATGTACAGGCATGGCCGCCGAACATATTTATTGAATTCCAGAGAAGGCGTGCAGGAAGGCGTTTTTAAAAATATCGCATAGAAAGCTATGCGATATTTTTAAAAACGCTATATTTTCAAAAATTACGCATGTATCAGTTTAAAAATTTACAGATTAATCTACAATCTAGGTACTTCTTTGGGCCCTAAAGACCCGACCACGCCTGTGTTTTAAAATATGTTATATCTCCAATACTAATCAACTGATTTCCATCAAATATGCAGCAAAAGCTCAATGTTTACTGTTGTTATGTATATTTTATTAACTTCGGAGGAGATGGGATACCTTGCCCACGCCTTTCTTTCTCTAAGCCAACCTATGTCCAAGCTAACCTTATGATTATATCGGTTTCAGCATAAATTTTGGGAGGCAATGGGGTTGTGTGAACCCTAGGTACATATTTGGAGCCAAAATACCGAACCACGCCCACATTTTTAAATATGTTATATCTTAAAAACTGATGACGACGCCCACTCATTTCAAAACATTACTTGTCCAAAACTACTGAACTTAATTTCACGCAATTTTCAGGAATGTCCCGTAGACCAAAATGCTATATATTTGTAGACGAATTTCTGGGCCAATTGTTTTATACTCGCTATATTTGACGTAGGAGATGAAAGATACCAAGGAACGGTCCTGACCGGCTTTAACATGGCAAAGCCCAGGATTTATCTTGGTGCCTCTTTCATATCAAGTGGACACTGACCTCCCCGTGGTGTCACCTGGGTAACTGCCTTTAACACCCATTAAAGGGCTTGGGCGTCGGGTTAGTAGCAATCTACTATGAAAAAAAACGAAAGAAAAGAAAAACAAACCCCTCTAAAGTTGACGACCTCCGCAAACGTTTTAAGGACCATGATCTGTGAATGTGCATCTGGAATGTTCGCACTCTTTATAGAGAAGGTGCAGTGTATGCATTGGCAGATGTACTTGAAAAGTACAGGGACGACATTACTGCCATACAGGAAATACGAAGGATTGGGAAAGGCGTCACAACAACACCTAAAGGTGATGCACTGTATTATAGCTGCCATGATACAAAGCATGATTTTGGCTGCGGATTTGAGTTAGTCGGAAGCTAAAAAAATATCTGGCTTCACTCCAATTCGATTAAGAGCTAAATTCTTCAACATCAACTTTATTTGCGCGCAAGTTCCCACTGAAGATAAGGACGAACAGACCAAAGATATATTCTACGAGCGCTTAGAAGAAAAATATGACCGTTGTCCTGCCCATGGCATTAAAATTATTCTAGGCGATTTTAATGCCAAAATTGGAAAGGAGAATATATTTGGCCAAACAGTTGTGAAATTCAGTTCGCAGTGACAAAAAACATGGCAGTTAGCAGTATCAGAATTAAGCATCTCGATATTCATAAGGACTCCTGGCAGTGTCCAGAAGAAAGAACAAAAAAACAAATTGATCACGTTGTAATAGATGGAAGACATTCATCGAGCGTGTTGGATGTGCGATCGTTCCGAGGAGCCAACATAGACTCGGACCACCACCTTGTTGCAGCAAAGGTGCGTACCAGATTAAACGAAGCAAATAAGGTACGAAAAGACACGACTCGGAATTTGGGCATCGGCAAGCTGCAGTCACAACAGATAGCCACAGCATATTCCACTCAACTGGCCCAAGGAATGTCGTGCCCATTGACCAGGAATGTCGTGCTGCTAATGAAGAGAAAAATGCGGCATATAGGCCTACTCTACAATCAGCTGCGCTACGCGAGCACGAGATAGGTATCGGGAGAAAAGGAGAGAGGAGAAACGTCTTTTCCGCAGAAAAAAAAGAGAGATGGAAAAGCGGGAGTGTGAAAAAATCGAGATGTACAGGAGCCAAAATGAAATCCTTAAATTCTACCAAAGAGCGAAACAGGGACCAGCAAGGTAATTTGGTAACTGATACAGATAGTGTGCCAAGGTTATGGAAAGAGCACTTTTCCAAACTGTTGGTATCCAATAGTACTGAAGACGACGAAGATACCACATATCCAATCCTAGAAGATGGTATTGAACGTATAACACCCGGCTGAAGACTAATAAGGCAGCAGGAACCGATAGCCTACCAGCCAAGCTATTCAAAACCGGAGGCGGCACGCTGATAGGCTGTATGCATGAGCTAGTTAGCTCCATCTGGCAGGAAGAACGCGTACCCAACTATTGGAACCTGAGCATCCTGTGTCCCGTCCACAAGAAAGGCGATAAGACTGTAGGCTCAAACTATAGGGGTAAAGTCTTCTTCCTATTGCCTACAAAATAGTGTCAAGGATATTGTGCGAACGACTAAAGTCTATGGTCAACGAAATAATTGGACCATACCAATGCGGCTTTTACCTGGCAAGTCCACCAATAACCTAGAGAAGACCCAAGAGATGCAGATCGACACCTACCACCTTTTTGTCGATTATAAAGCAGCATTCGAAAGCCCCCATGTTCAAAGGTATTCCAAGCCATGCCTGAATTCAGTATCCCTGCAAAGTTCATTCGGCTTTGTAGAATGGCATTATCGGATACTCGGTCCTCAGTTAAATTAGGACAGAACCTCTCCGAAGAGTTTTGGACCAAAAGAGGTTTCAGGCAAGGAGACAGCCTATCGTGTGATCTCTTCAACATACTGCTGGAAAAGGTCATACGAGAGGCAAACGTTAAGAGAAATTGCACAATCTACACCAATAGCCACATGTTACTTGCTTATGCTGACGATATAGACGTCATAGGACGATCAGTAAAAGAAGTAACTGATACCTTTGTGAAGATCGAAGGAGAATCTGCTAAAGTGGGTCTGGCGGTAAACGGGGAGATGACCAAGTTGACCTCGTCACCACCTTAAACACAACAAACAACCTCAGTTGTGAAATAAAAAAGAATTATATCGGCTAACAGATGCTACTTTGGCTTAAGTAAGCAGTTTAAAAACAAAGCAACATCTCGTCAAACAATAGTAACACTTTACAAAACACTGATACTACCCGTGCTGATGTATGGTTCCGAAGCCTAGGTACTTGCACAAGCAGCCAAAGCAGTGCTTGGTGTGTTTGAGAGAAAAATTCTTCGAAAGACCTATGGACCAATCTGCGTTGACGGTAAATATCGACGTCGTATGTACCACGAGCTGTATCTGCTATACAACGACATCAGTATAGATGAACGTATCGAGATACAACGACTGCGTTGGCTAGGCCATATCATAAGAATGAACGATGATGAACCTGCTAAAAAGGCGTATTAATACGGGCCACATGGCGGTACATGCAGAACTGGAGAAAACAAGCAAATAGAGAGAATTGGAGATCTTTTCTTAGTTCGGCTTTTATATAGAACAAATGTTCTGTAATTGGGCAGCTAAGTAAGTAAGTATATTTACTAAACTTATGAATCCATCGGCTTGCAAATTAATTTTCGAGACAACGGTGGTTGCGCCCCGATCAAGAAAAACGATACATTTACAAATTTCCTTAAATGGTGGGATTCAACGGTCCATCAGTCATGAAAAACTAAAACATGTAAGTCTCAATAAGTGGGAGAATTCGACTTAACCATTTTTTAACTTTTACAATTAGATCGCTTTAGGATAGAAACAGGGGCATGGTCCATAATCAATTCTAAACAACATAGATGGGCGAAAAATCCGACAAAGTCCGTAAGAGAATAGAAAGGTGACAGACAAAATCTGTTAATAAAATTTGACAATGGATCGAGAAGTGAGGTAGAAAATACCTATTTTTGAATTGTTAAGCATAAGGTCCATAAGCAATTTTCATTAAAACTCATTACGACGGGCCAGCAACGCGGACAGGGGTCTGCTAGTTGTGAATATTGCTCTATGGTTCGGACTCGTTTCTTTTGTTTTGATTAGAGTCCCTCTAGTAACCAAAGCTTTGATTACGTCAATAGCTTTTGCTCATTTCGCTCTAATTCTATTTGCAACAAATAGATTATTTGTTCACTGGTTCATGTTCGGTTATTTAATTAATAATTATCACAGTTTGTTTTTGTTTTTACTTTTTTAGAATTTGAGAGCAGACATGCTCGTTACCAGGGTTGTGTGATATCTGACACTTGTCGAGATATCTGCATTGTTATTGGTGACACTCTTTGTTTGGGGTGAACTGCATGACATCGTTGTTGTGGATTGCGATCGCGTGGTCACTGACAGCAAACAAAAAAATAATAGGCTTCCATTTACGCTTACGAACAAAATATCTACTTTGCTTTTGGTTCTCGTTTTTCCTCATTTGCTGTAGTTTACTATTTTCAGAATTTCTGTATCAACACCATTTGTGGTACATTGCCGCAAAACAGTAGATGTTTATTTAATGTAGATTAACACCTACCTACAAACATTTTTTTTATGTACATACATACGTACATATATGTATGTATATATGTTTGTGGGTCTGTAAGGTGAATAAAATATTTATTTAGATTATGGCATTGTTTTGTCAACCACATGACGGAAGATATGCAAATGTTTTGTGTTTTTACCTGAGAAAGTAGTTCGTGTATGTTTTGAGAGCAAGGTCTTTTACTTGTAATTTCTGTATATCCGTACTTTGAAATTTGTTTGAATTCTGAAGGGAATAAGATAAAATATTTATCTTAATTATTATGATCTTGAAAAATGAGACGATGCTACAACAGCTTATATTGTCACTGTTTTCCACTGAAGAGAAATTTAAACCTTTGCCGAAATATGGACGACCTTCTACCGTGATTTAAGACCTTAACCCTTATACAGATGCAGATACAAAATTTAGGTGGTACTTGAGAACCCTTATGCAATTGCTGCCTGAAATGGAAAGGATCTACCTGAAAATTTCCTCCTTAGGCAGGTAATAAGTCTGTCTGGTTACCCCAAAATTTGTACCAACTTGTACCAATTGTTGCTGGAAGTCGTCTTTTAACGCAAAAAGTCAGCAAAAGAGAGCGATTCGAGAGAGACATTTTGACAGTTCTTTCACTGAGAGCTTGCAAATTCTTGCTGGACAAATTTCTTCTAGCAAGAACTTGCACTCTTCTTCTTCCTGAAAACAATCAATCATCTGTTTTAAAATTTTCGTTAATTTATGTTTGTGAAAATTAAAAACATTTTTATTGTGGAAATAGCAAACGTAATTGTATTGCTTTTTTGGAGAACAAAGTTGCAAAGTGGGTAAATCCTTTTTTGGGACATTTTCTTTTTTATTTTTAATAAAATACAACGTGTTTGCTTCCTTTATTGGCGGACAAATTGTTCTGTTTGGGCAAGCCAGCTGATTGCTTGCTGGTTTCTGCTGGGAAGTTGTCTGTTTACTTTTTACAATTTTCTAGCAAAAGAGAATAAAAACTCCTTACTCTCTGAGAAAGTTCTTGCTGGTCAATTCTTGCTGGGAAAGTAACCAGGCAGACCAAATGTCTTAAGCTTTCCTTCAAATTAAATTCCATTAAAATCGCACAGTGACTTTTTAGGCATTAAGAGTAAAAGTAAATTGAAATGTTGTCTGTTAATTCATATCAACTCTTTGTGCCCCGACGTTGTCTATGGGCAATGTTGCATATTTATATAAACTAAAGTGTACTACACATTGTCAGTTTTGAATGACAAAAATAAACGGTCACACTGCCAAGCAACCGATTATTTGAGCAAAGTTGCCATTCAAAACTGACAATGTGTACCCACATTAAGGGGATCTTGGTAGGTTGACTTCAGAAGAACACAACTGGAAGTTATTTCCAAAGTAATAAGTAGATTTGTGAAGTTATACTTGATTAAGTGAATGTAGTTGAGTAAAAATATGGAAAGTGATTTTTTAAAATGCTCTTCAATGGCCAATGAGTCGAATAATTGCAGCCAACACCTTTTTAAAAATCATACTGAGATTTTGACACAATAAAAATAACAAACAAAATTACAAAAAGTAGTTATATATTTTTTTTAAAATTTGAAAATTGCCTGTGGGCAAAATTGGGCCATTGCACACTGGTGCCAACCTGCGACAAAAATCGATATCAGCAAATTCATCGATATCGACAATTCAGCAAATTTTCTCTAAACATATTATATTTTAATATTCCAGTACTGTTTTTGTAATTTATAACCGTATTTAACAAAACAAAACAGAAGAAGTTGACATTTACGTATGATCTATTAAAAACTTTAAAAACATCAGTAAGGTTGTGACTTCTTACAAGGCAAGTAACTCAAAATTGAAAGGATAAAATTATTTTTTTCGAAAGGGAAGTTTAGTACAATGGTTCTTAATTAATTTTACATAAAAATGTGTACACATTTGGCCTGTTCCCGTACTTTATAAAGTGGTAAAAGTCGTAAAAGTTGTAAAAGTCGTAAACGATTTTCATATAAATTTTGTGTACGGGAACGCAAAATGTGTAAAAGTGTTAAAAATTGTAAAAACTTTTTAGTTCTGGAACAGAGCTATTATTCGCATAAAATGTGCTGGAAATCACATTTTTTATAATACTTTTTTGGGGATTTTTTTCCTAGTCCTAAAAATTGAAGTAGAGTTTTACTAACTTCGCCATCCTTCGCCACTCTCCAAATTTTTTGAGGAATGTTCGAAATAGTGTCAAGTTTACAACAAATTTGGTTCCAGCTGCATATATTTGCATTTCCGTGTGTGACATTAAAAATACTGATGATGCCTCTTGTCGTTTCAGTGAATATGCCGTATTACTGTATTCTCATTTTCTTCTTTGTTTTGTGTTTTAATTGTTTGTTTTCGTTTTTTCTTTAAAGTTGTAGGCATTTTTGTTTTGGGATCTACTTATGAGTGTATTTATTACATTTGTATATTTTTGATATATGTATGATACTACATATAATATGAAAAACAAGTAAAAATGTCAAGTTCGGTCGCACCGAACTTTATTATATCCCCTACCATGAAATATTCTGACCTGAAATGGAGTAATTTGTTTCCTTTCCTGTCCACGATTCCAGTCGGAGACGTTTTTTGACAACTAAGAACTCTAAATAGCAAACTACAACCAATTCGAACCGAAAATGTAGATAAACCCCTCAAAATAACTGAAATAGGGAAGTACCGTAATATGAGGGCTATACCGAAACCTGGACCTAAGACAACAATTTTTGGCGCAGAAGGTTTTTGATCATTGATAACTTTAAATGCAAATTACAAATAATTCGGGCCGAAAATGTTGATAAAATCTTCAAAATACCTGAAATCGGGAGGTACCGTATTATAAGGGCTATACCGAAACCTGGACCTAAGACAACAATTTTTGGCGCAGAAGGTTTTTGATCATTGATAACTTTAAATGCAAAATACAAATAATTCGGGCCGAAAATGTTGATAAAATCTTCAAAATACCTGAAATCGTAGGTATCCTAATATGAGAGCTATACCGAAACCTGGACCTAAGACCACAATTTTTGGCGCAGAAGGTTTTTGACCATCGGGAACCCCAAATACCAAAATACAGCCAATTAGGGCCGAAAATGTAGATAAAATCTTCAAAATACCTGAAATCGGGTGGTACCGCTACATGGGGGCTATAGGAAAAACTGGACCCATATTGATGATTTTTTGGCTAAAGTATTTTTGACTTATTTTTAGCATATACTGAAAAAATCAGATTGATCCGACGATTATAAATATTTTTGTCGCACCTTCCCATACAAGTGGGACCACTGTGCATTGTGGTAATAAAGTGGTTACTTTAGTGGAAGCAAAAATTGATGTTTGATAGTATTCAATGGAGTTGTGATTGGAACATTCGTGATTTTTAAAAATCGTTGTATTTACATTATTATTCGAAGATTGGACTTGAATTTAGATGAAATATACACTTTCTTGGTACAATATACATATCACATATTAGGGGTTTGTAAATTATCAAGCGTTTATCTGCTCAAATATCATTGATGACAATGCTATCTATTGGGCGAAGGGAAATATTATCAATTATAGAGTCCGCTAAACTAAATAAAAAATAGTTGCATGCGCTCCAACACTATATTTCGATATATTTTTGAGCATTCCAAATTATACGAACACCATATACCCCAAAAGCGGCTAATCTCTACATTAAATATAATAATTACAGATCAATTTTCCTCTAGAATTATACAGACTCATCAGTTAATGGGTTTCCACATCATAAATAATGAAACTATAACAATAATGCAAAGACTTAAGAAACAAACCGTGTTAATATTTCTCACTCATAATGGTCCACAGACTCCATTTGGTAACTCTATAACCACAAGCAATTGAATGGAATTTTTTTTCGCAGAGGACTTATTTTCGCGACTACTATTCATAATAGATATAAGAAATATTTTTATCTCGACGGAAAAAAATTCGGGGTTCAAAGGGTTAATTTCTGTTTGTAAGATTTTTGCATATGAAAAGGAAAGCCGAAGAGATTCCCACGCAAACACCAAATTATGCTAACGGCTTCGCTGTTTGTGACGCAGCTCATCAGGCATATCGGTTGCTGTAGTCGTTGCTTTTCTTGGCAATGCTTCGAATCATAAACTTTTATCGAAGTTATAGTAATATTGAAACTGCGAGTATTGTATGGAGGGTTCAATTAAATTTGTCATTCTGTTTGTAACACATCGAAATATTCATCGGAGACCCTAAAAAGTATATATATTCTTGATTAGCATGAAACTCTAAGTCGAAGTAATTATGTCCGTTTGTTGACGTCAAGAAAGGTACAGCTCGCAATTTTTAAGATAGAGCCTTAAAGTTTGGTATATAAGTTCCTACTTCATTTTCAAAATCAAAAAATGACACAGTTTTTAAGATGTTTAAGATAAATTTCTAAATAAAACAATAAAACAAATGTTAAAAAAAATTTTGTATTTTTTCGGTAAAGTAACAAATGTTTCACACTGCTGGAAAAATTTTATTGACAAATTTAAAAAAAATAAGAGAAAATACCACCAAATAGGACTTAAAATTGTCGTAATTGATCGAAGTTTAATACAAAAAAAGTTTCAAGAAAATCGAAGGGGTCAATCATTGTTAAAAATTGATTGATTTAAAGGTGTTAGCTTCATTATCACACCTAAATGGCTGAATTTTGTCACTTTGTCTTCCTTGGGGGTGTTAAACTTTCCCCCAGCATTTTGTCGGTATAGGTCCACGCTTCCATATAGCCCCCATAGAAATCTACCTACAGATTTTCGGTATTTTCAAGGTTCAAGCCTCAATATTACACCGAAATGGCTGAAATTTGGTATTTAGTATTCATTTGTGATACGAAACTTTCGATATGAAGTTTGTCGGTATAGGTCCACGCCTTCATATAGCCCGCATAGAACGGTACCTCCCGATTTTCGGTATTTTGAAGGTTATAGCCTCAATATTCCTCCGAAAGGGCTGAAATTTGGTATTTAGTCTTCTTTTGGGGTATAAAACTTACGCCCAGAAATTTGCCGGTACAGGTTTACGCCTTAATATAGCCCCCATAGAACGGTACCTCCCGATTTTCGGCATTTTGAAGGTAATGGCCACAACAATCCATGGAAATGCCTGAAATTTGGTATTTAGTTTTCCTTGTGGGTATTCAAATTTCCCATCTAAATTTGTCGGTATAGGTCCATGCCTTCATATAGCTCCCATAGGACAGTACCTCCCGATTTTCGGTATTTTGAAGGTTGTGGCCACAATAATCCACCGAAATGGCTGAAATTTGGTATTTAGTCTACGTTGGAGGTAAAAACCTTTCCGAAATTCGTCGGTATAGATCCACGTGTCGATATAGCTCCAATAGAACGCTACCTCCCGATTTTCGTAACTCTGCAGGTTGTGATGTCAATATCCCACCGAAATGACTTAAATTTCTTATTTAGTCTTCCAGAAGAGAATTATCAATATAGGTCCACGTCTTTCTATATCCCCCATAGAAGCGTACCTCTTGATTTTCGGTATTTTTTACGTTTTAACCACATTATCTTATCGAAATATCGGAAATTTGGAATTTAGTCTTATTTGAGTCTAAAAACTTTCCGCCAGGAATGTGCGGTATATATCGACATTTTCCTCCATAGAACGGTACCTGTTTTACTGAATTGCTGGATTTTTGTATTTAGTCTTCTCCATAAACGAATGAAAACTAATTGTTAAAATTTACTTCAATACAACTTAAGGTGGATTGTATAACTTAACGCCGTTCTGACTTGTTGTTGATATAAAGACATCCCAGTTCTCCCGAATGCATGTACAATACTGTATTTACTTTTCCTTATTATATAGGAAAGATACTACACTTTTGTATAATAGTTCTAAATCGGCCTAACCATCTACTTAAGAACTGTTGCAAATAAAAAACTACTTGTTATTCAAATAATTTTCAATCATGTCTTCATTGAAAACTTTTGCCAACATATTAGCTTTTGTGTATTATAATTTTTCATACATGTTCAATCTGTTTTCGTTTACTTATCAATAAATACTATTTGTGTTTTTATAACTTATTTCGAAATTTCTGGGATTCAACATTTGGCGAAGTGGATATGAAGAAAAATTCAAGAAACAATGGATCTTAACTCTCTTTCATTTATGACACAAATGATGGCTCAAAATGAAGCTATTTTAGAGCAGGTTTTCACGAGGAACCAGAATCCGTTCGTGATTCCTTCATTCAAGAGCTTCATTCCTGGAACAGATCAATGGTCAACATATCGATTTCAATTGGACCAACATATGGAAGCAAGTTCTGTCACATGTGAAAACACGAAACGTTCCTCTTTTCTTAGCTGGGTCGGAACTGACATGTTGGGGTTATTGCAAAAGCTTTTTAATGGAAAAGCTCAAGAAAAAGCTCAAGGAATTGGTTTCCGCATTGGACACAGATTTTGTATATAAGCAGCATATTTTGGCAGCCCGATTTAAATTTTATAATCAGACGAGAATGAAGGAGGATCAGAAGTATGTGGATTGGGTTCAGATTTAAGTGGAGTTGGTGGAGAGTGTAATTTCGCGTGTGAGAATGAAGGCTGCAAACAATCATACATCGATAATAAGATAAGGGATATTATTGTTTTATACACTCCACATGAAAATGTTCGAACAGCATGTTTGCAAAAATCGAATCTTACATTACTTTTATGCAATGTTCACATAAAATCGATTTCTTTGATCCAATTTAAAAGTAAGTGTTATTGGGTCTACATTCGATAATTAGGCCATAACAATGTTTTCCAAAATCTGTCCATAAATTGACAAATTTATTTGATTGTTGAGATAATTTTACGTCTAATGGGCTTAATATTTTGAATGCCCCCATTGCGCAATTTTTATTCATATATACATTCCAATATTTGAAATGAAACAAGCCTATAGATAAGGTTACACTAGGCAAATATTTGATCCAAATTTGTTTTTCCATATTTGCCCAAACAAGTGGGGATTTGGATTTCATACAGAGTTGATTGTGTTCACTTTACGCCCTCAGCGGTCAAAATTTGAACATTTGCAAGTAAAATGTCTAAAATACTACCCCCTCTGCCTACATCGGTGGACATGACTAAATCGACTCCAATTTAATACCATTGTAAAACGCCTGTTAGACTATGAACATATACTATGATTTAAACTGTCAATCCCATACAATATACGTCAAATAAAATCCAGTGGATTTTGAACTACGATTTATTCGACGTATATACTATGGAATTGACATTTGAAATCGAGTGGATTTATAAGTCTAAACGTACGTACTCCGGTTACACTTAACCGGATTAACCCTGTGGGTTTGGGTTTCAAATGGCAATTCCATAGCGCAAACGTCAAATAAATCCTGATGAAGTGGGTTAACCCGGCAAAAAAATCTCGTACTATTAGCCTAAAGAGTGTATAAAAGGGAGTGCAAAGACGAAACATTATTGAAAGAATTTATTGCAGTTTTTAATAGAAAATATATTTGTTTAACAAATCATCGTTTGCAAACGTTGTTAACTGTACAAATTTGGAAAATTTCGTTTTTGTACGTATTCAATTTTATAAGTTCCACACATATTTCTTTAGAAATGCCTAAATGTATGCAACAGTAAAAATACCACTAAATTTTGTTATTTCCAACATTTTTGTATAAAACAATAAATACATCCCACTTATACGGAGACGTAAAATCTGTGTTGCAATACGGCCGTGAAAAATGAAGCCACTCTTAAAGAGCGTTCAACGTGGTTAAAAGCTCATCTGCCTCTACTCCTAAAGAATGTTGTTCTGTAGTGGCTAACGACCCTTATAAGTAGACAGCGGAATCCTATGTAAATTCATATATGGTTAGGATAGTCGTAGAGAAAATCTGATTAGACAAGAACTCGTTTTATCACAAAATAAAACAAATTAGGGCCAGAAATTGTTGCATATTTTTACATATTTGCACACAATGAGCATATGCAAAACCATATTCAAGGATTTGTGGCCTAAGTATCATACCGAAATGGCTGAAATTTGGTACTAGGGCTTCCTTGGGGGTCTAAAACATTTCACCTGAAATTTGTCGGTATAAGTCCACGTCTTCATATAGCCCCCATGAACAGTACCCCCCGATTTTCGGTATTTTGACGTTTATGGCCCCAATATTCCACCGAAATGCCTGACATTTTGTATTAAGTCTTCGTTGGTAGTATAAAACTTTTCACCTGAAATTTTTCCACAAAGGTCCACGACTTCATATGGCCCCCATAGAACGGTACCTCCCGATTTTCGGTATTTTTAAGATTGTGGCCTTAATAACCCACCGAAATAACTGAAATTTGGTTTTTAGTCTTCTTTGGAGATAAAAAAACTTTCGACCGGAAATTGGTATTTAATCTTCGTTGGGGGTATAAAACTTTCCACCTAATATTTGTCGCTATAGGTACACGTCTTCATATAACCCCCATAAAACGGTACCTCCCGATTTTCTCTATTTTGAAGGTTGTGGTCTCAATATCCCTCCGAAATGGCTGAAATTTAGGGGTATAAAACTTTCCACTTGAAATTTGTCGGTATAGGTCCAGGCCTTCATTTTTCGTCTTTAGGAGCACGCCACGCCTACACCTTCCAATATTCTGATATAATTTTTTGCCTTCCTTAGTTTCAATATGTTTACTGTCGAATCCGATATAGAAATTAACAATCGGTGACAACAAAAAATGGTGGGTTTGGTCAGCAAAATCGATTTCAGAACCACTGTGCGGCGATTCATGTTGTTTCTTCATCTTTTCATTTTAAGTTAGTTAAGGCGCACCGTGTTATGTGTACACATATGGTTAATTTAAGTTAAAATATAAACGCTTAAAATATAACGTTTTGAAAACATAGAATTATATAGAATGGTTCGATATTGACGATAATATTCAATTTCAATAAAAAAGTTGCTTATCGTCTCCTGATAACCCTTTGAGGGTTACGTCTTTGGGCATTTCAGGTGACATTATATAAGAACGTGCTTCTGTCGTAATGGTAAAATTAAACGAAATAACTGCAATAGAAAACATGTATGCATTCGGTGCGGGAGATTTTTTAACAGTAGGGGAAAGTGACGACGCAATTCCTAATATTTTTCCATGCTCTACACGGCTTTGCCATGGTATTTTTGATATTTGCAAAAAAATACAAAAAATATATAAACCTAGTGGGCATAAAATCGTGTGCGCCGATTTTTGTCTCAGGATTCAAACTGCATTTCAATTCCGCTACTTGCTTTCGGGGTCTAATAGACGTCGTCGCTGGTTGAAACTGGTCCGCGATATCATAGCAGCCTGAGAGTTGATTTTGATTGCTCCGGTGATCAGAATAAACACAGCCCTTCGCACACTTGATTGTTTGGACAATAGGGCTTTATTCCCAAGTGCCTGCAACCAGACAAGTCCACAATAGGTTAAGATGAGCACAACCACGGTTACATATAGTCAGTCTATAAGTTGTGGCCTGAGTCCCCAACTTTTGCCAATGGAGTTCTTGCAACAGTAGGGTGGTATAAAGACTTTTTTGTCCGCTCTTTCATATTCCTTTTTAATGTCAAGCGATCGATGGTCCAGGATTGTGCCGAGGTTTTTGGCTTCAGAATATACCAACTCCATCCAAAACTGATTGCTGGAAATCGGGATTTTTGCGCTTCCTGGTGAATAGCACGAGTTCCGTCTTCTCCGCGTTCACTCTAATACCATTGTCATATGCCTAGCTTGACAGTTGTTGAGAGAACTTTACATAAGGTCAGACAAGGTTAGTAAAATTTTACCACTTATCAGAACGTGTTTTCAGTAGGTCGAGACACACAAATCTCGTTTATTATCAGAAGCAAAAGTGGGAGTGACAATTTTTCACGGAACTTTCCTGTGTGAATAAATTATACTGCTTTTCAGTATCTGATCAATCCACTTCACCAGGGTGGAATTCTGTGCTTTTGAGACCGTTATGGATGGATACAGCTTTGCGTTATTGAAATCCCTCTCTATATCGAGGAAGGACACCAAAGTAATGTTTGAATTTTCCATATTCTTCTCAACGTGCACAACTACCTCATGTAAGGCGGTAACTACGAGCGCTGAGACTTATGTAAGCGTGCTGAAACTTACTGCACTGAAGAAAAGGTTCAAAATCAATATATTTTGTCGGCGTCAAGAGTACGAGTAAAAGGTTATAGTTCTAAGATGATCTAATTTTGTATGGCAAATCTGGTCAAATTTTATTTATTATGAAGTAAAAATACTATATGTACCTCAAAATGAATGGAAAAATTTTGGAGTACCATGTTGAAATAAAACTCACATTTGCTTTATATAGTTTACGTCTTTTATACAATTGTTGTATGCTTTTATTTAAAATATATTATCTCATTTCCTTTTTCATATGTTTTGTTTTATATTTTACATATGTAGTAGTTGTTGTTAGCGATATAGCTTAATAATATTTTTGTTTCAAAAAATACATTTTTTTCATTAGCATTTCTTATTGTCCATTTAAAAAGTAATGTACATTTGTATCAATAAAAAAATCAATAATAATACACGAGTACATTTTTATACAATATTTTTACAGTTCATTGATATTCACAATGATAGGTTTTTGTTGCCTGGCGTAGTGGAAGGAAATGTTACATTCCGAAAATGGACATTAGAAATTTTAGGGTTTTTTTCACTTCAATAAGTAGAATAAATATTTATTTTTTTAAAAATCCTTTTTAAAAAAGAAAGGCCCATGGTGATCATTTTTAGTTCATAGTTCATATGCAGAAAGAAAATAATTTTGAATGAATAATTGGAAAATAATATTAATTAGTAAAGGATATTTTTGTGCTTGATAAACACTTTTTTGTGTTGTGTGGTTTACAGATTTTTTTCCTTTAAAACATTGTAAAGAAATAATTTTTAAATGCTTGTTTCTCTATGTTGAATGAAAGCTTTCGTTCTCTATTTATTCGTAAAGAATAATTTAAAGTTTCGTTTGCACAGTTGACAGTCTTTCATCATAGTGAAACACAGACTATTTTGTTGTTTGTTACTATTGTTTAATTTTATCACATTCCAAGAGTAAATAATATGTTAAAAAGTTTTTAGTTAAATTTATTTGAAATATACATTTTTAGTTTTCTAGTTTTCTTTCTTGTTCCCGTTAATAATTGATAATTTATTTGGTTCACATTTTCTTTTCTCGTGTTTAATATCAAACATAATAATTTTTTCATGTAGAGCCTTATTTTATTTCTTGTTTTTATAACTTAAATTAATTTCCTAATTACATTTGTAAAATAAAGTATGGCATTTTTAGCCTTTAAAAGACTCTGAAGATCCAGATGTCTTTTGAAGGGTAAAGTTTTATTTTAATAACAAATTATATACTGGACGTATGACTTACATATTTGTATCGAAAAAGGGGAAATTTTTGAAAGAAAATAGATTTAAACCAGGGGGTGGTCGAGAAGAGAACGACAAAAAATGTGATTGTAGTATTGAAGAAAACATATACGACATCGAGAGCATAAATTTCGCTCTCTCCACAAACATCGTGTGGGTTAATGCATTGCTAAAATTAAAAATTATCGAAAAAAAGCGACGGCACAACCTTCTTCATTGACTTCTGAGTGTAGGCACGTGTGCCCCTTTTTGCCGGATGCTGCTTTAAGCCATGTATCGGCACCACTACACATGCATTGTGAGCGGTTTCACGCATACAATACCGAGAGCGTAAATTTGTGTGTGTTTGCGTTAATGTAATGCTAACATTAATAATCATTGAAACAAGCGACAGCACAGCTTTCTTCATTGACTGCTGAGCGAAAACTGAATGGTGGTTGTTCTGTTGTTGCTCTTATCAAGGGCACATGTGCACCTTTTTGCCTGATGCTGCTTTAACCAACAACAACTATAGTGTCGTATGTGTGCTAATTGCCGAAAAACCTCGGCACCACCGTGTTATAACTGATCATATATGCATTAGACAAACATTTTAAAATTTCTTTAAACTGAGTTATTTCTAATTATTTAATATGTCGATTACACTGAAATTGAGTCTTAGATGTAAACAGTGCATTAACTTTTACCTCGGACACTGATATTATAATTAAAATAGAGTGAAATAAGAGTAAGCAAGAATTGTCTTTTTTCGTACGGATTTGTAGTTCATATTTAAACTTTTTGTAATTAATCCTAAATTTTACAAAGGAACATACATTAATACGTGCTAGAAAATAAAATATGAAAAATTGCATTTTCTTGAATTTCACGGACTTGTCTGTGAAAAGATCCCAAGTTCTTCTTCTCAACTTAGTTATCGGGAGGTTTGTTGTTTGTGGGCAATTTTTACGCGGGTTACACATCATCAGTTTTGACTGTCAGTTTTGCTCAAAG
Source organism: Musca autumnalis (assembly GCF_047663935.1). Lineage (NCBI taxonomy): Eukaryota > Metazoa > Arthropoda > Insecta > Diptera > Muscidae > Musca > Musca autumnalis. The sequence goes on along the minus strand of NW_027411644.1, from coordinate 97,448,791 downwards.
AATCGATTGCTTGTCAGTGTAGCCGTTTATTTTTGCCAGTCATCAGGCAACCACAAAATGTCTAGTGGTTTGACATTAATCTATATTTCCGAAAAATCGACAGTCAAACTGATGGTATGTACCTGACTTAACATCGAAGTTTGTTGTCCATTTTTGTGACCACAATGCTAAATTAACTTCTAAATCCCAGCAAAATGTATTAACAATAGATTAGAATATGGACCATCTACCCACCAAAACTTCCCATTCTTACATACCGGGTGTTTATATAGTACTACAGTAGAATTGCAATAATTCGTACCTCGATAATTCGTAATCTGCGATAATTCGTAACAAACTGCCGGTCATGAATTTTCGAGATTCTACTGTATTTGCTAGTCTTAACTACTTACAAGACAACTTACAAACACATTATTTGTCCAGCAAAAAATTCCATTGCTACATAACGGGTGTTAATATAGTACTTTTTGTTAGCCTAACTACTTACAAGAGAACTTACTAACACATTATTTTAACAAGGGCATGTCACATCAAATAAGTAGTTATTCTATGGCTACTAGAGCAACCCAAAAAATATTTTTTTTTTTTTGTACTCCTACCCCATACCAACCTGACGATCTTCGTTTTCATCGTAATTTGTATGGGTCCAAAGGTGAATTTTTTTTGAAAATTATGGTCCAATCGATGAAAAAACTTTACAAGTTCACTGTTGTGGCTAAAAAACGAATTTCACAAAATTTTTTGAAAATCGGATCGGATTTTTATATATATGTATATCAAATATGTATATTTGGTAAATTTTGACCCCTACATAGCTATTTTTGGGTCGCCCTAATGGTCACCAATAGTCGAAAATTAAGCTGAAAAATTGTTGTATTTTTGGAACTGTTGAAGTGAATATTAAAGGTTGTTTAAACGCTTGCATTTACATGACCAACTTTTCGTATTATAGCAGTTAAAAACTTCGATTTGCCACTGTACTCATTATTTAGTAATGGGTAAAATAAGTAGTTATGTAGTTTTTAATATTTTAAAGAAACTATCCATTATTTTTTAGCCCACTGGTAATGCAAAAGATGGTTTGTTTACATTATTTTATAATAGGTTGTTCGGCCCATGTGACTCTCGAATTTTAACTGCATATGGCTAAGAACTTTTAAATATGTCAAAATTAAAAGCAGAAATTAACTGCAGCATAGACCTATACACATATTTCTTTCCATAAGAAATGGCCAATTAGATTTCCATGGTCCCTAAGCAAATCCTGACGAACATTAAGTCCACATGACAAGTGAGATGAAAAACCAACTTTTAGACAATCCGCATTAACGTAAGAGACGCAATGTTATACTTGACGTAATCGTAATAGAGGTCACGAAAGTAAAAAGTGTTAAGTTCGGCCATGAAATCTTCTGAAAATATAATGTAGTTTTCTTTCAGTTACGAAAGTACCCATGCCCCTAATCCTTAATACTATAACAATTTATAACGAATACTTCAAAATATTTGAAATCGGCGGGCAATTGTTTAGTGAGTTTTGTGACCATTGGGAACTCCAAATGTCGAATAACAATTAGTTCGGTCAAAAAATGAAGCTATATAAAAATGAAGTTATACCAAAACATTGGCCCTCGTTGACAATTCTTGGGGGAGAAGCATTGTGATCACTGGGACCCTCGGATGTCATATTACAGGTAGTTCGGTAAAAATATAGCTAACATCGGGAGGTACCGATTGGGACTATGCCAAAACTTGGACGGATATAGCACATATTCGAACGTGACTTTCCTAGGGAAAAAATACACTCGGTTCAAAAATATAGCGGACACCAGATTGATTTCAACAGATGGACAGAGAGAACTGGCTAGATGGACTCAGAATTTGTCCCTGATCAAGAATACATAAATATCGCTCATTTACTCAAAGAGTGGCATAACTCCAAAAATGTGTTTTCTGAGTTAGCAATTTCTCTTTTTTCTACGACTTCTGTTTTATCTTGTGTCAAATTTTCATGTTGATATCTCTAAGACTCAACGAGTTACAGCTCATTTACTACGAGTTTGGCATAATTCAACAAAAATGTTTTTGGAGTTTATGAAGCACGTATACACTTCAAATCATGCTTGATATTGCACAGACATTTAGAAGTGATATCTGACTAGCTCTTTACAAAATATGGTCCAAGTAGTTATTTTAGTTTTTGCGTAATAATCTTTTTAAGTTGGGAAGTCAAATTTCAATCGCCAAATTAAAACGCATTTTTGTCGAAACTGGATATTTCGAGATGTGTCACTCTTTAAGTAAATGAGCGATATACTTTATGGGATAGTAAATGATTATTTTGATAAGTTACAAACAGAAACCAACCTTTATATATCGTCTATACTATGGTGGAGGATATAAGGGTAAAGACCTCGGTACATTAAAAACATGACATTTTTGCTTAAGTAATTTCTTATAGCAGTATAAAGAAAGGTCGAACCAAATTCGAACGAGGTTGGATTTTACCTTTTACCCCCATTATTACAAGTATTCTTTTGTTATAGTTAGGATTTGCCGAACAGATTTATAGCGTTCCGATTAACTTAAAGTTAAGTGTGATGATAGAATTTCAAGGAGGAGCTTCTTGGAATTACCATTCAATGTAAAAATTATATTTTTATTGCCTCCAGATTGGTTTATTTTGCGTTTTCAAATCCATCAGATAGTAAAAGAACACATGTAATAATGGTCCTTAGTCTTTTACCAGAAATGTCTTAAGCACGAAAACCATCTGCTTATGTACAAAGGCCTTAAGTGTTGCCTGAGGAAGATTACCGAAACATACAGGCATGTTCTGGCATTCACCTCTGCACCTCACGTGTATCGAACACACCTAAAGCTGTTCCGCAACACACTTTACACCTAGTTGGGGTGAATTCCTCACACTGTAATTTTGATGGCGAGAGCTGAGTGAATCCTTATTTTTTAAAGAAACTAATATAAATTTTCTACAAAAAACACCATTGGGCTAAAATCTAATGTGTTTTCTATTAGCATTTAAAAAAATATTTAATTTTCTTAACAAAATATGACTAAAAAATGTATTTTTTCTTGAAGTACTAAATTCAACATGTAGGCGCTATTGTAAGAGTTCGTTTCTTTGTTTACGTCTGTTTCGTAAACAATCAAAAGAACAAAGCGTACATACCAACACACACATGTGTATTCGTTGATGCGCCAACACAGACTGATACTTTTTCATTGTTAATGATAAAGTTTGAAAGCTGTAATAAAGCTTTCCAAAGTTCTTTCGTGAAATATGAAAGCTCTTTTCACGTGAAATACAGAACATCAATTGCTCTCACAGGTGAAGTGCATGTGTGATGTGAAATGGATACACGGTGAATTCCAGAACATGCCCGATAGATTAGTGGAGGTGAGAAACAATAGGGAGGGAGAAAAATTATTTGGGATATTTTTGTTGCACACAGAGAAGGAATACGGCCAGCGAGTACATATTTTTAGAGAAAACTTGGATATGGTTCATATGAAAAAATAAATATTGTTGCCCTAATTGACACAAACTATATGGCTTATCAGGGATTGAACCGCAAATTTGTGTGCAGGGCGGACGTGCTTGCCACTGCCCCACGGTGGCATATTGTTATTCAAATGTTGCTTGCTTGGTGTGACTGTCTCGTCTACCAGGCATCCACGAAAACTTCTATCGGTATTCACTAGAAAAAAAGATAAAAAACAAATTGTCATTCAAAACTTGTGGAGCTTAACGATTTTTACCTTCCATTACGTATTACTAGGATGCAATAACAAGGTGACCGTGGACTTTAAAACATAACAAAAAAATTCAGTTCAATCAAAATTATACTTCTATAACTTCTTTATTTGAATTGCGCCAATAATATCTCTTGGTTTTATTCCTTTTTGTGAATTCCTCGCTTCAAAATCTTTTGACATTCAAAAGAAGACATAGGCTCGTTATTACATCCTTTCTGTAGTTAAATATTGGCAGGTATCGGTCAGATAACCCATTTTTTTATTCTTACATGTTTGCTTTAAGAATAAGTGTCAGATAAATAGAAGGAACTTTGTATTCCTTTTAAAATTTAAACTGCGCCCGAGAGTATACTGCACCAAAAGCAAGAAAAATTGTCAGCAAATTCAAATCAACCAATCAGATTTGAGAAAAAATTGTTATACAGATTTTTTGCATGATATTGTCATATTTTTATAAAATATAACATTTAGTTTAAATGAAAGATGTAATAACAAATCCCTTGTAATGCGAACTTTATTCCTTACTTTTCTTAAAGTAAGGTATAACAAAAATGGACTTTAAAGACAAGACGTAAGAACGGGCCTAAGGCCGGAATTTGCTTTCAGGATAGTAGAGAACAGAAAAATTATTTTTGAGAAAAGTTGAAGCCCTAAAATATTTTTTGTCATAACACTTTTATTTTAAGGATTTTTTTTATATTTCGAACAATAGTCAATATTCTCTTAAACAGCAAGAATTTAGCTTACATGGAAAGGCCCCTGAAAACTACCCTGTATACGTCCCTGATGATAGAAACACGTACAAAAGCAGATGAAACATCGAAAATGGAGATGGATTGGCCTCATCTTAGGAAACAATAATCAGCATAACCTGGATGGTCCTTTATTGGAATCCCAAGGATCGCGAAATCGGGATCGAGCAAGAAATACCTGTTGGGAGCAAAGGGCTTCCTCAAAAAAATGGACCAAAACCAGTAGAACTAGTGAACTGCTTTCACATCGATTGTTTTTGTTGGAGTATGGGAATGGAAATAAATAGCAAAAGTTGTGTATTCTTGCACGTAAAGTAACAGACCATATCTCTTCCTAAGCTTACTACCATTCTAAGAGATTCCAGAGTGTATTCAATGGGAAAAAATGCCCGAACAAACTATTTCCTTCATGAAAACCGATGTCGTTTTGCTTCTGGGTTTCACGCCCAACATGAGGAAGAAGATGTATTGGTAAACCGCCTAAGTTATGCATGTGTTTGCTAAAATTCCAAAATAAGCCTTAAAATGCCAAGAGCCACGATTTAAAAATGGATACAGTCAGACCTCGATTATCTGTTATGGTCGGGACCTGAGACAGAGCGGATAATCGATTTTCCTGGGTAGTATTTATAAATAAGAACTATTATTCACTTAATATGAAGTTAATGTGAAGCTGTAAATTTTCAAAAATAACTCATTTTTGCATTGTCTTTGTCCATTGAACTTGCTCGAATAAATTATAATTCAGTGTTTTCCTTTCCCAGATAATCGATGTTCCCGTTTTATCGATTCTCGAATACTTGAAGTTCGACTGTATTTCGAAAAATCACCAATATATTTCCATTTCCTCTATCTATCTCAAAAATTTCCCCTTATTGTGCTTTATGAAAATTCACCTAACAAACTTAAACTTAAATCTCTAATCCAACTCAAAAAGTAATCAAAATCGATATAAAAAAAAAAACAAAAATAAAAAGACAGGGCACAGATTTTTGTTTCGGGTAAAAGTAAAAATTAATAATAAATCTAATATACATTATTTAGAAAAGTTCTTAAATATCAGCATAATGAATCTACGGGAAGCTGGTCTTGTTTTATGGAAAGACGTCGCGATGGTTTCGATCTCAAACTGCTATTGCTGCTACTGTGATTTATATTGGAGCCACTGTTATTGTTATTATTATTGTTGTTGTTGCTCGAACCATTATTTGTGGAATTGATTTTTTCATTAATACTTTGGAAATTTGCTGTAATCGATGGCAGAATTGAAGAGCCACCCACAGTAAATGAGGGCGTATTGTTGTTTAGGGGTTCCAATTCAGTGGCCAGCGCACCGTTTGGTATGGAATTTGAGCGTGTATGCAGTCGGCCAGAATCCAAGGATTCATCACTGGCTGGATCCATGTGATCCACTGAGACAACGGAAGAAATGTGTTTTAGAAGGCCGGCAGATAAAGCACGATCTGTAAAGGGGAGATAAAAAGTTAATAGTTTTATTTTCCTTTGATAATTATTAAAACCAAACCAAAAAACACAACTCACCCAAACCGGCTTTGTGATTTTTACTATACTCTCTCTGGTCATCCAAATCCTTGGACGAGCACAACGGTGTATCTACATCATAGGTATTATTGAAGAGTGTATAATCGACTTCATATTCTCCTGTTTCTTTGCGGAATGATACAACATTAACAAAACGATGACCCCATAAAATTTCCGAGGGCAAGTAACTGCTACGTGCCTGTGTGGTCATGCCAGTTGATTCAATAACACCCTCTGTTGATAAATAGTTGAATTATTATTGTGTGAATGTGTACAGTACTTCGTTAGTGAAACTTACCCAACATACAAACCACCTCGAATCTTTCCTTTAGCATATCGGATGCCGATAACATATACAACGGACTATGCCTATCGATTTTATGAACAATTGTTGTGGGCCAAATAAACATTAAACGATCCTCACCACCATCAGCTCCCACTTTTAATTCTTGTTGATAGAAAGGCAGGACTTCACCTTCTTTTGTTACCTGGAAATGAAATGGGGAGAAAAAATAAGTTAATATTTGTTAAATTAAGTTTCGCAATATTTTTTCGTTATATTTGGAAATTATTTACAAGCACCAACAGAGCATTTATCCCAGATATGCCCACTGTCCTCAGTGTGTACTCAGTACACATCTGTAGCTCTTGGGATATTATGTGATTCCATTATTTTGAGCTACTATTTTTGAGTTTTGAGGTCTAGTTCATCGAAGTTGCCACCTATCGCTTAGTTTTTACAATGATTTGCGTTATGACCTATTAATTATTGGGTAGTTTTATAACGAAAACATAGACGATGTGGAGCCTACTACGAAAAAACGTTAACTAGATGCCGAAAAGGTGTCTTTGGACTATATGTCAAATGTTTTGTGTCCCATAACTCCCAGTTATATGATAAAACCCTGTGGCCTCAAAAACCACTTTTTTCAAAAACATATAAACATACTGCTATTATTTCACATTTGCTTCTAAAATAATATAAAAATACTTTTAAAATGATCACGATCAAGCAATGGGCATATCTGGGTTATAAAGATCACATCTCAAGGCCCATTATGAATTGTTAAAAACGTATTTTTAATGTTGATTTGAAAATTTTCTATGGAATTTAAATTCAGCCAGGCTGAATTGAAAATTTCCTATGGAAATCTCCATTCAGCCAGGCTGAATTGAAAATTTCCTATGGAAATCTCCATTCAGCCAGGCTGAATTGAAAATTTCCTATGGAAATCTCCATTCAGCCAGGCTGAATTGAAAATTTCCTATGGAAATCTCCATTCAGCCAGGCTGAATTGAAAATTTCCTATGGAAATCTCCATTCAGCCAGGCTGAATTGAAAATTTCCTATGGAAATCTCCATTCAGCCAGGCTGAATTGAAAATTTCCTATGGAAATCTCCATTCAGCCAGGCTGAATTGAAAATTTCCTATGGAAATCTCCATTCAGCCAGGCTGAATTGAAAATTTCCTATGGAAATCTCCATTCAGCCAGGCTGAATTGAAAATTTCCTATGGAAATCTCCATTCAGCCAGGCTGAATTGAAAATTTCCTATGGAAATCTCCATTCAGCCAGGCTGAATTGAAAATTTCCTATGGAAATCTCCATTCAGCCAGGCTGAATTGAAAATTTCCTATGGAAATCTCCATTCAGCCAGGCTGAATTGAAAATTTCCTATGGAAATCTCCATTCAGCCAGGCTGAATTGAAAATTTCCTATGGAAATCTCCATTCAGCCAGGCTGAATTGAAAATTTCCTATGGAAATCTCCATTCAGCCAGGCTGAATTGAAAATTTCCTATGGAAATCTCCATTCAGCCAGGCTGAATTGAAAATTTCCTATGGAAATCTCCATTCAGCCAGGCTGAATTGAAAATTTCCTATGGAAATCTCCATTCAGCCAGGCTGAATTGAAAATTTCCTATGGAAATCTCCATTCAGCCAGGCTGAATTGAAAATTTCCTATGGAAATCTCCATTCAGCCGGGCTGAATTGAAAATTTCCTATGAAAATCTCCATTCAGCCAGGCTGAATTGAAAATTTCCTATGCAAATCTCCATTCAGCCAGGCTGAATTGAAAATTTCCTATGCAAATCTCCATTCAGCCGGGCTGAATTGAAAATTTCCTATGCAAATCTCCATTCAGCCGGGCTGAATTGAAAATTTCCTATGCAAATCTCCATTCAGCCGGGCTGAATTGAAAATTTCCTATGGAAATCTAAATTATTTTTATTAGAAAGGCTTTTATCCCGAGTTTTCTCATTTTATTTTAACCTTCAAAAGATGTCGAATATTGGAGCCATTTAGCTGTCATTTAAGACAATTTATGCAACTAAATCTTCCCTTTGGAAATCATTGTGTTGATATGTATGGCCACAGCCTTTAGTTACCAAACAACTGGTGAGCAGCACCGAAACCAACCACAGCAAAGAAAGGCAAAGTCTAAGCACGACTGCTTAGCACAAGACAAAATAAGCAAAACAAGTAAAATAAAACCCAGTGATTTGCCGATTTCCTTCGGATGTATCGTGACGATTCTCCGTTTTTATTGACTGAGTACTTCAGGTATACAACGATAAATTAAATTTTTCTCGATTTAAACAATATTCTTCCGTAATGGCGTCTACACGTCACACTTATAACAACGATAATGCTCCAATTTATAATTAAGCGCTAACAGCTGCTTAGCGAGTAGCGAATAGAAAAAAATATCCCTTGGTAAAAGAGAGTGGCCACATCCTTCACATCAGTGTCGGCCCAAACCGGTTTTCTTTCATCAAAGCCATACGATTCCGAACATTCCGGCCCCCTTTCAGTATTCCGACAAGAGAAAGTTCTGAAAAAATAACTCGAAAAAAAAACAAAAGAAAAGAAAACAGCTCGTTATTAGTAGGGAGATCTCAATTGGGCCAACGCAAATAGGCCCGATATTTCGACTTCCTTTTAATTCAAATATTCAAGTAAATTCAGTAAAGTTGACAACAATTTTCAAACAAATACTCCAATAAATAGTTCATATTTTGTTCAAACAAAGAAAAACAGCTTTCATTCCAACAAAAAATGGACTCAGCTGTAAGCAAGAGCAAATGTTGAATTGTGATATGGTTAAAGCAAATATAAAACATCTTACAGACTCATTATGGTGTACAAGAACCCGACAATACATATCCAAAAATCGTAAATTGTGCCAAAGGTTTCCCAAATGCACCTCCACTTATTCCATTTCGAATGATTTTTGAATACAAATCACCTCCTAAAGTGATATTAACGGGGCCTGATTTGTGGAAGTGCTCGTCTGCCAACTGAAGCCCCGGGAACTCTTCGGCTAGACGAACATCAACGGATTTCTTCGGTGTCACCACTCTATAATTTCGCCGAACTTCTGCGTAGGTCTCTACAGTCGTCGATATCCCATGGTTGCCTCTGAGTTGTATAAGACAACGTGATTTGTTTCCCACACGAACAATTTTCCGCCCCATCCGTTCAGCCAAAGATTCAGCTATGATCGAGTTCTCCACGTTGGGGTCTATTAAAGCTCTTTCGTAGATATAGCGGTCTCCACATATAATTTTGACCATTGCAGTTGGCTTCAAGAGTACAGTCTCCTGTAGACTATATGAGGGAACTATGTCATGACCTTGCTCTTTTCTCACACGATTTGGCTTAGCTCCTTTTGATTTATAGGGCACAACTTCATTCGAAGAGATTCTCTTGTCCGTTTTGTAACCATTTTTGGAAGCGGACACGGCTTTCGACGAACTAGGTCCTTGCCGTCTCGAAGTTGAAGGATTGGACGAACTAGGTCCTTTCTTCATTTGGGGCTCGGACGAACTAGGTCCTTGCCGATTTAAAGTCGAAGAATTGGACGATCTAGGTCCTTTCTTCGTTTGGGGCTCGGACGAACTAGGTCCTTGCCGGTTTAAAGTTGAAGAATTGGACGAACTAGGTCCTTTTTTCGTTGGGGACTCGGACGAACTAGGTTCTTTACTCATGACCTTTCGCTTCACAATTCTCCCAGACGAACGAGGTCCAGGTTTATGGAGCAGTGTGTGGTGTGTATCCCCGCATTTTCGGCATTGTCCAGTACTTGTGCAAGTTCTCCACGTATGATCATGACCGAGACACCCCGCACAATGCTTATAGATCGAAATAATCTTCATTCTCTCTGCATAATCCATGTCTAAGAATTGACGACAAAAACGAAGTGGGTGATCTTTTAAGCAAACCCGGCACACTATCCGCTTCTTGCACACACGATTTTCTGTATTATACTTCTTTGCTTTAACCATGTCTCTGAAAACAAACAACATATCAATTAGATGGCAACACCACAAGTTTTACCACCGGCCTAACCACCTGACCACGTTCGGTCCTGACCTCGGCAACTCGCACCAACTGATCGACTCCTGGAAACAACCTGGTGACACGACCTAATCTCCACTCATTAGGTGGAATGTTATCTTCTTTTATTACCACCATATCATCCACCTTAATGTTTTCTTCCGGATTTTTCCATTTATTTCGTTTGGTCAGTTCCTTTAAATACTCCTCTTTCCAGCGCAAACACAGTCGTTGATTCAAAGCTTTGACCTTTTGCCACCTATTAATGATCGATTCAGGTGCCTCATGTATTTCTGGTTCAGGTGGCGACAAAATTGGTCCGCCTATCAAGAAATGTCCTGGCGTCAGAACATCAATTGATGAGACATCATCTGAAAGAGGACACAATGGTCTCGAATTTAAACAAGCCTCTACGCGGGCTAATAAAGTAGAAAATTCTTCGAATGTATACTTTAAATTGGCAGCAGTTCTTCTGAAGTGGTGTTTGAACGATTTAACGCCCGCTTCCCATAAACCACCCATATGTGGCGCGCTCGCGGGGTTAAAATTCCAATTGATCTCCTGGGTCGGATAGGACATTAACAATTTGGAACCAATATTTTTAATAAATGCGCGGTACTCTGCTCTTAAAGTTTAAGATGCCCCAACAAAATTAGTACCGTTGTCCGAATACATTTCTTTTGGACAACCACGACGAGCAATAAAACGGGAGAAAGCTGCTAAAAAAGTCGCCGAGGACAAATCGCTAACAGCTTCTAAATGGATCGCTCTTGTAGCGAAACACACAAACAGACAAACATACCCTTTGGTTATTAGACACGCTCGACCTGTGTAATTTTTTATATCATACGGGCCAGCAAAATCAACACCCGTCCTAGTAAAAGGCCTATCAAGTATAGTCCTTGAAATGGGCAGAGAAGCCATTAATTGACAACTTGTCCTTTTCGCCATTATTGTGCAAATCCTACACCGTCCTATAGACCATCGAATCAACTTCTTCGCCTGAGGGATCCAAAATTCTGCCCGTAACACTCGAAGCATTAGTTGGTTACCACCATGCAGAGTAACGTGATGAATAAAATTGACAAGAAGTCGAGCCAATTTACATCCATAGGGTAAAATAAATGGATGCTTTTCTCTATCAGATAATGTTGTGGCATTGCCTAACCGGCCACCAACACGCATCACGCCTTTCGAGTCTAGGAATGGACTTAAGCCGAGTAGCTTGCTGCTATTGGAAACTGATTCGCCCTTTGACAGACAATGATACTCATCGCTGTAATAAGCCTTTTGGGCGACAACTACCAACCGCTCCTTCACCGTTTGGAGTTCTTTCGAATAGTATGAATCGAAAAACATATGCCATTACACGTAATGCCTTCGGGTAGGAAGTGAAGTCATCAATGACGTCACTAAAATCTTTGATGAAAGTGTAGAAAATTTTCATCTTTCGCACTTCTTCTTCCGTGACAAACTCATCAGAGTCCTCTGCCCAATGGTGGTTAGCAGAATTTAGCCATGATGGACCATTCCACCATAAGGAGTTATTCACAAGCTCCTGAGGCCTAACTCCTCTGCTAATCAGGTCTGCTGGATTACACTCAGACTTAACATGCCTCCAACATTCTTTATTTACTTTATCAAGTATTTTCGACACCCTGTTTGCCACAAAGGTGGTCCACGAACTAGGTGGTTTTTGAAGCCAAGCTAACACAATCATAGAATCCGTCCAACAGTAAAACTTTGTGGACTTTTCGTCCAACCGCAGATCCGTTCTAACCGATCCCATCAAATCTGATAACAAAAGAGCGCCGCAAAGTTCTAACCTAGGTAATGAAACTACCTTCAAAGGAGCTACTCTCGATTTAGCCAATAACAAGTGACTTTGTATAGAATCTGCTTCATCCACAACTCTTACATATACACAAGCTCCGTATGCCTTCTCAGAGGCATCCGAAAACCCATGAATTTCAATTTGGGTATTTGGCTGAAAGCCTATCCATCGAGGTATCTTGATCTGATTCAACGACCTGTATTCACTAATAAATTGATTCCACATATTCTGACTTTTTTCAGTAAGTACCTGGTCCCATCCAGTTCCTTCACTCCATATCTGTTGCATCAGAATCTTGGCAACAACGATTATTGGTCCTAACCAACCTGCCGGATCGAATAAACTTGCAATTATAGACAAAACTTCCCTTTTAGTGAACGCCTTTTTCACATTAATGGGCTTTGCTGTAAAACAGAAAACGTCCTTTTTGGCATTCCACCTGATTCCTAATGTTTTGGCAATGCTTTCATCTTCAATTTCTAGAAATTTTTCAGTAAGAAGGTCTTCAGTTGGTAACCCTTTTAAAATTCGGTCATCGTTTGAGGTCCATTTCTTCATGGAAAATCCAGCAGACGATAAAGCTTTAATCAGCTGATCTCTAGCTTCTATGGCCAACTCAAAATCATGTGCTCCCGCGAGAGCGTCGTCCACATACATCATTTGACGCAAAATTTTTGCCGCCAACGGCAATTCCTCTTCGATGTCTGATGCCAACTGGAGTAAGGTTCTCATTGCCAAAAATGGCGCACAGTTCACTCCAAAAGTGACTGTTTTTAATTCGAAATCTTGCAAATCAAGTTTGGGATCATTGCGAAATACTATTCGTTGATATTTGGTTTGGTCATTTTCTATCCAAATCTGGCGATACATTTTTTCAATGTCGCCATTGAAAACGAAACGATAGAAACGCCATCTAATGATCAATAACATCAAATCATTTTGCAGAATGGGACCCGGATATAGCGCATCGTTTAGACTAAATCCAGTGGATGTCTTGCTAGAAGCATTAAAAACGACCCTAACCTTCGTGGAAGAGCTTTCTGGCTTTATAACGGCATGGTGGGGCAAATAAAATGTCCCTGCTTCGTCATGAAAATCATCAATTCTAACCATATGACCTAAATTTTCGTACTCTTTAAGGACTTCATCATAAATCAGTTTAAAATCTTGGTTTTTGCACAACGTAGCCTCATTTCGCATAAATTGATGACAAGCTTTACGTCTAGAGGACCCGAGCCCTCTGCCGTGTGCGAATTGTGGCTTAAAAGGCAGCGTGACGACATATCGCCCGTCATCCAATCTCCTGGTAGTCCTTTTGTAAAGTTCCTCGCAATATTCTTCTTCGGGGCTATATTCTGAGACGCTCGGGGGTTCTTCCAGTTTCCAAAATTTTTCAATCAGTTTGTACATTTCTACTGCTGTACAGAAAGACACAAATGTCGTGAATGTCCCAGGGTTCGAAATAGGCCCTGTAAGTACCCAACCAAATACTGTTTCTTGGGCCAAAAGAGATCCTAAAATATTTTTTCGTACCCCTTCTAACAAAATCTGCGGATATATGTCTCCTCCAATTAAAATATCTACTTGGTCACTTTCGGCAAACCTAGGGTCAGCTAATGGCAGGTGCCCCAGAGAGAAAGAGTGTGGAATGTCTACTGACCTATTGGGTAGTTTTCCAGTTAAGCGTGGTAAAACCAGACTGGAAACCTTAACTTCAAATTTATCATTATGAGGAGACTTGAGTATCAACGTGCATTGCTTATCCGATGATCCAGCTATTGCTTCATTTAGCCCTGAAATTCTAGCGTTAATATTCTTCACTGGCAAATTAAGCCTTCGCTGCAACTTTTCAGAGATAAATGTAGCCTGAGAACCCGAATCAATCAGCGCTCTTGCTGTGAAAACTTCTCCATTGACGTCAACATTAACTATGGCTGTTCCCAATAAAACCTGCTTACGTGTGGTAGCAAAACAATTCTGCACTCTAGAATCGTCGTTAATGACCCTTGACTCAGAGTTTGTTTGGCCCTGCCTAGCTTGTTGACTGGTACTAGGTTCAGCGTCATAACTTCTTACCGGGCCCGCAAACTTTGATTCACGATGAAGCATACTATGATGTTTCATCTGACATTTGGGACAACTCATTTTGCTAGTGCATTGACTAAGTTTATGTCTATTGCTAAAACAATTTAAACAGAGGTTGTTTCTCTTTACAACAATAAAACGGTCTTCAGGCTTCATTTGTAAAAACTTAGGGCATGACTTCATGAAGTGATCTTGCGAACATACGAAACACAATCTTTTATCTATACTAGTCTGGTAAGAATTCACTTTCTTCTTTGATCGACCAGCATAATGCGAGCCATCATTGCCACGAGATGTGGTGTCTTTATCCCGCGTCAAATCAAACACTGTTTCTAGTGACTGGAATCGAGATGTCAAAAATGCATCTAGATCTGACCACTTCGATATTTCTGTTTTGTTGCTAACAGTCTGCTCCCAGAGAGACAACGTGTTAGCTGGCAGCTTGGTAGAACACAAAAATACAAAGATTGGGTCCCAACTGCCTATATCCACTTGATGTAACTTTAAAGCCGAAATGCAATTATTGATTTCCCTTTGTAACCGTTTTATCTCCCCAGCACATTCGTTACTAACAGCGCCAAGGTTAAAAAGCATTTTTAACTGGCTATTTACTAAAATACGCTTGTTTTCGTACCTATCTTTCAGGTTCGACCAAGCCGTCTGAAATCCGTCATTGGTCAAAGGAGACTTTTTAACGATTTCTAATGCTTCACCACTAGTACATTGACGAAGATAAAACAACTTTTCCACCGCTGTGATGGAATGGCAATCAACATATACAGCGGTGAACATGTCTCTAAATGATGGCCAAGACAAATAATCTCCATGAAAGATTTCAGTAGTGCACGGAGGCAATCTTAAACGGTGATCAGGAAACCTGGTTTCGACATTTTCAGTGCTTTGAGTTTGATTGGTATTAAGCATCGTTGAAGTCATGGCTGATTGCGATGCAAATGTCTGTGATAGTTCTCCCATTTGGGCAGCACAACAAATGTAGGCCTCACGACATTGCCTAAAAATGATCGATGCTTCATTTTCTCTTTCTGAATTGTCGCATTCGACACAAAAACCCTCGTAGGCATTCTTTACTTTTGTCCATAGCCCTTTGAATTCTTCTTTACGCAGTTCGACAGTATAAATCGTATGATCCTCAAGAGGGAGAGCATTATATTCTTTCTCAAATTGCAAAAACATAGAAGACAATTTTTGGAATTTCAACCATAGTTTTGACTCCGCCATTATTGAAAGGTAGCAAACTCGAAATTGTAACCAAACTGTATCACGAATCAACCAAGAAGGGGGCTCACAAAGATATAAATATTCAAAATATTGTCAACTAATTTCACTGTGTTACCACACTAGCTTCAAATAGACCTGAGCGAAGAGTAGATGAATTCAAGGCAAATAGAAAAGTATTCTGTATTTTTTGTTTTTTGGATTAATGAATTTCAAGTACTATGTGAAATTGGATTTATGTTTTGAAATTCACGAGCAAATAAATAAAAAGCAATGAGAAACAGCATTGGTTTAATTCTCTTAAATTGTGCTTCGCTCACAACCGCTTCAAACCAAGTCACGAACATTCAACAACAACTTTAACGTAGGTATCAATTATACAATTTTTTTTAGTAAAGAAAAAAAAATGTTGTGTTGCGATATTTATGTTTACCAAACTTAAATGAATAATACAACAACAAGACAAATTTCATCTAAGTTCTCCCTTAAATACTGTACAATTTCGCTCGCCACTGTTCATAACAAAACAAAATCAAAACATTTGTTCTCTTTTGTGTGCTCTCTTTGTAATTGGTTGGTATGATTGCAAATTACCGAACCAATAACAACTAATCAATTACTCAATCACCAGCCTTTTTTTTCTTCAAGGTGTCGCTTCATATGTCCAAGCTAATTACGAGCGAGCTTTGTGGTAGAGTTAAACCATAGCTGACATAGACAGTAAAATTGGGTTGTTGTTACGGCAGGGCTGGTATCAACGCTTAAATAGCTCTGATAGTATGGTTTTACATACGATTGAATCTGGATACAAATAAATATGTGACGACTCAACTTCTTATTATTAGTCTCCTATCACCATCAAAAAGGCAACCACAACAACAAACGACCAATCACTCTCAAACCCACCACTGAATACCGAGACACCAAAACGTTAATAAATAAAACTCAAACGTTTAACACCGTATTTTGGCAACAATTCTTATAAGAAAATGGGTATGAATGCACTTTCGACGTACCTGGACTGTATTGACGTTTTCTTTGAGAGTTTTGTTTCAAGTATATTTGTCCATCCACGGGAGAGTTGGAACCACCAAAATTAGAATATTAAATCCAACTCCTCTTCAATATTTGGACAAAGATTTCGGTTTTCTTGAAGTGGATTTTGTTCTTTTGTATTATTTTTTTATTGAATTTATTATGTATATTTTTAACAATGAGCACTAAAAATCGAGATGCACTTTTATGAAAGAAAGAACTAACCAAAACAAAGAAAAAATATCACAAGAAGAAGACCGCTCAATGCACAGATAATGGATAGCTTCTTCAGTACAACTTCGATCAACTGTAGTGGTGTTGCCAGATCAAGTACGTATTCGGTACAAGTGGGAAACTTAAAACCAGATGGTAATGAATAAATTGATTCTTGTTTATTAAGAATTAAGTTTTGTTTTTTGAACAATATATGTGATTTGTTTGTCTCGATCAACAATACTTTTACCTTTTTTGTCAAATTCCACCAAAAGTAATGTTTCTCTTTCTGCTCGATCCGGCTCGAAGGACTATGTTGATATGTATGGCCACAGCCTTTAGTTACCAAACAACTGGTGAGCAGCACCGAAACCAACCACAGCAAAGAAAGGCAAAGTCTAAGCACGACTGCTTAGCACAAGACAAAATAAGCAAAACAAGTAAAATAAAACCCAGTGATTTGCCGATTTCCTTCGGATGTATCGTGACGATTCTCCGTTTTTATTGACTGAGTACTTCAGGTATACAACGATAAATTAAATTTTTCTCGATTTAAACAATATTCTTCCGTAATGGCGTCTACACGTCACACTTATAACAACGATAATGCTCCAATTTATAATTAAGCGCTAACAGCTGCTTAGCGAGTAGCGAATAGAAAAAAATATCCCTTGGTAAAAGAGAGTGGCCACATCCTTCACATCAGTGTCGGCCCAAACCGGTTTTCTTTCATCAAAGCCATACGATTCCGAACACATTGCATTTTTGCAATTTTACCTTGAATTTGTGCCACAATCTATTCTCTTTTTCCTTGGTTTGACTTCCTACCTAACATTCAATTGTCCTTAACTGTTTTACAACTTAAAGTAACTTTCAAAAAGCGGCCGGCATAGAATGTTTTGAATTGCCATAATTTTCATTGTTCTATTGTTTTTGCTTTCCATGGAGAAAAGAACAAATAAATACATACTTTAAACTCGTAAATTCGACCCCAACAATGGATGGATGACTAATTCAATATCATATTACTTTTCTAACATCTCATACCCAACAAGTTTCTTTTTTGTCGTATAATACTATTATTTCCCATTTCAATTGTTTGTAATTCAACGTCCTCTTCTGCTACTACTACTCACCTTCTTTCTGATGAGCTGCGCCCTTACATGTGCCTCAATAATGTGCGATTTGCGCATATCACCCACACGAAACATTAAACATGGCACACCATCACGATGACATATCACAGCATTGCGAGAGAACAGTAGTGTCTGTGCTCTCTTCTTTGGTCGCGACAACTTGGCAAAAACAATGCCCACCATAAATGCTTGGATAAATACACCCGTTATACACTGGAGACATATGGTAAATATCGCCTCGGGACATTCTTCGGTTACGAACCGGTTACCATAACCGATTGTATGCTGGGTTTCAATAGAATACAAAAATGCTGATATGAATGAACGAACTTCGGTCACACACATAGTGTGTGTCGTATTTTGTATTAATTCGGGACTATTATCACGCATATCGATCCACTCTAAATCGCCATGGGCGTAGGCTATTGTCCACCAGATTAAACCGAAGAAGGCCCATGATATGAGAAAACTACAAGCGAAGACCAGTAATGTCCATCGCCATTGGGCATCGACAAGTGTTGTGAAGATGTCCTGCAAAAAAAAAGAAAAATGAAATACGTTTTTAGATTATTTGAAATTGAAAACAAAATATTTTTTTTAAATTCCCAAAAATTAACCTAGAAACTTAAATGTGTGTTATATGTTTGGGTCATATATGCCTAATATTCATAATCCTATTTACAATAACATCTGTTGAATTTATGACTAAGACAGTTAGCTTGTCAATAGCTCATACCTACAGAAATAAGACACATTCACATTTAAGGAGTTACTAGGGAATGCAATTCAAAAGTAGAAAACTCAAGAAAATCGGGGCCACTGTGGTGCAGCGGTAAGCATGTTTGCCTGGTACTCAGAAGCCCTGCGGTTTAATCCTCATCATCAACAATTTCGGCGGTGTTCGCTTACATTGCCAGAGTATTTCCGCCAAGAAAAACATCTCTACAAGTGGTGTCGTTGTGCCGTGAGGAAAGTCTGCCTTGTTCGTTGTTTAAAAATGGTTCCTTCTGTTAACAGCAATGAGTATCAAGAGATCTCTAAATCGATCAGGAAGCCAATATTAGTGAACATTGGGATGGCACGAGAAAAATAGAAAATCGATTTTAACTAATTTGACAAAATCGAATAGTCGACTTTTTTAATTGATTGAAAAAATTTGAAAAGTTTGAAAGTCGGCCTTTGATATCGTGTTCCTAGGAATTACATATGAAATTACAAAATTAATATCCCAACAAGTGATAAGGCATAGTTCAATGTCCCAGATCACATTGACGCTAAGCTATAAGGGAAATTTATTTTTTTATACCCTCCACCATAGTGTGTGAGTTTGTTTTTCTGTTTGTAACACATCGAACTAATCATTTGCGACCATATAAAGTATATATATTCTTGATCGAGATAAAATTCTAAGACGAACCGCAATAATTGAGATAGAACGCTTTGCACCCGAGTTTCTTTCCGAGCTCCGATTTAGTCGAGAGAGAAAAAGAGGGGGGAGGAGGTGAACAATTTTTTTGCTGGAGGTATGGCAAGTTTATTTGGGAGTGGGGTAAGTTTTTGTTTGGTTGGGGAGGGGGGCAAATCGCTCCCCTCAACTTGCTCGAATTCCAGAAGAGCTGTAATTTGGCACTTGAGGCTTTCAGAGGTCACGAAACTTCTCCACCAAAAATCATAAAAAGAGGTCCATGTTTTGGTATTTTGAGGATTTAAGCTTCAATTTTTAACCGAACTAGCTGTAATTTGACATCTGAAGTTCTCAGAGGTGCCGAAACTCCTCCACCAAAAATCCTCCACATATGTAGGTCCATGTTTTGGTATATCCCCCATATAAAGGTGCCAACAGATTGAAGAGATTTTTAGATACGTTTTTTACCTAATTTATGCATTTGAGGTATTCGTGGTCCAACCATTTCTGCACCTAACAGGAAACTAGTTATTCCATTTTAGAATATTTTATGTTTGAGGGTATAAAAAGTTCGGTTTGCAAAACGTGAGATAAGGCTGTTTCAACCAATTACTGGAGAATATCCACTTCCTGAGGGAACGGTTTAGGCCTAATATCGATGATAATGTCAATGCGGCTTTAGACCTAGCAAATCTTCATCATACATCAAATCCAAAAGAATACTCAATAGAAGTTCAGCAATATTTACCACATTTTAACGGCGACAATGCCACCTTCGATAGCCCTATACGTTCTAAGATGTTCCAAGTCATGTATGAATTTAGAATCCCCACACATAGCTCTCATAGCTTTGCATGATATTTGTAACTAATACGGGATTCTCAGTTATATTAGGAAAGAACCTTTCCTAAACGTTTCATGTGTGATCGTGGAACTGAGTCTTATTTTTATAGTTACTCCTATCGGTAGTTATTGTGCCAATGAGCCGGATTTTTTTGAGCTTTTGAATATATCGTTGTAATCAGAATCACAAGGACTACCTCTGAAGAGCATTTCAAAACAATCCTCGAACAGCTCTTAAAATGCCCTTAAGCGAAAAACCGGAAGGTCTTCACCGATATAGACTTTTGGATGGTTGATGTACCTTTCAGAGAAATATTACGATGTGCAAAGCCAATGTGACTCATTCTTTTTGATAGATGTCGTGCCCATCAGTCATCTCTGTTGGCCATCGCAGGATTTTTAGAGCTTTTTAACCCATTATGTCTAGAAGCATGGACTTGTCCACGAAACACATTATAGTTTGTAATCAGAATCCAAGGTTTGCATCCGAAGAAAATTTCAAATCAATCCTCGAACAGCCATTAGGCCCTACTGAAGCGAAAATTTTGAATTTTTGGGAGGCACCTGAAGGAGTTGTGCGATTTATGTAGATCTTCTTGGAAGTTGATATATGTAAGTTTGGAAGAAATTTTAAGTTGAGTTATCATCAGTTATTTTAGTTGCTGTCTGCAGGGATTTCTCGAACTTTTGGGAACATTACATCATGAAGCTGCGAGGCCATCCTGCTGCAAAAAATTCAAAATTATCAGAAATCCGAACATTTTTAAGTTTTTTTACATTTTGGACCAAATTAGTTAATCCGTTCGAGAGTAATTATGCGGGCCATTTTAGCAAGAAAATATATTAACCTCTTGTGAGGAATGTACCACAAGGAGTTGACCGATATGACTGACCCATCATCGTTCGATGTTTGGACAAAATACTACGAGGACCAAATTGTGGAATCGCACCAGCAACACAGACGGAGAGTCGACTTTATATTGTCTGAAACGGATTCGACGAAGCACAGTTTTGATCATATCAAAGTGTATATGTCCTTGTTAGCCCAAAGACTTCGATTATAATGAAGAGGGCATTCCAGATTTAATATATGTTGAAGAGGTAGTTCTGATACTCAGTGTAGAAAACATCTAGGAAAAATTATAGTAGGATCTAATCGCCTATAGCACTGCTATGAAAATAATTTTTAAACAGTCCACGTTTTATTTTTCCTGTAGGCCTAATAACCTAAGATAAATATTTGATAAAATATCTTAATTCTTTTTATTTGACTCATTGGTCTGCAGACCAATATTCTTAAAAATTCCTCAACTATAGGCCTCAGGACCCATGGACAAATATTCTTTATAACTCCACGTTTTATTTGTCTGAAAACCTTGAAAAAAATATTCCTACACAATTCTCGATTATTAAAGTTATTATTAAAAGCTCCAGTTATTTTGCACAAATGAGTCCTTGGTTTGCAGAAAAGTCATGCTGGAAGACGGGCTATATCAGCCCACGTTTTGGAATAGCTCTCATATAATGGTAACGATGTAGTTATAATTTGACATTTAGGACTCCTAGTGGTATCCACATTGGATACAAATTGATATTTAGGATTCAAGTGGTCAAAACCTCATCCACCAAAAATTTTGGACATAAATTCACATTTTGGTATAGCACCCATATAAAGGAACCACTCGACCTGAAGTATTTTTTGGTCTAAATTGGGTGTAGTTTGGAATTTAGAGTTCCCAATGGTCAGAAAACCACAAACTCTGAACACAGGTACTTTCTTAACGGAAAGAGGGTATAAAAAGTGCGGCTCGCACGAACTTAACTTTTTTACTTGTTATTCTTTGATCCAGACATACAACAATATTGTTTTAATTGGCGAGGAAAAATCGGATGACGATGGAAAGCGGTATTAAATTTGATCGCGGTGGCAGTGTATAATTTTTCATTTTCAGCATATCCCGGAATGCCTGCTTCGGATTCATTTGGAAATAGTGGATTTCATGAAGAATATTATGGTCGCGACGTTTCAGTAAACCAATCACAACATCAAGTGCAGCTTACAGCGTTACAACGTAATGAGGAAGGATCGCAACAGAAGTGGAGGTGGGGGACTAGCTTTCCTATTGCACCAGTCTGTTCAATTCAAACCTACATATCTCGTCTGGCTCTAATGACCCGTACATGGAAGGTATAAGGATAGCAGTCAGATGTGAAACTGCAGAGATAGAGTTCGTACATCGCACCGACAAATAGCTGTACTCCAGATTATAGGCCCAACATTAGACCCCCTTTTGGAAGGTCATAACCGTCTGGTCTTGGGGGACTTTAATGCTCATAATGAGTTGTGGCATTCGTTCCTCGGAAACGACCAGAGGGGTATAGTGCTAGATGAGCAGATTAATAGCTCTACGTTTTGAACGGTCAATGAGGACGTCCCTACAACAATTGGCGGAGAGTGGCCCAGTTCGCCAGACAAATGACGTCACCTGGAAACCCGTCGTTTCTCTTGGGTCAGGCCATCCCTCCATAATTGTCTCCATTAGCTGATCGCCCGATTTCATTACCTCTGCATGCCGCACTATCGTCAATCATGGTCGCGACGTTTCAGTAAACCAAGTCAACAAAAAGTGCAGCTTACAGCGGTGCTATGGGGGACTAGATTTCCTATTGCACCAGTCTGTTCAATTCAAACCTATCTCGTCTGGCTCTAATGACCCGTACATGGATGGTATGGGGGTTGCAGACTGGTTTGGAGCCGCCGAGGTGGAGTTGCTGAACGTGTACATCGCGCCAACAAATAGCTGTACTCCAGGTTATATGGCCAACATTAGCCCCCTTTTGGAAGGTCATAACCGTCTTGTCTTGGGGGACTTTAATGCTCATCATCAGTTGTGGCATTCGTTCCTCGGAAACGACCAGAGGGGTATAGTGCTGGATGAGCAGATTAATAGCTCTACGTTTTGCGCGGTCAATGAGGACGTCCCTACAAGAATTGGCGGAGAGTGTCACAGTTCGCCAGACATAACCATCGTGTCACCTGGTTTGGCAAATGACATCACCTGGCAACCCGTGGTTTCTCTTGGGTCAGACCATCTCCCCCATAATTGTCTTCATCAGCTGACCGCCCAATTTTATTACCTCTGAATGCCGCACTATCGTCAATCATGGGAAAGCTTATTGTACGATTTTGAAAGTGCTCACTAATCACCGCTTCAGAGATCTGTCCAACCCATCTGACGTTCGGGTAGCAGAAGAACGTTCCGAGACATCATCACTGCTGCAGCCTCTCGCCATAAACCTGCTGGTCGAATACTCAAAGTGAGAGCAAACTTCCCAGCAGAGGCTTCCAACCCCAGAGTCAATGAGCTGACTCTGGAACTAAACAGGGTGGTCGGTGAGCATAAACGGAACAAGTGGACGTACGGACGCCAGTCCTACGTAAATTCAAGAACAAGAAGTCGAAGCCCCGTAGAGTAAAACAGGGAGTTACCCAAGGAGGCCGATATCTCCGCAATTGATTATACAATCTTGGCGTCAGGTATCTTCACTGATGTCATTTGTGAAACACTGTACGCGAGGAATATGCAAATATCCGCCTCTGTTCACCACATGGACGGCAGAGGTGATAACAGAGTTGAATGTCATGGTCGATAGTAGCAGCATTCCAACCACAAACTACCCCACCATTCTAGGGATCACATTCGACAGCATGTTCATGTCGTCCGCGCATGTCACTATTTGCGACAAGGTCTACAAGTCCCTAGTCAGCAGCACTTGGCTACAGATAAAGAAACCTTGTTGACGACATACAACGTGATATGTTGGTCTGTGGTAAAGTATGTAGCGCCAGTTTGCTCCGCCAATATAAGTGCAACGCTATGGAAAAATATTTAAACCTGTTTGAATGCCGCACCCTCATGTCTCCAGTAAAGGATCTACATGATGAGACAAGGATTCTTTCAGTACAGCAAAACAATAGCATGCTTTCGTTGCAGTATTTGCTCGGGTGTTACCGAGTCCTAATAACCATATGATAGATAGGATCCCCAAACAGGCATGTCAGGGGGATCTTCATGATCTAAATGGAGAGATCCAGCGTTACAAGAGAGAACCCCTAGGTCAATTCCTATAGGGCAAGAATGGATGACACCGTGTAAAACGTATGCCCAGCATGCGACACATGCCAGCACGACAAACTGAACCTTTTCAACTGCCCTGTCATACCTACTCAACTAACTGCAGTAGATCTGTGATTACATCCCATCGAAATAACCACATTTCCAGAATTGGAGTTAGACCCAGGGCCAGATTAAGCAGAAAAATTAAAGTAAAATTACGGTCAGAACATCCACCTAAAGCAATTGTGTATTTGTTTAATTTTCCAAATTTTATGCCTGTTCCACAACCTGCAAGAATCAACAAATTTTTACTACGATAACAATTGTTACCTTATGTTATAGAAAAAATAGTAGAAATTGGTATGTTCTTGCAGTTCTGGAACAGACCAAATATTTAAACTGCCAAAAAGTTTGTCATTACTGAAACATCAGTAAATAAATATATTCGGCTAACTATTATTTACATTCTATTATTAAGTAAATAAATAACCTATGGAATATTGCATTATTTAAATAAATATTTAATAACCCATATTTTATTTATGACAATTTGAATATACTCTGCATAAGTCATTATCACAATCATCACATATTGAATACGTAGAAATATTAATAAAGTACTGCCCACAGATTAACAAAATCTGTAGTTTTATACTCATACTTTTGAAATTTCCATATATTATTAAGAATTCATTAGGTCACACCTACATACCCGAGTATCTTCCCCATAAATAAAAGAGAGATCTGTGTAATTGTGTTATGTATAAATTCGAGGAAAGCTTTATCGAGAAATGAAGAATATTTTCGTAGAAACAGAAAAGTTTCCAAAAAATCTGTATTTTTACTACACATGGTATTGTGGCATTACAGTGGAATCCCATTAGTTCGTATTATCCTAGAGAGTTTGTTATAAAATTAATGTACATACATAGTTAGTGCGAAATGGTAATTTTATTCCATTCCAAGAAGAAAACTCTATCTACATATCCTACATATTTATTTGCATATCGCTTTCAAATAACAATTCTTGGTAAATAATCCTCTAAAGCTCCTTTCCAAGTGTATGGTTTTATCAATAGATAAATATACCCTTTCTTATTTAGGAGGGTTGGCGTTTTTAGTTTGGGCGAGCAATTCACAGTTGGGTATAAAATGTTTCTTGTTGAAAAACAAGAAACAAGGGAACGGATGAGGATCTGTGGCGAGATTCGAAACTTTAGTCTTCCCTACCTTACCCCTTGGAAAACGTCGACAATTTTTCCCACTAATAAATTAAAGTTGTCTTAATAAAATATTGAACAAAGACTATGGGACTGACTATTTTGAAAAGCAGTATACCCATTCTTATTTAAAAGTATTACAAGAAATAAATTCCCCAATCTAGTTTCTTGGAAAAAATTGCCTCAAATAAAAATCAAATACCTTATTAGTTTTTCTTATCCCTGGTTTGTTGAAACCAATATTGAAAATTTCTGTGTGTTTTCGTGTTTGTTTTTTCTTCACTTACCTGTAAATATCTTCGTCTCCGTTTAGCAACATTACCCTGTACCACATTGCAGTCACCATGTTTGAATATCACACGTTTTCGTATGCGTCGAGAACTAAAACGTGTCTGACGATACCTGGAAAGGATAAAGAAGGAATCATAAGAAAAGGAAAAAAAACATATTGCAGGAATTCAAATGAAATTGAAAAAGTAAAATGTTGTGAATATAAATAAACGATGATTTAAGATAAAGTTTCAATAAAAATAACTGCAAATTGGTAATTCTATTGAAATAATAAAATGTAAACAGAAAATTGCACTACTTCAGGAAGGGATGGATTGATGCAGTGTGCTGGAGAACTTTAAACATAGTGGCCTATATTTAGACATAGCCGCCATATATCAGTACCTCCCAAGGTACTGAATCTGGGGTAATTTTAAGGTTTTAGGCATATTTTAGTTTCGTTCCAGTACTATTTAAATACCAGTGTGAACCGAAATTTTGGGGCAGGGATAATTCCTTATGGGGATGAATGCCCTTGGTAACTATATTAAGAATTCCGAAGCACAGATCCGCCGTGAGTCGAACTTCCGAGTTATGGCGTGATGAAGTTTCTCCTGAAGACTTTGTAAGGCATCTGAAATTGGCGTCATATCTTTGCTAACTGTTGCTTTAGATTATTTATGAGATGACATGTCTTCAGTCAAATCGAATGAGGATTATTTTCGTAGAGCATTTCTTTTCATCCCTTATTTTAAGAACTGCTATAAAAGTACCACAAGATGACGTTTTTCAGCTTCGAAATGTTCTGCAAAAATGTGGCTCAGAAAATTTTAGGTACTACTCTCTATTTGTTGGTCCTTTAGTGCATTTACCCGGACGAAAAGCACATTAAAGGAAGCAAGTAAGAAGGTCGAAATGCTCTACGAAAATAATCCTCATTCGATTTGACTGAAGACATGTCATCTCATAAATAAGCTAGAACAACAGTTAATAAAGATACAACGCTAAATTCAGATGCCTTACAAGGTCTTCAGCAGAAACTTAATCACGCCATAACTCGGTAGTTCGACTCACGGCGGATCTGTCCTTTGGGATTCTTAATATACTCACCAAGGGCATTCATCACCAAGAAAAATTATCTCTGCCCCAGATTTTCATCTCCATTTTGTGTCACAGAACCCACAAAAGTGAGAACTGTCGAACATTTCTTCCATATGTCAATTTGTTCAAAAAATATGGGAAGGAAATTTTTCAGAAAAGTAAAAAAAACTCTTGCAGAATTTTCAAAATCAATGTATGAATGAACCAATCAGAAGCCAGTAAAAAAATTAAATATGTTGTTTGTTTTACTCGAAAAAATATGCATTGTTAAGAGTTATTAAGGAGAGCGCCATTTACCACCATTCACAGTTTTGCATAAAAGCTAATAACTGTAACCCCCGATTCAGTTTGTTTTGAGGATTTTAGCAAATTTTTACTATTTTTTGGCTCTGCAATACATATAGTCCGGTCAAAATAGACATTGAAATAGCAAAAATTCCCACAAAGCTGAATTTTGGTGGAGAGCTAGGGTTTGCCATTAGAAGCAACGTCCTAAAAGTCCCCATCGATCCCATGTGTGCAAAAAAAATTATTCGGGGTCAAAGGTCAAAATTTAAGGGTTTTTAGGTTTTCGGATTTATTTTTTTGAAAACGGTTGATTTAATCAAAAAGTGACTAAAGTAAATATTGTAGACAGAAAAATTATCTACAAGTTTGATCCTTACAATTTTTTCTTAGAAGGAACCATTCTTGAGATATAGCTGTTCTAAAAAACACATGATTTTTATGCACTTATAAGGGAAATATGCACATATTCAGACGAACCGCTAAAATAAGCGAAGTAATCGGGTCTGTCCCCCAAAAATATATATATTTTCTTGAAGAGCGAAATTATAGCTATCTTCTAAAAAAAATTCCAACAAAATCGGAGTGTGTTTAGTAGAGTTATTCAATGTTAGAGTCATTTTATGCAAAAATAGCCCATTTAACCCACATGTATAATCGAAAGCCCAACGGGAACGACCCCAACGAAAACTCTCCGATTTTTTTCAAGTTTTGTCCGAAGGTAGGGTTTGTTGCGCTGATTACGGAAATGTATAATTTTCAACGCTTGCAGATCCGGTTCGCCGGTTATTAGACCCGAAAGGCCAAATTTAAAAACCGGGTTAGACCCGGTTCTACTGAACCGATTACTGCAAAGTGGATATCGTTTGAAAGCTTACGGAAGTATCTAACACATAGTGTCGTTACTTTAACAGGTTCGCCTCATAATGTACTTACGCGGCTAATTTTTTATTTGACCTTTATATCGAGATATCTCGAAAATGGTAAGTCTTTTTTAAGAATCATAAGGAGCAATCTTGTAGACAATTATTGAATCTACAACTTTTACTTTAGCGGGCTTTTGCTAAGTATTACCGTTTTTGAGAAAAATTAAAAAAACTGAATAATGCCTCCAAAAATGACCTTTGACCCCGAATAACTTGTTTTGCACACATGGGATCGATGGGGACTTTTAGGACGTTGCTTCTAATGGCCAACCCTAGCTCTCCACCAAAATTCAGCTTTGTGGGAATTTTTGCTATTTCCCCCTTATACGCATGTCTATTTTGACCGGACTAATATTTTTCATTCATTCGTATTTAAAAATTCGTTTGTAACGAAAATGCCTTCTTATCATGTGTAATGAATGTGATTTTAGTAACAAATAATAATATTTGCATTTAATTGCGTCGTATTTTTTTTTCCGGTAATTCGATCACAAACCACTCGTCGTAAATATTTTACGAATAACTACAACTTTATGCTGACAAAGATATGATATTATTTATAATCGAATTAAATTGGTATCAAACTTAGCAAATTCCTATACTGACTTGGTTCAGAGATCTGCATGAATGGAAAAAATTAAACAATCGGGGGCTTTCACAAAAACAAATAAAAGGCACAAAATCTAAGATTAAATCTATAAAATGAACCTTGTTCTTGCTTGATTTATTTCATTTACAAATGCAACGAATATGTACATATGTATGCACATTAGGGTTATGACTTTTTTACAACCTCGTATCCCTGTTTGATATATTGATGATTTTTTACCTAAGATTACATAAAATGCTACTTATAAAGTGATTCGATAAAAAAGCTTCCGCACAAAAAACTTTTAAAGTTTATATTTTTCAAAATTTTGGACAATTTTTTGAAAACACTGTAAGCAGATATTTAACTGAAAACACGTTATAGGGACACACGATATAACCAAAATGACATAACCGTTTGTTTCTCACTAATTTTATCATCGAATCATTTATATATATCATTATACATTATATACAACTTCATTTCATATATCATAAAAATTAAAAGTGGTTTGTGCGTGACCTTTTTCAATATTTAAATGGAATAAAAGCAATAGGCAAAATGTCATTCATCCGTACAACAGGAAATAATTTATGGAGATTCTTTTCTTCATTTCATAGCAATTTTTTAAAATTTTTCAAGGTGGTTTGTGCGGAATATTTTTTATAAACGTTATTTTAGGCATTAATAGGCAAAAGTTCATTCATTCTCACTACAGGAAATCATTTTTGAAAAAAAAAACAAGTAAAAATGCGTTCGAACTTTTTTACCCTCCACCTTAAAATATTATGAACTAAAACGGAATAATTATATTCTTTCCTGCCCACAATTTTAGGCGGAGATATTTTGTGACCATTGATACCTAAATGAGGTAAAAAAGCATAAAAAATGTATTCAGTCGGTAGGGAACCTTTATGGGGCTATATAAAAGTGAAAATCGGAAGGTACAGTTATATAGGAGGCTACACCTAAACATGGACCTATGTTGACGGTTTTTAGTGGAGATATTTTGTGACCACTGGAAACCCCAAAACTGAAATTACTGATAGTTCGGTCAAAAAATGTAGTTAAAATCCCCAAAATACCGAAAATCGGGAGGTACCTTTATATGGGAGCTATACCTAAACATGGACATATGTTCACAGTTTTTGGTGGAGATGTTTTGTGATTACTAAGAACCTCAACTGTCAAATTACAGGTAGTTCGATCAAAAATTTTAGCTAAAATCCTTAAAATACCGAAAATCGGGAGGTATCGCTATATGGGGGCTATACCAAAACATGGACCTATGTTGACGGTTTTTAGTGGATATATTTTCTGATTACTAGGGACCTCAACTGTCAAATTACAGGTAGTTCGGTCAAAAAATTTAGCTAATATCCTCAAAATACCGATAATCGGGAGGTATCGTTATATGGGGGCTATACAAAAAAGCTTTCCGATATAGCTTTGAACATGACCTGCCTATGGAAAAAAGACGCTCGGGTGCAAAAATTTATCGCTCTAGCTAAATTATTGCGAACGCTAGAGTGATTACAACATACGGACGGACAGGCAGACAGACGGACATGGCTAGATCGTCTTAAAATGTTATCCTGATCAAGAATATACATATATACTTTATATGGTCGCAAATGATTAGTTGGATGTGTTACAAACAGAAACACAAACTTAATATACCCTCCATACTATGGTGGAGGGTATAAAAATGTCAAAAATTCATAATCGGGAGGTACTGTTCTATGGGGACTATATGAATACGTTGAACTACACCGACGAATTTCAGGTGGAAAGTTTTGTAACCACAACGAAGACAAAATACCAAATTTCAGCCATTTCGGTGTGATATTGAGGCTAAAACCTTCAAAATACCGGAAATCGGGAAGTGCCGTTCTGTGGGGGCTATATGAACACGTGGTCCTATACTGACAAATTTCAGGTGGAAGGTTTTGTACCCCCGACGTAGTCGAAGTACCAAATTTCAGCCATTTCGGTGGGAGAATGAGGCAGAAATCTTTAAAATACCGAAAATCGGAAGATACCATTCTATGGGGGCTTTATAAAGTCATGAACCTATACCGACAAATTTCAGGTTGAAAGTTCTATACCTCAAATGAAGGCTAAATACTAAATTTCAGCCATGTCGGTGGGAGGTACCGTTCAAGGGGGCCTATATTAAAACGTGGACCGATATATCCCAATATTTCAATACGAAACTTCTAAACCAAATTATAAAGCTTTATCTTTAAAATTGCGAGATGTATCTTGATTTCAACTGGCCGACTGACAGACGACCATGGTTATATTGACTTAGAATTATGTGCTGATCAAGAGCATATATACTTTATAGGGTCTCCGACGAATATATCGATGTGTTACAAACGGAATGACAAATTTAATTATGCCCTCCATATTATGGTGGAGGCTATCAAAATTGTGATACTTTCTAGTGACGAAAAATCGGAGCAAAAAGTCTCCCTTAGGCATTTCGAATAGAAATTGGAATGTATTCGGAACGAAGATTCTGAAGATTATTTCCGAATTTATATAGAGTTTTCGGGCATCAGTTTTTTAGTGCTTATCAATATTTCTTCACCTCCTTATCTTTGAAAAGCCTGTATAAATTTATTTGTACAGTTACGGTGTTTGCAAGAATGGAATCAATACATGCAGATCTCTGACTCAATTACAAACTGTTGATTGGAAACAAGTGGATATTTTAATTTTATAATTACCGGGTGTTAATTTGCTTCAAGAGGGTATTTTGTAAATATCATTAAACACAAGCTCATGGTAAACATGTTGTTTATAAACAATTTTAGTTCCGATTATGTTCTAATTGCGAATAAATTTAGTAGTAAATTTATGACCTGTACTTCCTATATTTGTTATGCGTTCGGTGTATATTAAATTTCCATTATTAATAATTGCAATAATGCAGAATATTCTCAAAACTGTAGGTATTTGATTACATGTTGGTAATTATTTTTTATTGTAGTTTAGGTCTTCGTTCTTTCTTAAAAAAAAAGAACAATGGCGCATGGTATACTATGTATGCTAAACGTGCAGTTTTTCATAATGGTATCTATGAATACAATGTGTGTGTGTGCCTGATGTATGTGTTCTGGAAAACACATCAAAATATTGAAATTTCAATCGCTAAAAAAGAAGTGGAAAATTTTAATGGCATAACTGCGCACTTAAAAATTGCAAAAAATGTAATTCAAACTAGTTTATTTAGTTTTGTATAAAACAAATGGTCTGAGTTGCCTCAATGGTGATATTAGGATTAAGTAGTAGAGATTTATAAATTGTTAGAATTAAATGCAATGGTAATAACCAGAGCTCCGATTTACTCGCGAGTGAAATTTTGGGGTGAGGTGGTAATTTTTTTTGGGTTCCATTTTTTTGGTGGGTGTTGGGCAAGTTTATTAGGGGGTGGGATAAGTTTTTAATTGGTGTTGGGAAGGGGCGCTAGTAACCCCCCTAAATTTGGTCTACTTCGAGAAGAGTTTCACTTGATAGTGGAATTCGAGCGAGTATTCGGAGCTCTGGTAATAACTCAATAATATTCAAAATTTGTTTAAAATACTCAATGATCATATTATTTTGAGGCGACCTTATTTATTTTGAAAACATCAAATCAGAAAATTTTGAAGAGTAGATTTAGTGATACACCATAGTAAGGCCTCAGTTTAGTTTCCACACAAAACACATTTGCCATTTATATTCAATGTCATATTTATTACATTTTATCCTTACTCAAGGTTACTTAGGTTGTAGTATTTTTTTCCTGAATATATATTTTTATACCCTCCACCATAGGATGGGGGTATATTAAGTTTGTCACTACGTTTGTAACTACTCGAAATAATCATTGTAGACCCCACAAAGTATATATATTCTTGATCAGCGTGCAATTCTACATCGATATAGCCATGTCCGTCCGTCTGTCCGTCTGTCTGTCTGTCCGTCTGTGGAAATCACTCTAGCGTCCGAACGGATTGACGTAGGTTGATGAAATTTTGGGAAAATATGTTATATTTACGTAGGACTTATGGTATTGAAAGCGGGCAATGTAGGTCTACGCTTTCGTATAGCCCCCATACAAAATGACGCGTGACGCGTCGTCGTTTTAAGGAATTTTTAAGATATTTGGCCCATCTTACCACCGAATTGGTTGTAATTTGGTACTTTGTGTCTCCAGAGGCCAAAAAATATTCCTACCAAAGTTGGGTTATATAGGTCCACGTTTTGGTATAGCCCCCATATAAGGCCCATATAAAGTACGCGTCGTATTAATATATTTTGAATGTATTAGACCCATTTGACCACAGAATTGGTTGTAATTTGGTACTTTGTGTCACCAGAGGCCAAAAAATATTCCTACCAAGTTGGGTTATATAGGTCCACGTTTTGGTATAGTCCCCACATAAGACCCCTTATAAAGTACGCGTCATATCAATATATTTTGAATGTATTAGACCCATTTGACCAAAGAATCGGTTGTAACTTTGTATTTTGTGTTTCCAGAAGCTAAGAAACATTTCTACCATAAAATGTTTATATAGGTCCACGTGTTGATATAGCCCCCATAATACAATATCTCCCGATTTTCGATATTTTGAACGTTTTAGCCTCATTATCACACCGATATGGCTGAAATTTGGTATTTAGTCTTCTTTAGGCGTATAAAACTTTCCCCCAGAAATCTGTAGGTATAGGTCCACGCCATCATATAGCCCCCATAGAACGGTACCTTCCGAATTTCGGTATTTTGAAGGTTGTGGCCACATTAATCCACCGAAATGGCTGAAATTTGTGGTGGAGGGTATAAAAAGTTCGGCCCGACCGAACTTAACGCTTTTCTTACTTGTTTAATTTCACCATTGGCAATTATGGTAATGATGTGTAGCAGTAATACTTTAATATTGTACTCCAGTTTTCCTTTGCATGACATCCATCCAGGAAGAAAACGAGAAACACACCTTATTATTTGCATTGTATCATCATCATCGTACAATTGCTGGCATGAATTCAATATTGAAGCAACAGCAATTAACATTCCTGTCAATTCTGTATGCCAGCCATACAAGGCTAGGTGGGAGCAAATGTTGTGGCGCCCTCCAGGCCACAAAATTCATATAGACCAAGCAAGAGGGCATAACAATAATGTCACCTCATAAGAACGGATTATTAAGGGGTTGTGAAAAGAGTTCGAGACATCATGAACTGTTTAAATGTCTTGCACGCCATTGTTGGGTGCCATAGTTGTGTTCGTGTATGTATGGTAACACTTGTTGCTATGTGTTATGATGTATGTGCGACAGGTGTACTAAAAGTCAGGATGAAAAGACAAACATATTTTCCGCTTCTTTGGGGCTTTGGGGTTTGTCATAGCTTTGAAATGTACAAACATCGTTAACAAGTTGTTGGAATTTGAAAATGGAAGTGTAGTAAAGAATGGACTTTTTTGTAATTATAAGAAACTATGTGGAAAACAAGTATGCATGATAACATAATTAAGGGGAAGTATACAAGAGTGCTAACGGAAGCATCCACAGCTGGCGGATAATGCAATGTCCTGTTGACATATTGGGAGGCGTTCAAAGTAAAATATCTAAATTGAAAATATATAAATTGTTCGTGATACCGCTGCTTGGGGGGGGGGGGGGGGGGGGGAGGGCGCCTATATCAAAATATGGATCTGTAGCGACAATTCTTTGCTGGAATATGTAATACCTCCAATAAAGAACAAATGCCAAATTCCAGACATTTCATTGGGATAATGAGGCTAATACCTTCATATAATTGTTCCACAAACATCCCATACGGGACAAGGGAGACTTCTCTCATATCAATGAGTGCACCCCGATTCATATTAGCTCAATGATATGGGACCTACTGTTTATCGCCAAGTCCGAACGGCGTGTCTTAAGACACCACTTTGTAGAGAAGTTTTACGTGGCTGAAATACTCAGGAAATGTCGCCAACATTACTGAGGGGTATTTTGCCACTGTTGAAAATTTTGATGTTGACTGGCCGGGGAATCGAACCCACGACCTTCAGCGTGCAAGGCGGGTGTGCATACCATTGCACCACGGTGGCATCCACGGAGGCTAATACCTTCAGACTATCGAAAGTCGTTTCATTCTTAATACCAAACATTTTGGAGTATTAGAAACTTCTGTAACCAGTTGCAAAGCTCTATATTAAATATTGCCAGCTGTAACCTGATTCCAACATCCAGCCGGACGGACATTCCGACTTCGTTAGGAATATTTTCAGGAACTGAAAAGGCTCATGGATTTTAACAACATTTACTGGACGCCAAAAAACTGCCTTTAAGACCATATCAAGGCTCGTGGATATTTAAAAAAATGTAAAGACCCTCGAGGATTTTTAAAAATATTTTTAAGTAACATTCCAGGCTTTGTGGATTATTAAAAATATTTTAAAGGAACCTACCAAGGCTCGTGGATTTTTAAAAATATTTTTAAGGAACCTACAAGGCTCGTGGATTTTTAAAAATATTTTTAAGGAACCTACAAGGCTCGTGGATTTTTAAAAATGTTTCTTAGGAGCCTTCAAAGACTCGGGGATTTTTAAAAATAGTTTTAATGAACCTACAAGGCTCGTGGATTTTTAAAAATGTTTCTTAGGAGCCTTCAAAGACTCGGGGATTTTTAAAAATAGTTTTAATGAACCTACAAGGCTCGTGGATTTTTAAAAATGTTTCTTAGGAGCCTTCAAAGACTCGGGGATTTTTAAAAATAGTTTTAATGAACCTACAAGGCTCGTGGATTTTTAAAAATGTTTCTTAGGAGCCTTCAAAGACTCGGGGATTTTTAAAAATATTTTTTAGGAACCTACCAAAGCTCGGGGACTTTTAAAAATATTTCTTAGGAACCTACCAAAGCTCGTGGATTTTTAAAAATATTTCTTAGAAACCGACCAAGGCTCCTGGATTTTTAAAAATATTTCTTAGAAACCTACCAAGGCTGGTGGACTTTTAAAAATATTTCTTAGGAAGCTACCAAAGCTCGTGGATTCCTAAAAATATTTCTTAGGAACCTACCAACGCTCGTGGATTCCTAAAAATATTTTTAGGGACTCCACAAAGGCTCGTGAATTTTCAAAAAATATTTTTAGGGAATCTACAAAGGCTCGTGAATTTTCAAAAAATATGTTTAGGGAATCTACAAAGGCTCGTGAATTTTCAAAAAATATTTCTAGGGGGTCTACAAAGGCTTGTGGATTTTTAAGAATATTTTCAAGGAACCTACCAAGGCTCTTGGATTTTTAAGAAAATTTTCAAGGAACTTACCAAGGATCTGGGTTTTTCTGAGAAAATTTAAAAGGAACCTACCAAGGCTCGTGGATTTTTAAAAATATTTCCAGAGAACCTAAAAAGACTTGTGGATTTTTAAGAACATTTTTAAGGAATCTACAAAGCCTCGTGGATTTTTAAAAATATTTTTAGAGAATCTACACAGCCTCGTGGATTTTTAAAATATTTGTAGGAATGTGGATGTTTAAAAATATTTTTAGGGAATCTAAAAAGGCTTGTGGATTTTTAAAAATATTTTTTAAGGAATCTAAAATGCTCGTGGATTTTTAAGAATATTTTAAAGGAACCAACCAAGGCTCGTGGATTTTTAAGAATATTTTAAAGGAACCTACCAAGGTTCGTGGATTTTTAAAAATATTTTTAAGGAATCTACAAAGGTTCGAGGATTTTTGAAAAGATTTTTAGGAAATCTACAAAAGCTCGTGGATTTTTAAAAATATTTTTAGGGAATCTAAAAAGGCTCTTGGATTTTTAAGAATATTTTCAAGAAATCTACAAAGGCTCATGGATTTTTAAGAATATTTTTAAATTATCTACAAAGGCTTGTGGAATTTTACAAATATTTTCAAAAATTTTTAAAAATATTTTTCGAATACTTTTTGGGAACCTAACAAAGGTTGTGGATTT
This sequence comes from Musca autumnalis, assembly GCF_047663935.1. NCBI lineage: Eukaryota > Metazoa > Arthropoda > Insecta > Diptera > Muscidae > Musca > Musca autumnalis. Next base: position 97,412,104 of record NW_027411644.1, on the reverse strand, counting down.
TTAAAAATACTTTTTAGGAACCTACCAAAGGTTGTGTATTTTTAAAAATACCTTTTAGGAACCTACCAACACTCGTGGATTATAAAAATAAAATTTTTGGGAACCTACCAAGGCTCGTGGATTTTTAAAAATACTTTTTAGGAACCTACCGAGGCTCGTGGATTTCTTAAAAATATTTTTAAGGAACCTACCAAGGCTCCAGGATTTTTTACAAAATATTTTTTAAGGAACCTACCAAGGCTCTAGGACTTTTAAAAATATGTTTAAGGGCTCGTGGATTTTTTACAAAATATTTTTTTAAGAAATCTACCAAGGTTCCAGGACTTTTAAAAATAGTTTTAAGGGCTCGTGGATTTTTTACAAAATATTTTTTAAGGAACGATCCTCGCCACAGGCTCTCACCAGTTCCCTTGTTTCTTGTTCGTGGTTATTCTCCACCGAAGTTATTTTTCAATAAATTCTTCAACAAAAAACTTGTTATACCCAAACATAAATCGTCAGCTCGAAGTATAAGGGTGACCATAGAAAAAATTTCAAGGAGAAGTTTTTCTTTGGCAACCTCACACGTTGAATTACAACGAAGGCAACATAACAAAATTTTGTTGGCAAACTACCAAGGTTCCAGGTCTTTTGAAAATATTTTTAATGGAACTACCAGGGCTCGTGGTAGTTTTTAAAATATTTTTAGGAAATCTACAAAATATTTTAAAATTACTTTCAGGGAACTTACAAAGGTTTGTGGATTTTTAAAAATATTTTCTAGGAAAGTAAACAGGCTCATGGATTTTTAAAAATATTTTTATTTATTTTTAAAGCCTCGTGAGATTTTAAAAATAAGGCATCATTTCAAAAAGCTGATCAGTAAAATTTTGCAACACTGTCAGTTCGTTTTGATAAACATTACTCTCTGTAACAGAAAGTAATAATGAAGTTTAAGCCATTGGGGTATCACTCCAGACTTAAAAACAATAAAATGAGACTGAAATTTCAACCAAATCAAAACAAACAAAATATTTTTTAGAGACCTACCGAGGTTCTTGGATTATTAAAAAATAATTTTATGGATAGTGGATTTTTAAAAAATATTTTTAAGGGACGTAAAAACAGAACCTAAAAAGCCTCGATTATTTTTTAAAAATGTTTTTAAGTTACTTACAAAGGCTCGATTAGTTTTTAAAAATATTTTTTAAGGAACCTACCAAGGCTCGATTATTTTTTATCTAGGGTTCAATATGGTCGAAGATCGATTTACACTTGCCAAATATAACGGTAACTCACTATTTTAGGAATACATATTAAAGTTTTAAGCTAAAATTTCTGACCATATTGGATGTAGTTTGGCATTTAGGGTTCAAAGTGGTTAAGAAATTTATCCATCAAAAATTCTACATATAAGACCACGTTTTGGTATAGGTCTCTTACAAAAGTACCACCCGATTTCAGGTATTTTAAAGTTTTTATCTATATTTTTGATCTACATTGACAGTAATTTCGCATTTAGGGCCCTAAAACTTCTTCACCGAAAATTGTACATATTGGGACACGTTTTGGTATGTATATATGAAGTATAACCAAGATGAACAGACAGGAAAAAAAAAACAAAGCCTAAATGCTAATTTATAAACCCGTAAATTGTTTAGTTCCACATTTCTATTACCCTTAGGGTCGAGGAATGGTGGGTTACAGTTGGGTGCAATAAAAACAATTTGCATCAACAGCTTTGTGCGAATTTGTCTTTTATGCAAAAAAGCAAAATAAAATCAATTAGTCTTTGAACCCTTAATCAATAAACTTAAAAAGAAAAAAAAAATAATATTTATTTACCAAAATAATGTTTGTACTATGAAATATGTAAAAATAATTAAAAATACAAAAGCGACTAATAGGAACATTATAACACAGAAAAAATATCTTTGACACTCTCACAGACACCAAAAAAAAAATTATTACAAACAACAAAAAATTATTGTAAATTGAGAAGAAAAACAACACATAAAATGAGTAAAGAAAGTCACTTGTATTTCTTTTTTTCTTCTACAATATCGTGGGATCAGAAAATGTTTTATATTTTTTTCTTTCTCACAGAAAAAAAAACACATATAAATTTCAAAATTTTACAAATTTTTCTTTTCTGTACTTTGGCATAATTATTAATTGCATTTTTTGCGTATTTTAAAAGTAATTAACATTTTCTTAGGCAGCGTTATTTTTTGTTGATTTTCTTTGATTGGCTCTTAAATTGATCCCGATTTCGATTTCTAATTGTTTTCGTTTGTGTGTTTCATTCCCGTTTTTGGTTCTGTGCTGTGAGCTGCTGCGATTACTATCTGCCGAAGGAACTAACTCTTCTTTATATTATGAAATATCCGATTGAACTGTCAAAACTATGGTTTTGACATTGACTCAAACTCACAGTTCTTTCTTGGCTCGACAAAAAAGAAACAAAAATTTGCTCGACTCATAGTATTTACACAAACACTTGGTTATGTATGTATTTGCATGTGTCAACGAAAAATAAAACGAAACATTTTAAATGCGAGCGGGAAAAGCGATATAAAAAAAAACTGACTCAACTTGAGGCCGTGATTATTTGTGTACCCTACATAAAGTTATAATTTATTAGGGGAGGGTGTGTAACACATCGAAATAGACTTATGTATAAAATAGACTTATGTATGTATATTATTGAGTTCATAGTATGTATGAAACCTTTTAGGGTGTAAGGGCCTCAGACTCACAGCAAAAATACTCATTACAAAACCACTTACTATCCCATTATTTTTATAAGGGCATGTCGCTCGAAATAGGTTGTTATTTTTTGGCACTAACATAAGTAGTGCCTAAGAGTCTCAACTACCAACTACTCGCGCGACATATATTAAAATAATGGGTTAGTAAGGGGTAATGAGTATTGTTGCTGGGCCGTGAATGTAAAAAAACAATAATAAGGGATCCAAGTTTTAAAAACACGCTTATCACATAGTGATGGTTGTGAGGGTTCGGATCTTCGGCTTTCCTTTTTCACTTGCATCGTTGGTCATTAGGCTCGATTCCAACGAGAAATTAATTAAAAATTAATATTAAAAATGATCATCGCCCCAAAAAGGTAAAATTTTCAACAAAAAAATTCGTAGATGACAAAAGAAGTTTTAGAAGTTTTCAGAGTTCAGGCTCGTAAATAATTTAATAAGATTGTATAAACTATTACTTGGCATACTGTATTTTTTTAATTTGAGTTATTCTACTATGAGTTTGAGTGGATTTACATTACACGATGGTCTGTCTGCCTAGTGTTTGCATGCTTGTACCGCGGTTTATTCTTATCGCACAAGCAAAATTCTGGATTTCTGGTGTTTCAGTTTGTATTTGTTCCCTCTTACTTTCGGTGAATATACCTACATATTTTTCAATACAAAATATTTTCCCTTTATGCTTAGTTGTAGCATTTCTGGGTTTCTTTGGTTTTAATAATTCTCTCCTCCTAGGTGTTGAGATTTCCATTGTTTATATTTGTTTATTGGATTTTCGTTTTGTGTTCTTTGTTTTTATAATGAAATTCAGAATTTCCAGTTATTACTTGATTTTCTTTTCTTTTTTGTTTTGACATTCTCAGTCGTTTTGTTTTGATTTGGTGCTGTTGTTGTTGAAGTTTTCACATTCATTATGTTTGTTCCATGCACTGCTGTTTTGCTGATAACGCATCGAGCTCATCGCATCGCTCAGTTGTTGAAGGCGTTGAATTCTGTTGTCTTTTTGATTTCCCTCCCTCCAATAGATTGACTCACATATGGTTAGCAAAATTACTGTTGGAATTTATAACAGAAACGCATTGTAATTAATATCAACAATTGTTGAAATTTTGTTGTTGCTTTTTATTTTCGCTTTTTTTGTGTTTCAATGAATATCAGTATCGCTCGCCACTTCTTATAAAAGAGAGGCATTGTTTTTAATTTTAGCAAAAAGATGTATGTATGTACATATGTATGCAGTTTTACCTGACAATAGGGAAAAGTGATACCCTATTACGAATTTTATGCTAAATATGATTCATTACTTCCTCTGCTTACTTCTTCATGAATGCTTGGAGCAAATACGTTAGGTTGGACTATGAACTCTATTTGTGGACCTGAAGAATATCCCGTAAAACATTAGTCGCTATTATGACCCATGTTTTCTTATCATGTGTAAAAACCATTTCGGTTAAAACTTTTTGCAATAAAATATGCACACAAAAATTTTATAAAAATTTATGGGGCGTTGTGGCCGTTTGAAACAATATTACTAACAAATGTATTAGATTGAAAACGTAACAGACATAATTGTAAATTCCAAGAGATAATGTCGATGTTAGTTTCAATTCAAAAAAGTAGGCTTCCATTTGAAGCCGTATTTACTTCTTCAGAGGACAATAGGCGTGGATAAGGATTTAAAAATATTTGAGGCGCTCAGCGCCAAAACGGCCTAACCCACATGCCCAAAAAAAAAACAAACTGAGTGTAAAGATTTAACTGAAACCTTTTGAAATAAATTCTAAAAAATTCCATATTGCATTATTCTAGAAGGTAGTATTACCTAGTGTTATTTAATGCAATATGGATTTTTTTAGTAGTTTTTTCAAAAGGTTCTGGTTAGATCTTTGTAGTATGATTGATTTATTTGAGCATGTGGGTTAGGCCGTTTTGGCGCTGAACGCCTCAGTTATTAGCAATCAAAGAAGCATAAAGCTATTGGGTCTGTAGATTGGAGTATGCTGCAGCTAACCACATGGGGATTAAGGTGATCGATTTGGCGATACTTATCTCTGGTTTGTCTCCAAATATACAATAGCCTATCTACCACGATTACGAGGTCAAATAGGTAAAAAACACAGGGTCGAACATTTTAATATCCTCCTCCATGAACTATTCTGAAGTAAAATATAATATTTAGTTTTGTCTCTGTTAAGAAAGAACCTACACGCAGAGAAAAAATATTTTTCGCTTTTGTTGGAACAACAATATCTAATTTTGTTCCAACAATTCATTTGTTTTGTTCAAGCATTGAAATTGCAAATCCGAAAATATCATCGTTTGCTCCAAACATACTTGCGAAATTCCTCAATATTGTAAAAATCATTGACAATACCTATGGTAGGAACTATCATAATCTAGAATTTTTACAAAAACTGTGCCCAGAAAACCTGTTAGTGAAATTTTTGATTTGATTGTATATAATTCTCATAATCACTTTCCACATAACACTGCCAAACACTACACATAGCCAGGTTTTGCCAAGTCTAACTTAAACGACAACAAATTAAATGAAGAAACATAACTACTCCATTGCGCTCATCCTCCAAGCACCTACCCCAATATAAGGAATGCCATAAAACCACAACTAATATGAAAAAAGAACACAAATTACGACCAAAAACACTTATCAGATTGTGGTGTAACTCAACTACAATGGCGAACAAAATAGCAAAAGAGAAAATTTAAGAGAGAATTAGTATTTAAGATTTCTTAATGTTTCATTACATATTTAGACATTTTAAGCACCAATGTTACCTAAAATCGTGCTACAAATGAATTATTAAAGAATTATTACAAAAAATACTTAAACGCCCAAGTGTTGTTGAATTAATTAAATTAAGAGTATTTTACAGAAACCATCAGTAGATGGCCGTGCACACCATTGCTCAACTATCAAAACGGAAAGAAGAATGAGAAAGAAGAAACAAATAAAAAGAAGAATCTCATGGTGTACATACACAAGAAAAGAGCAAAGATAAAATAAAAATAAAAAACAAAGATAAGAGGAACTAAACTCACCAAAATTGTTTATTTCACCACGGCATAGAATACCGAGAGAAGAGAATAATATTGTTCAGCAGACAAAAACTATTGTTGAATATGACAAAAACTATTGTTGGATATGACAAAAACAATCGTTGTAATTAACAAAAGCGATTGTTGGATTCACAATACTACATGCGGAATCTAACAATATCTTTAAAATACATATTTTGCTCTTCGAATATTGTTGGATCAATCTCTGCGTGTACATGTCGCTCATTTACTCAAAGTGTGGCATAACTCAAAAAATGCGTTTTCTGAGTTAGCAATTTCTATTTTTTATACGATTTCTACTTTATTTTGTGTAAATTTTTAAAGCTCATATCTCTAAAACTCAACGAATTACAGCACATTTACTACAGGTTTGGCATAATTCAACAAAAAAGTTTTTTGCGTTTATAAAGCATTAATACACTTCAAATCATGCTTGATCTTGCACAGAAATTTAGTACTGATATCTGGCTAGGTGTTTGCAAAATATGGTCTAGGGAGTTGTTTTATTTGATGTGTAATAGTCTATTTATTTTAGGAAGTCAAATTTAAATCGCCAACTTAAAACGCTTTTTTCTCGAAACTTGATTTTTTGAGATGGGTTCCTCTTTGAGTAAATGATCGATGTGTCCATAATATGTTGTAATGAAGTTTTGTGACCACTGGGAACCCTTATGCCAAATAGAATTTAGAACGAAAATATATAAAACCTTCAGAGCATCTGAAATCCGATTTCAGGGATTTTGAAGTTTTTATCGACAAATTGGATATAATATGGAATTTAGGGTTTAAAGTGATCAAACAACTTCTACGCCAAAATTGTTGACGTAGGTCCACGTTTTGGAGTAGCTTGTATCACTCTACTATATTAGGCTATTCCAAAGCGTGGAAGAAATATCGATAAAAACCTCAAAATCCCAGAAATCGGACGGTGCCATTACATGGGGGCTATTCCAAAACGTGGGCCTACACACACAATTTTCGGTGTAGAAGTTTTTGCACCATTTTGAAACTTAAATGCCAAATTACATTTAATTTGGCCCGAAAATGTAGCTAACTCCTAAGTACCTGAAATTGTACAATACCGTAGAACTACATATGTCTACAATTTTTGGTGTAGCAATTTGTTGACCACTTTAAACCCCAAATTCCCTAAATACACGTTGACCTCCATAAATGTCTTCAAAATACATCGAATCGTGTTGGTACCCTTATATGATATACCATAAGGTCGACTTGTGTCCACAATTTTGGTGGAAAAGTTTCTTGACCTGAGAACCCTAAGTGTTGATCTATAGATAGTTTTGTCTGAAAATATAGCTTAGAAATTGAAAATACCGAAAATCTTGCGGTACCGTTATACTCGTATTGAGGCTATACCAAAACATGGGCCGTTATAGCCCATCATTTAAATTGACCTGCCTGCAAAGAGGCATTTGGGCAACAAAACAAAAAATACTCATACTATTCTGGAAGGTAGAAAAAACGCTGAAATTAAAAATGTCATTTGAAGCAACTACGAGTTCATTGTTGTGGCTAAAAAAGGAAACATACAAAGTTCTTTGAAAAATGGATCGGATATTAATAGGAAATATAAGGAAAATATAATAAGGAAAAAACTTGGATAGTTTTAATATTTTTTGCACCAGATTGTTCCTATTGCGCCGGTGCATTTGTAGGAACAATCCATACATCCTGATACAAAAGATGTAAATAGCCCTGCTAGCATCTGTTAAAATTACTGATCAGCACGATAACGAATTAAGCATGCAATTTGGCCGAATCTCTGCACATGTCTTCCAAACGAACATCATGTTGACCAACAAGGTATGTACATATCGGACAACACCAACAAGAGTTCAAATGTTAGCTTAAATACGGTTTAAAAGTTTAACTACGGTTTAAGGTCCTGTTTACAGTGATGCAATGTTTTCGTCAACAAGTCCATGATATCTGCCATAATGTACCAAAATCTTAAAAAACCCTACCGGGACCGACAAAAATAATTTTTGCACATCGTAATACTTCTCTCAAGCTAAAATCAAGTACGAAGATGAACTATGCCGGAAAACTCCTTCCGGTATCTACCTCAAAGTAGTTCACAATGTTAGTTTAACTACACTTTAAGGACTGTTCAAGGATTGATTTGCCATTTTTATTTACCATAACATTATATTTTTTGAAGGGGTATTGCTACCACGGTGCTCTTGAACCAAATTTAAATGGAAGGTGCTTACACCTGGGAAGTTTTTGCGGATTCTGAAACTACAATATTTATTGATGAGAAAAGTTAAAAAACAAAAAAAAAAAAACAAAAAATCGCCGGAGCGCTATTTAAATAATCGCGATTCAAGTTGACATTTTTAAAAGTTTATTAGGTTTTCACGATTTTGCTGGGAAACCGCAAGTCTTATCGAAACGGGACTAAAGAAAATATTTTAGCTACAAGATTGACTTTTATGATATCTTCGTAGTTTTTACCGTTATTGAGATATATATGTTGAAATTTGGACAATGGATTGACTGTATCGCCTGCTTATAAAACAATGACATGACTGCAATTTCCCAACTTAATATTATATATCTCAAAAATGGTACAACCTAGCGAAAATTACGAAAGCCTATCTGGTAGAGAATTTTCACAGCTAAAGGAAAAGGAAAGGATTTGCAGTTTTCAAGCTAAATCCTGTAGACCTAAGAAAAAATCTGAAGGTTTGATCTGAACATCTATATCTCAAAAATGGTAAAACCTAGGAAAATGTCAATCAGCCAATCTTGTGAAACATTTTCACTGCTACAACATTTTCTTTAGTCCCATTTCGATAGGACTTGCGGTTTCCAAGCAAAATCTTGAAAACCTAAAACAAAACCTAAAAATATGAACTTTGAAATGCATCCAGCGATTTTTTCTTGTTTTTGAAATATATGTATGTATGTATATGTAAATGTAAATGTATAGTGCAATCGTCTTCTTCTGATATTCTTACATTCCAATCCTTTGGTTTGTGATTGAGAAAATACCCTTACTACATTCCTAACAAATACCCGAATTTATGTGGATGATGATTGAATCGAAAATTACAAAAAGTTGATTTTTTAATTGCTTGCGATATGCGCAAATATCCGAGTTGTACGTCGCCTTAAAATGTGTGTTCGAAACTTCCAAACTTCTTTTGTCACCAACGAAAATGCTATTAAATGTAATGATAAGGAATCTGTTCATAGTATATTTTAATCTATTTTGCACAGTCATAGGCTGAGAGTATTTAGCTATCGGCAAAGCCGACTGATTCTTTAATTTATCTCTCAAAAGAAATTTCCCTCATAAATACGCCTAATGGCCCACATTTTGATATAATCTTAAATCACACACTTGATAGAAGAAATCTTGTAGTAGGTATTGTTATCTTCTTCGTAGTATTTTTATCTAATATCCCAAAAAATGTGTATAGTTTTTGTTTGCTTAGTCTACCACAATAATAAGAAAAAAAATAAGAAAACGTGAACATGGCCTTCAAAGAAATTTAGAGCGAGAAAAAAAATCTCATAAATTTCCCTATTTACCATAATGTCGTGATTATTGTTTATTTTATCAGATCAGAATCATCACAAACCGAAATTGTTTATCAAATTAAAATTAAATGTAATTTTAAAAACATTTTCGACTTGCAAATTAACGCCATGCCATATAGAATAACGGTTGTATGTTGTAGGTAGTCAGTGAACCGTTTTATTATTTCATATTTTATTTGTGTCGAGATTTGTTCGTGCGATAAATTGACGTCAAAATAATGTGTTTTAATTTTTTTATTTACCCAGTTGTTGGATCAAAATTCTCTGTTTATAATAAAAATAATAGACGACAGGAAATCGAGGCGTTAAAGATATTTAGTTTGCAATTAAGAAGATGGGTCCATAAATTAGAAGGGGATTTAGATTTATAATAAGGGAAGTCAAATAAAGATGTTGATAACTTGCACTAAAAGATGTAAAAGGCACGGTCTAAGGGCTAATAATGTATATAAAACGGGCCCAGTGGATCAACAACTCTTCATGATATAACTCAATATAAACATATATATTTTTAATTTGAAATCCCGTGGCTGACGATGCTAAGTTTCTTTCACCCAACAGCATTTTCCATTGCAAAAAGCCCTTTCTTTTTCTGCAAATAATTACCTTTTAAATATATAATTATTTTTAATGTCATTTAATTTAATACGTTAATCATGATTATTTTAAATTATTTTTATTGTTGTTTAATTATATGTATTTCAAATATTCGATCACATTCACATAACCACCTCCCGAACAAACACCCTGCCTTTTATAACCGAAACAAAACAAACTTGTCTATAGTTAGCGTGTGCTAAAAAAAATCTCAAAAATCCAATAGTAAACTAATTAAAATCAATTTCAACACGATAAATAAATAATAAACAAATACAAACGACTGGCTGGCTAGTCAGAATCTAAGCTTTAAAATAAACATTTATTTCCCCCCAAAGATAGAATCGTTGATATTTCTATATTGGCAGCTATTAAATATTATTATAGAAACTAATGAATCGTTATTAGAAAAAAATAATTATCTAAAACAAATTAACACGAAACACACTGACAGTATTGTGATGAATGAATGCCTTCAAGGGTTATCCATGTACATTGATGTGAGAGAAAATTGAAAAATAATTGTGGGTTGATATTTTAAATATATTTTAAGGGAATAAATTGATTTACAGTTGTAATCTTTAATTGAGCAACGTTGGTGATTTGAATATTGCCACAGGGTTTGAAGGGCTAACATGCCCGCCGGTGGAACACCAAAATATTCATATTGTAAAGGAGAAAGATACTCATCTAGATGGTTGGATGTATAATCTTTAAAAGATCTATACTTAGTTGCAGCCTAGATTATGATGCAGCCTAGATTATGATGCAGCCTAAGAAAAATTATGGGTTTATTTTTAATTTTACAAGGACAAATAACTTATTTCATGCATTACAAGTAATGAACATCAGGGTGTGAGTGTTCGCCTACATAACACAGTACAACAAAATTAAACTTTTTTTTAAATTACAAGAAACTCCGAACAGATTATGAAAGAGGGCCGAAAAAAGAAGACGTGTATCGGCGTTTTGAAAGTTTACGTTGGGAGGTAACCAAAATAGGGGTGGCAAGTTCGGTCCATTTCTACAGGTTTTGAAATATTCGACATTTGATTCCTTGGAATCCTTGCATTTTAGATTTAAAGTATCTTTGGCAATATTACTGACAACAATGCGGGGTATCTTTTTATGAAAAAAATTAACCCTCATGCGAGTCACTAAACGGGTCTTTTTGGTCTCTTCTTTCGAAAACGTTTAATATATTCACTGGACAATAGCCGTAGAGTATCTCCGCATTTTTCACAAACAATATCAGGAACCTATGACTTATCCTGATGACGTTATTTTAGTTTATAATACTAAAATACGTAATTTTGCAAAGTCCGATCTGGGTTATCAATATTTTCCCTATATATATTCACCATTGATATTCCAAAAACAGTTTGGGTCGAGCACACATAATCTTCTGAAAGAATTTATTATGAAAAAATATCCATAAAATATATTTTGTGACCGCATATAACGAAAATGTGAATAAAAACGGTAAAATATGGTCCTAAATCATATATAAAAAGCAAAAGATTCTGGAGATGTTAAATATTATAGCTACAAATTTCTTTTGTTCAGAGACTCATAATGAAATTTGATTTGGAATATTTCTTCTTTTGACTCAACCCCAAAAAGTGAAGTATTTTAGGAGATTTTGACTCAGTATGGAATAAATTTTCATTAAGAGTCTTAAAGTATAACAAATAATTTCTATCTATAATATCTAATTTTGTAGCGTCATTTTCTTAACAAAGTGTTTTACTTAGGTATCAAGTTTGTTCTGAAACTTACATTGAAATTTTGTGTAGAATATTTTTTCTTTTAACACCTTTCGTCTAAATCTAAATTTTATGTTACTTTCATGCATCAACTCGAAAAAAGAACAAAACAAATGTATTAAAAAAATATTTGGGTGTTTTGTTGGCAAAATTTATATATATTGCAAATACATATTTCATTTATTCGGAGACTTATATTAAAATTTGATGAAGAATATTTTTGTCTTTGACGTCTTTTAAGGGACAAAACTTAATATACTCAGATAAAGTACAACATTAACCCTAAAACGTAATTTTACATTTGGCAGATTCCTGGCGTTTAGGTACGATTTAGAAAAAAGAATAAAACAAATGTATTCAAAAAATATTTGGGTGTTTTGTTGACAAATTTGATGTATATATTTTCTTGATATATATTGCAAATACATATTTCATTTATTCAGCGGCTTATATTGAAATTTAATGGAAAATATTTTTATCTTTGAAGTCTTCTGTCTAGAATGAAGTTTTGTGGGACAAAACTTAATAAACTTAGATAAAGTACAACATTAACCCTAAAACGTGATTTTACTTTTGGCAGATTCCTGGCGTTTAGGTACGATTTAGAGTTTTCGTGTATTCGGGGACCTATGGTAAAATTTTATGACAAATAATTTTGTAGAATATTTTGATCGGATACGATCACATTTTAAAGGAGTTTTTAAACGTTTTTGAAGAAAGAGACCAAATAGACCCTTTTAGTGACTCGCTTTAGGGTTAATTTTTCATAAAAAGATACCCCGCATTGTTGTTAGTAAAATTGGCAAAGATACTTTATAATAAAATGCAATAATTTAAAGGAATCTGATGTCGAATATTTCAAAACCTGTAGAAATGGGCGGAACTTGTCACGCCTATTTTGGTTACTTCCCGACGAAAACTTTGAAAACGCCGATACACGTGTCTTCTTTTTTCGGCCCTCTTTCATAATCTGACCGAATTATCTTGTAATTATTTTTTGTGTTGTACAGTGTAATTGAGGGTTAGAAATTCGAGAGTCAACGTCGACAAACAAATAAATAAATGAAAAGCGATGATTTATTCAACCACACTCAATGTTCTTAACTTGCAAAGTGTCTAACTATAAATCAGAAGATATCAGCTTTGTTCCTTTACCTTTTTAATGGTAAGAGTGGTAAAAGAGAAAAGTGTCAAATTTGCTCTCTCATGAACATTTTTACCAGAAAAGTAAAGGAACGAAAAAATGGTAGATCTGGCAGCAATGTCAAAAAAAAAAACATAAAAAAATCGTCAAACAAAAGTCGAAAAACCAATTCTGCCATTTTTTACCTGCAGAAATTTGTCTGGTAGCCAGTGGTAGAAGAGAAAGCCATTTTCGCTCTCTCTCCTCTCACACTCTCTTAAAAATTGCTTCCAGTTTTGCCACTTTTCGGGGTTAAGGAACGCTTTGCAGGTTAAAAATAGTAACAAATGGTAAAAATGGTAACCTCAGGTAAGTAAAGGAACACAGCTATCATGTTCAATCCCTGGACGACTTAGTGTTCTTTTTATAAAAAAAACTTTTTATATCCCCCACCATAATATGAAGGGTATAATTAAATTTGTCATAAGCTTCTTTTATTTCTATGATATTTGGTATTGAAAATGGGCTATATCGGTCCAAGTTTTGATATAGCCCCCAACAACAATCGGAATATGTTAACACGTGCGCTGGGGCCTCCAAGTTTCCATGGCCCTATATACTAATATAATTTATATTAAAATCCGACCTGATTTTCAAAATTGTTTGTAGGATTACTTGTTTAGCCGCAGAAATGAACTTATAAAATTGTTTCAGCGATTGGATCATAAATGTGGTCTAAAGGAACGAATTAACATATTCCGATTGTGCCCAAACTTTGGCAATCTTAAAATCTGACAAAACTAAACACTTTATGGGGTGGCGCATAAAAAATTCGATATAGATTTTTTAAAACCACCCTATTGTATACCCGCAACGAAGACTAAATACCAAATTCCAGATATTTCAGGGCGATATTGAGGTTTCAACCTTCGAAATAGCGAAAATCGGGAGGTACCGTTGTATAAAATCTTAAAATCTGACAAAACTAAACTCTTAAAGGGGTGCCGCATAAAAAATCCAACATCGATTTTTCCCGTTGAGTTAAAACCAGTCTAGTATACAACATTCCATGTGAAATTTGTCGATATAGGTCCACGTCTGCATAAGGCCCCCATAAAACATTACCTCCCGATTTTCGGAATTTTAAAGGTTTTAGCCTCAATATCCCACCGAAATGGCTGAAATTTGGTACTTAGTCTTCGTAGGACGGTACCGTCCGATTTTCGGAACTTGAAAGTTGGGAATAAAACTTTCAACCGGAAATTTGTCGGTATATGTCAACGTCTTCATATTTTCATGGTTTTAGCCTTAATATAGCACTGAAATGGCTGGAAGTTGGTATATAGTCTTCGTTGGGGGTATACAATTTTCCACCTAAAATTTGTCGGTATAGGTCAACGTCTAAATATAGTCCCCATAGAGCGGTATCTCCCGATATTCGGTGAAGGTTGTGGCCTCAATATACTCCCCAAATGGCTTAAATTTGGTAGTTTTCCTAATGTGGCGTACAAAACTTTCCACCTGACATTTGTCAGTATAGGCCAACGTCTTAATATAACCCACATTGAGCGTTACCTCCCGATTTTCGGAATATTGAAGGTTGTGGGCTCAATATCCCCCCAAATGGCTGAAATTGGTAATTTGTCTCCTTTCACCCTGAAATTTGTCGGTATAGGCATCTTCTGATTTTCGGTATGTTGAAGGGTGTGGCCTCAACATCCCACCGAATAGAATGGCATTTAGTATTTAGTCTTCGTTGGGGGTATACAACTTTCCATCTGAAATTTTTGCGTATAGATCGACGTCTTCATATAGTCCCCATAGAAAAAAAACATTCCGATATTTGGTATTTTGAAGGTTATGGCCTCAATTCACCATCCCCCTCAAGGCTGAAATTTGGTGTTTAGGTTTTTTCATCCTGAAAATTGTCGGTGTATAATGGTACCTTCTTATTTTCGGTATTTTGATTGTTGTGGACTCAACGTCTCGCCGAAATGCCTGAAATTTGGTATTTAGTCCCGATTTTCGGTATGTATTTTGAAGACTGTGACCTCAATATCCTACCGAAACGTGTTCATATAGCCCCCAAAGAACGGTGCTCTCCAATTTTCGGTGTTTTGAAAGTTTTAGCCACATTATTCAACCGAAATAACTGAAATTTGGTATTTAGTTTTCGCAACCCTTGCAAAAAATCAGACATTTAAGGTTCACCTTTTGGTATGGCCCCCATAAACGCATAGCCATCAGTTAAGGTTTTTGAAGATTTTAGTCACATTTTTCTACCAAATTGGTCGTTAATTGAATTTGTGTGTTCCTAGAAGATAGAAAAAACTGTCCATATATATCCAGGTTTAAGACTGGCTGGTATTATCCAATTTTATATATTTCGAGAGTTTTTTTGTAAAATGTTCGAACCGAGACTGCTGTTCAAAAGCTCAATTCGGAAAATTGCAAATATAATTCAATGTTTTGGAAAGAACTACGATGACGCCCCATATGAGCTCTTTTGAAGAGAGTGTTATCAGTTGGGATATACTGCTCCTGCAATAAGAAGAAAAGCTTCTGCTTATTCACTTCAATAAAGTTCGTGGTGGAGGGTATAAAAAGTTCGTCCCGGCCGAACTTAACGCCGTTCTTACTTGGTTATTTTAGTTCCTGTCTGCGCAATCAGCGTGGGTTTTTTGAATTATTAGACAAATTATCAATTTGAAATAGTGACATGAGCAAAAAATATTAGTTCTTCCGATAGTATTACCTTCACTCCTCCAAGTTTTCATACCTTAGGTACAGACATACATATGTGACATACATATACCGTATGACGCCACAACTTAAGATGCGTATAAAGTGGTTTTAATTTAGTTTAGCTACGTTTTTAATTTTATTTTCTAATAATTTAATTGACTCATAAAACAACAGCGACATGAAAAAAAAAAACAACAACAAGAGGTACACTAAAAGCATGTAAGTACGTGCGTTTGTCTTTGCTTGGATTACATGTGGATTACGACAACGTACTACAATCTCAATGACACAAATCTCATTGTGCGATGACAAAGAACAAAAAAAAAAGAAAAGCCGAATTGAGTTTTTGGGAGGGAGGATAAGAAATTTCAATTCAATTCTAATTCGTAAAATAGCAAAGTATTTGACTTCTGAAAATCTCTTACGTTATGATGGCTTTGCTTTGTTTTAATTATTTAATTAGATGACAACATATTGTTGGTCAGTCAACAAATGCAAATGGAGCACAGAGGGAGTTGGATGAGGCTGGGGGAGGGCTAGCGTAGAATTACTTTAAATTGAGCCCAACACACAACCGCACAGATTGTTGAAATACCTTAGTAATTCATCACGCCAACTTTGTTCACTGGAATGAGTGGCACGAAATACCAGCATTGATAGCCGACTGAGGCTGCGTTTGATCTCAGGCATTTTTTACTTCACTTTGCTTTGTTGGGGTTTCTTTCTCTGCCGTTCGAGTTCTCAATGATTTTACTGCTGCCACTGCTCACTCACATGCAATCGAAACGTTACGTTTTGTTTTGATTCACTTCCTTTTTGTTTGATTCGAATTGTGAAAAAGAAGAACTCTGAAGGTTATGTTGTTACGAAAAAAAAAACTGAATAAAAATTTTACATGGCAATGGCGCAAATAATCGTCATTGCCCTTAAATTTTACACTTTACACAACATAATGTCTGCTTATATAATAGGTTTGTAGTATTTGACATTTTTAAGATTAATTCTTTTGTGCAATTCTTTTGAATTATTAGCATAGCTTTTTTTGTTGTTAAAAAAATGGATTTTTTGTTCAGTTTTTTCGCGATTGCAAAAATTTTGAAAAAACTTTGAATTTATTTTTGTAACAAATTTTAGTTTGAATTTATCTTAACAATGATGTTGTCGATTGCAATGTTTTATGCCAACTACTGTGGGTGAATTTATTTTTTTGAAATTTCTAATTTGAAATTGTTTTGTTGTGTCGGTTTTTGCAATTTTCTACGTTTGTCAATTTTTCACTTTCTTTAGAACAATGCTGTCTGCTGCTGTTTAGTGCAATTATATTTATGTGGCTGTTGTTGTTACTAATTTCAAAAGCGTTTTTGAAATGAGACATTTTTGTAGTAATTAAGGCATATTGTTGAGATAGGTCAAAGTGCATTGTGTTCGTAGAAGCCGGTATAGTGGGAATTAGACTGGTAAGATCAAGTTATATTCGGTAGATTTGGGCTTGATGGAATTAATTGGCATGGTAGTGATAGTGAAGTTTGGGGAATAGAAGAGATATGCTTGTATCTATAAAATACGGAAATCAGGGCCTTATTCTGAAAATCAAGAGAAGAATGTCAGTCTTCAAGGACAATAAATAAAATTTCTTTATAAATCAGAAAACAATCATTAAATTCGAGGGCAACGTTACAAATTTGGATATTCAAGCTGATACTACGGAAACCTTACACATAAGTTTTAAATAGCTGCTCCCTAAAAACATGCGAATTATTTAACTAACAGTTTAAATTACGGGTTTTATTAAACCTGGTTGATATTAAACACAGGGTATAATACCCCGTTTAGACTATGCTCGATTTAGCAAATCCTGTGGATTTAAGTTGTCATTTTCATACAATATATGTCAAATAAATCGAGATAATGTACTTAATCATCGTATAAGTGTATAGTCTTTAACCATGTTTTAGTTACCCGAGGTGATTTATATTTAACACAGGTAACTTTCTTACAAGAGAATTTTAATCAGTTTATAGAATTTATTCGTTCTTGTTTTACAAATTCTTACCACAAAAACTGTATGAATATATCATCTGAGATCATGGATTTCTATAAATTTACGTACTGAAGATTAGAGCGGTGTTGCATATGTATTCATATGCATTTACATTTGAATTTATTCCTTTAATGATCTTTGAAAGGAGATATTTTCTTTGTCACGCTTGAAAATTTTGTTTGAATATATATGAATGGTTTTACTCGCATTTACGACATTTAAATGCCATTAATTATTGCATGTTGTGATTGTTGTTGCATGTGATTGATTAGGCTAGAGTATTTTTGTTCAACCAAGGAAGATGATTTTGATTTTGTTTATTTTCGTAATTAATGTTATGTAAATATCGTTGCGAAGAGCATTTTATGACAATATTTACAAAACATCTGAGAAATGCGGGTACTGCTAGCGAAATGAATGATGGTAATTTATTTTGTTTCTATAGAATTTGTGCAGTCAAGTCAAACAAAATAAACGACATACTGAATAATGGTAACATAAAAACAAGTATGATATTCGGGACCCAAAATTTATTAAGGGTAAGTTCGAATTAGTTTAAAATGAAGCTGCTAGTAATTATCGGGAATATCCTCCCATTCTCAAATCTCAACATTCATCAGCACGTACTATATCCTGCTGTTCAATCCTCTTTCTTAATGAGTCCAAATCGCCAAATCGGTTTAACTTTTTTCATAAGTTAAAATTGTTGGATTCCGTTTTCGCATGGTATTTATTTCCTAGATGAAGCTGTTGCAAGGACCTCTTCGGTCCATTGTGCTCTCTTCTGAATTGTTTAAACGAATTTCCAAGCAGAAATTAATGTTCAAAGAAACTAATTCGATAAACAGAATGTTAACACTCTAATAATCGACTAATAATGCTTGACCCACAACACGGGATGTTTTTATCTGTTGTATACAAGGTATTTGTGTAATTCTTTTGAATTAAAGGTCTTCAATATGGTGATAGAGGAGGCCCAAGATCCAAATAATTTTGGATAATAATCGGATAGTGTTTAACTGGTGAAATTTACTATAACATCTGTGGAAAAAATTTACAATTTAATTTTTGATCCATATTTTAAATTCTGAGAGACATATTCCAGCAAATTACGAAAACCACTTCTCCCTTAATGCAAATTACATCGATGTACTGGCATGATAACGGAACTACTGTCTAACATATAAGTGGGTTCCTTTAGTGTTTTGGTTTGTTTTTAAAGAACTACATTTACTTTCCATGCTACAAAAGGTCGCAATCATTCCAATCTTTTTTTTTAAATTGATGCTAATTAGAATGAATTTGGTCAACAGTAATGGTCCATTCGATAAAAATCACCGAAAGCTATTTCTAAGGGTATTTTGAACTTTTTTAACGATTCTCCACAAAATTAAAAAGGTTCCTAGGTACTAATTCACTTATCTAAGGGTAAATGCAAAGTTTAATTTTGTATATGTATACTGTCCATTATAAAGTAAGGAAAACGTCTTACGTTTCCAGCAATGACGGTTTATATACATACATATGTGCTATATCTCTGTTATGTTATCGTGTATATCAACTCATGTATGTATGTATCGCAGGCTGTGTGAAGATAAAGAAGAGATAGAAACAATCGAATGTCGCTGTCCAATTCTTATTTCTGGAAGATTGCGTTCCACGGGTAAACACACGATCCAATTTCTAATAGCCTTTTGTAAAACCAAGCCGACAAGTCTGCTCTTCGTCGCCAAAGGCCTGGGATGGCTCCAACGGGAAGGAAACATGGCAAATACACACTCTACGTAAACCTACATACCTTAATAACTCTAATCTAATTTCTAACCTTTATATATACTCTGTCTTTCCACTACCACTATCTTTTCCGAAAAAATTTCTCTCTCAGCACACTACCACGTTGAGCACAATTGATCATAAGGTCTCCGAGTGGAGCGGCTGTCTATCATATAAAAGAAATCCCGTGGAAAACTAGTGCACAGAAGTAGTGGTGTAGGGTATCTCATAGACGGCCCCGTTCGACTATAGCCCTCTCTTACTTGTTTTTTTAATAGTCTGCCTAAAAGTATACTTATTTTATTATCGTTCAATGACTAATCTTGTATTTCAAGTATAGATGCTTTGTTCCAGAACTAAAAAGTTTTTACAATGTTTACGACTTTTACACATTTTACTCGAAAACCCGTTCCCGTACACAAAAAAGTTGTAAAATGTTCACTTCTCTTTAAACAAAAATGGCGCTGAATGACGCATAAAAATGTTCACTTCTCTTTAAACAAAAATGGCGCTGAATGACGCTCTCTTTAAAAACTTTTTACTCGACAAATTTGAGTGTGTAAAAAATAGTAACATGGTTGCCGGCGTCTGATTGGCTGGTACGCCGACTTTGACATTTGTTCCAGCTTTTTTGGCGGTTTTTCATTTTTGCGTTCCCGAACTTTTTGAAAAAACTTTTGTGTGACAACAATTTTTCTCTTCTTCTCTCTTTTATGAGTTTTACTATTTGCTATTTTCTCAAAATCTTTAGGTCTATGGAATTTACAACGGTATTTAAACTAGGGCTTATTATCATCTAATACCATAGACTGACGGCAGCTTTAATTTGCATTAAGATATAAATTAAAGTTTACCCTGACAAACGGCAATTTACGAATCAGCTGATTGCTGTCATTGCAATATCAATTACTTTACTTGTTGCTTACCGCATATCGGATGTTCTAAACTATTGCCATATTGAAATTAATAAATGCAGTATATAAATAATACAGTGTTAATGCATTGCTAAAATTAAAAATCATTGAAACAAACGACAAACGGCTACTGAACGAAAGCCGAATGGTGGTTGTTCTGTTGCTACTCTCATCACGGCTTGATGATCTGGGGTATTAAGCGACTCTTTCACCATTTATTTGCTGTAAAATATATGAATACATCTGTCAAATAAAAATATTTCAAATCCCCAAGTTATTCATTAACCAGTAAGGAAAAGATCAAAATCGGGCGGAGCCGAAATTATCGAATAATTTCGATATAAATTGGCACATTTATTTCTGTTGGTGTATAGGGGTGAGATAAGGTCGGGTTTTTAGAAATACGAACTATAAGGGTACTAAAAGGCATTAAATAGGGTACCCTTTGTATTAGGCGAATTAGGGTAACTGATGGAGGAAAAGTTGTACTAGAAAATTTTACTAAAGGGTTTTTGGAAGTTCGAACTTGAAGTGTACGAAAAGGACTAAAATTCACTAAATTTGGTACCAATTGTATATTTTGAACTGGTATAGCTAAAATCTGCAATTTGGTGTCGGAATCAAGGTTGGGTGGTGGTTTATATATGTATAAGGAAATGGTTTTGGAAATTCGTACTTACGTGTACGAAAAGTACTAAATTGTACTAAATTTAGTAGAACTTTGATTTGTGTTAACGGATAGAGCTGGAAACCTGAAATTTGGAATTAAGATTACTGTTGAAGTGTAGGATTGAGATATTGAGATAGGTTTGCAAATCTGTACTTTTGTGTACGAAGGGTACTAAATTATGTACAACTTGCTTTTGGTTGAACGGAAATTCGTACTTTTGTTTGGATTTTGGAGAACGGGTGGAGCTGGAATCCTGGCATTTGGAATTAAGATTATTGCTGGAGTATAGGATTGAGGTAGTTTTGGAAATTCCTACTTAATTGTACGAAAAGCACCAAATTTGGTACAGCTTGTGTTTGGATGTACGGAGAGCTGGAACTAAGTGTATGACGACCCCCTCTAATGTAAAAGTGCTAAGTAGAACTAATTGTGGAATCATTTGTTAAATGGAATGGAGACAAAAAAGAGATTTCGGAAATTTGTGTTTTGTTATGGGATGTAGGGATAGAGCTGGAGTGCAGCGTTGGTATATGGAGGTGGTACATATATAATTGTTCCACAAACATCCCATACGGGACAAGGAAGACTTCTCTCATATCAATGAGTGGACCCCGATTCATATTAGCTCAATGATATGGGACCTACTGTTTATCGCCGAGTCCGAACGGCGTGTCTTACGACACCACTTTATAGAGAAGTTTTACATGGCTGAAATACTCAGGAAATGTCGCCAACATTACTGAGGGGTATTTTGCCACCGTTGAAAATTTTGATGTTGACTGGCCGGGGAATCGAACCCACGACCTTCAGCGTGCAATGCGGGTGTGCATACCATTGCACCACGGTGGCACATGCGTACCATAAATGTACGAAAAGTGTTACGTTTTTCTAAATATGGTATTTGGTGTACGGACAGCGCTGGAATTCTAAAATTTGGTATTAGAGTCACTGTTGGTGTGTGGGGTTTAGATATGGAGTAGCAGTAAGGTTGATATATTGATTTTTTTGAAAGACGATAAGTAATAACTGATTAGAGCTGAAATTTTGAAATTCGGTATTGGAATAAAGAAAAAGTTTTGAAAATTCCTACTTGTACTAAATGGTGCCAAATTTGCTTCAATTTTGATTTGGGAAAGCGGGTGCTATATCCAAATGTGAACAGATTTCGATAGAATTAGGCACATTTATTTCTATACCAAGTTCCTTAAAATATTCCAAATTCCATTAAAATTGGACGGATATATATCCAAATCCGAATGAACCGATTTTCACCAAAAGCAATAGCGTTCTTTCTATGGCTAATTATATTCCCCAAATTTCAGCTGAATCAGACAGTAAATGTGACCTGTATGTTGCGAACAAAAACACATGGACAGACGGATGGACGGACATGCATAAATCGACTCAGAAAGAGATTATATGTATATCTCCAAAAGGAACTATGGGTCTATTTGGTTTCCTTATGCATGTTACATACAAATGTACAAAGGCATAATACCCCTTACCACAGTGTGGTGTAGGGTATAAAAATAAAATAAATATAATTTTTTTCGGGGACTAAAGCTGAATCACAGTAAAATTTCCTGACCAACCTCATTGATAATTTGCCAAAAGACCCAAATTACTTCCCGCAAAATAAAAACGAAATACTTTAAACAAATTGTTTGTTTGTTTACAAACATAATTGTTTGTTTAAAGTCAATACTGAATAATGTTTAACAACAGCATTTTTCTTGATCACCACAATTTCCTATAAACACTTTAGACCCAATAATTACCATCAATGAATCAGTCAATGGGTGACTGAGTGTGAGTCTTTTATTGTGGGATATTTCAAACTAATCTGCTTTTCGTGGGGGATGTACATTTATATGTACATATGTATGTATTAAATATTTACACTAACTGTGAAATAAGCCGAAAATAGAATTCCCACAAAAGAAAATTCACACATTTTGTTTGCCAAAATTTTGTTACAACAACAAAAAAGCGCTATAATTTCAAAACCACGAGTCCACATGTTTGACGATATGACGACCCCCTCTAATGTAATAAAACAAACGAATGGGTAATAGATCTAATCTAATCAGACATCCAATCGTTAATCTTAGCAATATTATTAATTGATGTCTAGGTGACGTCAGAGATGGGAATACCATTTCGTGGCATCACACCGTCACACACGAGAAAGGGGGTAAGAAAGAATAAGAAAGAAAAAAATGACAAATGGCCAAAACGAAACAAAAGAAAACTAAATTAGACCCCTCTGTTCAAATAGTTGAGCAATTTTCGTAAGCGAAGCTAATTCTCAGGGTGATTTGTTCGCGAACACTACTAATTCATAGATCAAATGACACTAGACCAGTAGACCCCCATCAAGATTATAAGGAATAAATTTAATAAATTAATTAATATCATTCGTTGTTGTATTGTCGGGAAACAAATAAAGGGGTTTGCCGCCTTGTGTTTATATGGCGGAAGTGTAACAACAACAGTTGTAGGTGCATGGTAACAAAAAAATCATACAAATAAGGTTACCAGTCGTGTTGATTTTTGTTTATTTGTTAAACATTTTTGAAATGAAAATGCAAACATAAATCTTCCTTATAGCCAATCATGCAGTCAATGGCGATGATGAGTGAGCTATTGTTTGTGTGATAGCTTCCAGGTGAATCATTTATCGTAATTTCTTCAGGTGTTGAAAAATGCTTTCACCAGATTTTAAGAGAGAGAACAAAAAGGCTGAACATGAACACGCGATCATCATCGCCATTGAGAGGTGCTTATAGTATAAGCTAAAAATTATAGACTATAAGCTATTAAAAAAACTAAACTTTTATACTGTCCACCACGAATTGTATTGAAGTAAATATGAACAATTAGTAAGGGATGGTTTATACCTGTTATAATGTTTTGTGCCCCTGGGTAAAAGTTTCAAAATGTCGAATGTGGATCTATACAGACAACTTTCTGGTGGAAAGTTTTATACCCCCAACGAAGACTAAATATCAGACTTCAGACATTACAATGGGATATTGGGGCCGCAACCTTCAAAATACCGAAAATCGGAAGGTACCATTATATGGGGGCTATATAAACGCCCATATAACGTTTATATGTATATACTGACAAATTTCAGGTGGAATGTTTTTTAACCCCCAACGAAGACCATTTTGGTAGGATATTGAGCCCACAACCTTCAAAATACCGTTCTATGGGTACCGTTCTATGGGACCTATATAAAGACGTGGCCTTATACTGACAAATTTCAGGTGGAAAGTTTCATACCCCCAGCGAAGACCAAATATAACATTTTAGCCATTTTGGTGGGATAATGAGGTCTTAACCTTTAAAATACCGAAAATCGGGAGGTATCTTTCTATGGGGGTATATGAAGGCCTGGACATATACCGACAAATTTCAGTTAGAAAGTTATATACCCCTCGCGAGGACTAAATAATAATTTTCAGGCATTTCGATGGGATATTGATGCCACGACCTTAAAAATCCCGACGATCAGGAGGTACCGTTTTCTATGGGGCTATATGAAGGCGTGGACCTATACTGATAAATTTCTGGGGGAAAGTTTTGTAGTCCCAACGAAGAATTAGTGCCGAATTTAAGCCATTTCGGTTTGATATTGAGTTCACATCCTTCAAAATATCGAAAATCGGGAGGTACCCTTTTATAGGGTCTATATGACCCTTTTATAGGGTCTATAAGAAGATACCATTTCGATGGGATATTGATGCCACGACCTTAAAAATCCCGACGATCAGGAGGTACCGTTCTATGGGGCTACATGAAGGCGTGGACCTATACTGATAAATTTTTGGGGGAAAGTTTTGTAGTCCCAACGAAGAATTAGTGCCGAATTTAAGCCATTTCGGTTTGATATTGAGTTCACATCCTTCAAAATATCGAAAATAGGGAGGTACCCTTTTATAGGGTCTATATGAAGACGTGGACCTAAACTTACAAATTCCTGGGGGAAATTTTTGTAGCCCTAAAGAAGACTAAATACAAAATTTTAGCCATTTTGGTGATATATATATAAAATATAAAATTGTTCCACCAACATACCATACGGGACAAGGTAGACTTCTCTCATTTTGGTGAAATAATGAGGCTAAATTCTTCAAAATACCGAATGGGGGCTATATCTAAGCGTGGACTTTTACTGACAAATTTCTGCGGGAATATTTTGCAGCCCCAAGGAATACTAAATGCCAAATTTCAGCCATTACGGTAGCATATTGAAGTCACAACCTTCAAAACACCGAAAATAGGAAGGTACCATTCTGTGGGGCCCATATGGAAATGTGGACCAATACTGATAATTCTCTTCTGGAATCTTTTATACCCCCCTCGAAGACTAAATACCAAATGTCATCCATTTCGGTTTAATAATGACGCCAAAAATTTGAAAACGCCGAAAATCGGGAGGGACCGACCTATGGAGGCTATATGAAAACGTGTACCGATTCCAACAAATTTCAGGTGGAAAGTTTTATAACCTCAACGAAGATTTTATACAGAATTTCCGCCATTTCAGAGCGATATTGAACCCAAAACTTTCAAAATACCTAAAATAGGTAGGTACCCTTCTGTGGGGGCTATATCAAAACGGGGACCGATATAGCCCATTTTCGAGTCGAGAAGCTTTTTGGCCATTGGGAACCTCAAATGTCATACTTCAGCTAATTCGGCAAAAAAAAAATGGAGCTAGAAGCCTCAAAATACCTTAAATCGGAAGGTACCGTTATAGCCCATCTTCGAACATGATCTAAGTTCATACAAAAATACATGAGTGTTAAGATTATCACTAACTTTTTGGACTTGTTAACGAAGACAATCTCTTAAAGTTTTCTATTAAACTTAATTCTGTTACATTTATTAATACGCAGGTGGTCATCCCACTATATACTAAATGCCATAACAACAACAACAAACAAAGAAAATATGTCCCGCCTGCCATCGACTTGAGAATACTAGAAAACACGAGGCCACTTTAAAATGCATTAACACTGCGATGCAATTGCCGTTTATTGTATGTATCCTATAAATCCATGAACTTGACATATCCTTGGCGTTATTACTACCCACAATACGTCTGTCTATCCACTTCCATAACAATTAGGATAGATAATAATTCAACAATAAAAAATTGTAAATTCATTTTCCCCATGGACAAAAAACAAAAGAAATTCATAAATTTTCTTTTAATGTTTGAATAATGTTTCTACGTCCGTATATGAGAAATATTTGTTTTATTTCACTTTTGTTGATTGGTTTTAAAGTTCAGTGAACTTGTTTCTCTCCACTGTCTCGCCGTTCAGTGCTTATCAATGCCATATGTTCTGTGTCAGTTAACAATGCATAAATATAGACGTAATACTGAAGTTCTTTACGTCCGACATCGAACACATGATATGGTGCGGTTAATGGTAGTGCGGAGAATGAAAATAATACAATAAGTTTTTCAGGTTTCAGGCTAATATTGAAAGAAGAAATCAAAATGGCTACTTATGAATTCAACGTTTAGATAAAAAATCATTACGTATTCAAAAATTTTATTTTACACTGTTTCAGTACAAATAATATATGCTGTTGAGTGCTGTAGTCGTAATGAGTGGATCAATTTGACAAACTTTTGTTTAAAAAAAAAAGTAGAACAGCTATATAACCGAAAATAGCTGGCATTATTACAATAAGTCCTCACATATACATATGTAAGCCCTTCAATATTTTAGTTATTCAATAAATGTCCTCGGCATAATATATGTCTATTCACATAAATTTGATTGAGATGAAAAAAATCGGAAAATGTATTTGGCGACCTTTGTTCGTATTGAAAACCCATATCCATTGCTATAGACAAATAAACATATTTGACAGGCCATCTGGCATGATCGATTTCCTTCCGGTCCTATTGTTGTTTTTTGCAGCAAGGTAAACGCGCTGTACATACATACATACCCATTTATTTACATAAAAATTTATACATATTACAATAAGTTCAAGGACTTGCTTGCCCCTGTCATTCATGATGATGTCATTACATTCAGATGTCATCGAAATTACGTCAAAAAATTATTTCGGAAATGTAACATTTAATTGTTATATTTATATTTTACAAAAAAGAAGAAAATTTGACCAAAAACTGTTTGCTTTTGTTGTTTTGTGGTTATTAATATTTGACGCTTTGTAATCATTCAGCGCTGTTACCAAGTTCAAGATAAAATATTTTTGGTGTTGTACAAATTCATTGAAGCGCGCAAAGCATAAAATATGTGGCTGTTGTTGTTGTAGGAAAGAAAAACAAAAACAATAAATAAAATAAAAAAACATAAATATTGTCATGATGCCAATTGTTTAGTTTTGCGGCTTTATGCCTTTCGGTCTCTTTTTGTTGTTGTCAATACTTGAGAACAGGGTTGCCGTTGATTTAAATCGCTGGCCGTTTTAAGATCTAATTTTCTACCAATATTTTAGAAGTATGTAGTTAGGAATTTACATACTCCACCACTATATACTAACTACACTACTGATCACCAAAAGTGATATCGTTCTTCCTATGGCTATACAATTATCTTATCCAATTTTTAGCCGAATTGTATGCGACCTGCACGTTGCGAACTAAAATACATTGACAGACGGACGAACATGTACATATAGGGTCATAATTTGATTCTATGTAGTGTCTACTACTCAGTTTTGTTGATGCTGGCAGGTTTTCCTTGGAGATTTTGGTCCATTTTCTCAGGAAATATGGACATGCCCCGGAAAAAATTGTGCCGTGATAACAGGGCCCGCAAGAAGAGCTTGTTGCAATAAATTTCAAAACGAACCGAGACTAGCTGTTATACAGTACACCATATTCAAATCTTCTATGACAGGAAACAAAGTTATGACCAATACGGTTACTTCCTTCGAGAGTTATTGTGCGCACCATTTTAGCAAAAATTTTTGAACTTTTGTGGTGGAGGTACCGGAAGCATGGGCCGATATGGCCTCTCTTCGAACTTAAACTAAGTTTGGGCAAAATATTACGGTACCCAAAATTTAAAACAAATCGGTTGATTTGTTCAGACAGACGGTCATACCTAAATCAACTCCAAATTGTCTGAAACGGATTTCGTCATACTTGGGGTTTAAAGTTATTATTTCGATGATGCACAATTTTGGTCGTATCAACATGTATATACCCTCTTTAGCCTAAGGGCCGAGGGTATAAAAATAAGCGCGCAATGTTTAATAGTATACAAAAAATGTTTGTATAAAATGTGTACTTATATTGGCTACTAAACAGCAAGTTTCAGTCATTTCGGTGGCATAATGTAGCAAAAACATTCTATGCCAGCTTTATCAACACGTGGATCCATACCGATCATTCTCAGCGCTAATTTGGCCATTTCATTTAAATAATTTGGCTAAAATATTCAAAATATCGAAAATCGGGAGGTACGTTTCGGGTATCAAAACCTGGATCGGTACCGACCATTCTCAATGGTAATAGTATGTAACCCCAACCAAGACCAAATACAAAATTTCACAATTTCAAAATTTTACTCATGAAACTTCAAATTTTGTCGACCTAACAAAACACCGAGAATCCGGAGGTGCCTTTAATGGGGGCTATATCCAATCGTCGACCTATTATGAAAAAAATCTAGGGGAATGTTTGTAGTCCCAAAGAAGTCTAATTACCAAAGTTCAGCCATTTCAGTGTAATGAGGCTGAAACCGTCAATATGCCGAAAATCGGGAAGTACCCTTCTATGGGGGCTATATGAAAACGTGGGCCGTAATATCCCATTTTCAATACCAAACATCCTCGGAGTAATATAAACTTCTGTATTAAAAGTGCGACTTGTATCGTGATTACAAGGTTTAGATGGATAGACGGACATGTACACATATCCAGATCCATGCAGATTGTCGATACATTCTTTTGGCATGTAAAGGGTAATCCATTTAGAGGTTCCTACTTTCTTTAAAGAAAAAATGTGTAACAAATATTGGCCGAGGCTACGTCTCTCTCTCTCTCTCTCTCTCTCGGTCCATCCGTTGAGTCCAATTTTCAATGACACGTTCAAGCTTTTCGTCTGGTAACTGGCGAATGGCACGTCTGATGTTTTTCCCCAAGACCGGAATCAAAGCGGCTTTATCCGCATTAAATTTTGACTTTACATATTCACTCAGGAAAAGGTCTAACGGAGTGATATGAGACGATCTTGGTGGCCAATCGACTGGTCCAAAACATGCTCACCGAAGTGTTCTTTTAATAAATCCATTGATTGATGCGATATGTGGGAAGTGGCGCCGTTTTGTTGAAACCAAATGTCGCCGAGATTACGAGCTTCATTTTCAGACATCAAGTAGTCGGTTATCACGGCCCAATAACGGTCGCCATTGACAATGAAGTCCTAACCGGCATCATTTTGAAGAAATAGGGTCCGACGATTCCAACGACCCAGAAACCGTTTTTTTTTTTTTTTTTTTTTTTTGATAAATTAGCTGCTCTTGAATCTCTTATAGTTGTTCTTCTTCCCAATTGTGGCAATTTTGCTTCTTTACATACCTATAAAGCCAGAAATGCGCCTCATCGCTGAAAAAATTAGCTCGAAACACACTCCCCACATAACGCGAATTTTCGTAATATGGTTGAACGATTAATAAACGTTGTAGAGGCGTAAGCTTTTCCATGATAAAATGTCAAACAGTACTATACAAAAATAACATGAACACGTGGCACGACTCACGCGTGATCTGAAAAAAGGCTGTTGAAAAAAGTACCTCTTATTGGATCACCCCTTATAACGGTAGGACTTTTCATACAAAAATGTAAGTAATTGGGGTCGAGAATTTTTTCACAGAAATTTCCCAATTTTGTTGGCAGGGTTTTTATTTGTTTACAGTACACGGTGCGCCTGAACCATCTTTAAACGAAAGGAGCTTACACCTGGAAAGTTTTTTGCGGATCCTGAAGCAGCATACGGTGCTCTTGAAGCAACTTTAAATGGAAGATTCTTACACCTGGGTTTTTGCCGATTCTGAAACTGCAATTTTCATAGATGAGAAAAATCAAAAAAAACAAAAAAAACGCCGGAGCGCTTTTTAAATAAATTGCGATTAAAATTGACATTTTTAGGGGTATTCCATTTAAAGTTGCTTCAAGAGCACCGTGAGCAATGTTCATAGATGAGAAAAATCCAAAAACAAGAAAAAATCGCCGGAGGAGTTTTTAAAAAAAAGTTCACCTTTTTAGGTTTATTTTAGGTTGTCCGCGGATTTGCGGTTTCCAAAGAAAATCGTGAAAACCTGAAATACTCTAAACATTTGAATTTTGACCGCTATTTATTTAAGAAGCCCTCCTTCGATTTTTTGTCTTATGAGTTTTCTCATCTATGAACAATGTACGAGTAGTTTGAGAACTCGTAAAAACTTTCCAGCCGTAAGAGATAACTAAGAACTAAAGTTGGCTCAGGCACACCGTGTTAATTTGTTTACAGTATAGTAGAATTTCAAAAAAAGTTTCTACGAATACTAAGAATTTAACTTGGGCGAATAAAGGGACCTTGAATTTCTATGAACAAATTATCGTAGCGATGGATATCGGAGCTGTTTGAATTATGAGCTGTATTT
This sequence comes from Musca autumnalis, assembly GCF_047663935.1. Classification (NCBI taxonomy): domain Eukaryota; kingdom Metazoa; phylum Arthropoda; class Insecta; order Diptera; family Muscidae; genus Musca; species Musca autumnalis. Next base: position 97,381,430 of record NW_027411644.1, on the reverse strand, counting down.
AACAAGGCACTATGCGCCCACGACTTGGCGTAAAAGCAATAAATAATAATAATAATAATTTAACAAGTTTGGGCGCCACCGTGGTGCAGTAGTAAGCACGTCCGCCTTGCACTCGATTTAATCCCTGACCAGAACATTCAGTGTAATGTTGGCTTGCATTCCCTGAGCATTTCAGCCATGAGAAACTTTTCTACAAGTGCTGTGGTAAGACACGCCGTTCGGACTGGGCGATAAAAACTAGGTCAAATATCATTGATCCAATATGAATCGGCGTAAACTCATTGATATGAGGGAAGTCTCCGTTGTCCCTTGGCAGATGTTGTAGGAACATACATATGTATGTATTTGACCAGTTTTGGTGGGAAAATCTAAGAGCGGTAACACTGGATGACATTTTGGCAGCATGTTCTAATTTTGTATATTTAAATTTCAATGTTAAACAAATGTTTTTTTGCGGCAATCATTTGACTTTTGGGATTGTGTGTTGAATTTTTTGACAAAAAAGGGTGCAGAGTACAAAATGAGGCATTATCAGTACCCAAAAACCAAAAACAGCAATAAAAGTGTGGCAAATAAAGAGTATAGCAGTGGGAAAATATGTATATTGCTATAAATGTGTTATACTCTAGGTAACAGTGCGATAAAATATCGGATATATACACTCATGTGATTCCGTTTTTTCTGGGCCATTTCAAAAATGTGGAAAATATCATGGGATTTAATACATTAATATGCTTTAACTACTAAAATTATGATTTAAACTGGATTTGTTGGTTCTCATCAGTATAAAAAATATAAAATTAAATAAATATTTCAAAATCAGTACTTCTATAACAAAAGCATTTATAGAACTAACCTACGGCAAATATTCAAAATTTACCTTTTGTCATGGTTCGGATTTTTTGAGCAGATTCATAAACACTCTATAATTGTAAAGTTCAAGGTATTCTTTAAGAGGAGAATAATTTTACTTTAGTATTAAATATTATATTATTAAATATTATATTATTATTATAATATTATTATATTATTATTATAATATTAACTTAATATTAGTAAGACTTATCAATTTCATATTAAACAATTGTAAATCCAACCGTTAATAAAAGGTTAGTTGCCCATAGCTTTTGAGGGATAGGAAAACATATACAACTACACCTGCTGCTTAATTTACTTTCAACTACCTACTATAAATAAAAAAAATTAAGAACAGTAAGTAAATATCTGGCTCACAATGCGGGCGTGAATACAAACAACAAATTATGTACATAAATTAAAATTTAATTGAATTTGTTGTTTCAGTTTTATTGTTTTTTTTTCATTTGTTTGTACAACATATTGAATATGAATATGTACAACAAACAAGACCACAAAGTGTTGTTAAAATAAACAAAGTGATTGACTGTGGCGAATAATTACACGCCTCTGTCAAAGTGTAAACAATTGTCGTGATTTTTATGTTTGTGTTTTTAAGAGTTAACAATTGCGAGGCCCTGTTGACCTATTGTCATGTTGATACAAAATATTTCTGGTTATGCTGCGATTAGCACAAATTCTGGAATTGTATATTTATAGATTTTTTTATGATAATTAACTGACTTTTACTGTTCGATGGAAGCAAGCAGGAATTCCAATAATTACTAATTATTTCCACAAAAAGGAGACTTATCTTATATTAATGTGTGCCCACCCTCTTTCCTCCCCTTTCACATTAGCTCAGTTAGATGGGATCTACTTTATCCCGCCAAGTGCGAACGGCGTATTTTAAGACACCACTGGTAGAGAAATTTTTCATGGCTGAAGTACTCAGCAAATGTCGGGTATTTTTGCCAACGTTAAAAATTGTTGTCTAGCCTGGAAATCGATGGACCCAAACTGTCGGCATCGGTAGTAGCGTTCACGACCAATCCCAATTGGTATGCCATCCGTAGTTATTAGACAATGGAGGCAACACGCTTATAAGGTGTTTCTGATGCATACACTTTATAAACGTGTTACCTCCGGATCCGAAGATCGGCAAGAGATATATATACCAGATGATTGACAATTGAGGAATATATTCCCCACTCTACCAAGAAGAAGAAGAAGAAGGAAATACAGTCTTAGTTCCTTCTACACGGGCATCGCCAGTAAAATCGTATCGAGCACATTTTGTGAGGGGAATTGGAAAAGTGATGCTAATACTTTTAAAATGTTAAACGTGTCAAAACTAATAAAAGTAGTATTAGTTATGAACAGCTCAGCTGTGTGAGGTTGGCGTTCGAACAGGATTGGCTATAGCTTTCTTCCATTACGTCCTTTAAGAATCTTCAAAAATTTTCAATTTTTTCTCAAAAAGCGTTCCCTTGCTTTAAAATCTAGCCAATTCTATTCGAAAGCACATCTCACACATAGATATTAAATGATTTTTGAAGCAAGGGAATGCTTCAAACTAACTTAGATAGGATGTTACCCGTAAAACCTCGTTGGGGGAAAAGTTTCTTGATCACTAGAATCCGTAAATGCCAAAATAACACCCAATTTACTTAGGCCACAACGTGGGCTTCCATTAATGGTGGAAAAATTATATGATCACGGGGTCTGTAAATGTCAAATGACAGCCAATTTGGAATGAAATTATAGGTAAACACTTAAAAAATACCCGAAATCGGGTGGTAACGTAAATATAGATGCACAAATAAAATGCCTAAAAAGGCGGCGTGAAAGTTATATGGCGGCTATACAAAAACGTGGACCGATGTAGCCCATCTTCGAACTTGACCTGTCTGCAAACAAAAGGCCCATCTGTGTAAAATTTTATAGTTCTATCTCCGCTTGTTTGATTACAATTGGAGTGATTACAACAGACGGACGAACCTGTGCACAATTGGTGACATTTCATAGCTTACTACTCGAAATTACTATTCGAAATTGGAGACAAAAAATAAACGATAGTAGTCGTATTGAAATCAGGGAAACAAAAAGAAAATAGCCGAAATATTGAAAGGTATGGACGTGTTGTGGGTGCCACTGTGGTGCAATGGTTCGATTCCCTGGCTAGGCAACATCAAATTTCCAACGGTAGCAAAATACTCCTCAGCGACATTTTCCGAGTATTTCTCTACAAGTGGTGTGTTAGGACACGCCGTTCAGACTCGGCGATAAACAGTAAGTCCCATATCATTGAGCATGAGAGAAGGGATGTTTGTGGAACAATTAATATTATATTATGGGCGTAGTGTACTTTTAAAGAAGAGAATTGTTTCCAATTTTGGAAAATACTTCAGTTTTGCAAATTTCTGGAGAAAGAAATAGCTATTTCTCGGAAACCATAACAGATATTATGTTCATTATTTTGTGTTAGATAGGTCCTTAAGAAGCGGTTTAATAAATTACCGTAGCGTTTACAGGTAGTGAGCTTTTTTATTTTTCCTCAGGTACTACATTTTTTGAAATTCCAAATTTAGTTGACTAGAACATTTAGGGAACAAAGTTTCGTTATCGCAGAATGATGCCTAAGAATGCCCTCTTTCAGCCCATATTGTATAATTATACCCGTCCCTTTCCGTTTAACACTTTTATTTATATTTATTGAAATTATATGTTTTTGTCATATCGCACGGTGTGCCTGAAACTACAATGCTCATAGATGAGAAATATCAAGAAACAAAAAAATCGCCGGAGGGATTTTCAAATAAATCGGGGGTTCTTTAGGTTTTCACGATTTTGCTGGGAAACCGCGGGTCCTATGTAAATCGGCCTAAAGAAAATGTTGTAGCTGTAAAAATTCTCCACAAGATTAACTTGTATGATATTTTCATAGGTTTTACCGTTTTTGAGATATAGAAGTTCAAATTTAGACAATGCACTGACTGTTTCGCCTCCTTATAAAACAATATCATGCTCAGTGTGCCTTAACTAACTTTTGATGAAAACCGCTTATACATGCGAAGATTTCGCGGATTTTGAGACAGCAATGTTCATAGATAAGAAAAATTAAAAAATCCGAAATCGCCTGAGGGATTTTTAAATAAATCGCGATCAAAATTCACAATTTTAGGGTTTTTTTTTTAGGGTTTCACGATTTTGCTTGGAAACCGCAAGTCGTATCGAAATGAGTCTAAAGAAAATGTTGTAGCTGTGAAAATTCTCTACCAGACTGAACTTTAGGTTTTTCGTAGGTTTTACCATTTTTGAGATACAGAGGTTCAGTTCAATTTTTTAGGTTTTTATCTTAAGTCTTCAAGATTTTGCTTGGAAACCGCAAGTCATATCAAAATGGGACTAAAGAAAATGTTGAAGCTGTGGAAATTCTCTACAAGATTGGATGATTTATTTTTTCCTAGGTTGTACCATTTTCAAGATATATAAGTTTAATTTGGGAAATTGCAGTAATGACATTGTTTTATAAGTAGGCGATACAGTCCGTGCATTGTCTCAATTTGAACTTCTATATCTCAAAAACGGTGAAACCTACGAAAATATCATAAATGTCAATCTTGTGGAGAATTTTCACAGCTAGAATATTTTCTTTAGGCCCATTTACATAAGACTCGTGGTTTCCAAGCAAAATCGTGAAGACCTAAAGAACCCCTAAAAATGTAAACTTAAATCGCGATTTATTTGAAAATCCCTCCGGCGATTTTTTTGTTTCTTGATATTTCTCATCTATGAGCATTGTAGTTTCAGAATCTGCAAAAACTTCCCAGGTGTAAGCACCTTCCATTTAAAATTAGTTAAGGCGCACCGTAATCGTATATACCCAGCAAAATGTTTGCCTCCAAAGATGCAGTTAAATGATATGTACAAGTGATCTGGATGTGCATCAAATTATGCATTTTCACTGATGATTTTTACAAGAGCGTGACTACTGAAAGATGCACTCCAAAGCACTGCATTTTAACTAACCCTTTGGCACTGCATTTTAACTGACCCTTTGGCATTGCATTTTAACTAACCCTTTTGCACTGCATTTTAACTGACCCTCTGGCACTGCATTTTAACTGACCCTTTGGCATTGCATTTTAACTAACCCTTTGGGGTAGAAGGCATTCTGCGGAAATTGTGCAAGCCATTACAAAATATGCCAGAACAAATAAAATGCATTTATTATTTGTTTTAAACAAAAATATTAACAACTTTATTACATTAACACAAATTATGAAAATTCTCCATCGAATTCAATCGCAAACATGCGTGTTTCCTCCGCTTGCATTTGTTCCAAGCTGAACTGTTTTTGCTTCATTTGCTATTTGCTATTGCTTCCCATCACCAGTTAAGATTTCGACACGTACTCCAACAGCACTCCATTCGGAAATTTTCTTCTGGTGAGTTGCCGGAAAAATGTTCACAAATTAAATATTATTTAAATATTAAATATTATTTAGTTTGTATTAACAAATGTTTGGACATGTTAACACGCTTATCTCTTTTTGGAAAATGAAAGCCGCTGCCTGTAGAGATGTACAATCTGATTTATGTACATATAGGGATCTCTAACAACTGCTAATAAAATGTAGCGAACGGAGTGCCTTTTTCACGACTCCGTTTGGACTGCATCCGGATGCTGTTAAATTGTGAGGAATTGGAGTGCCTTTTTCACGACTCCGTTGAACTGCATCCGGATGTTGTTAAAATGTGACAAGTGGATGTGATTCTTTGGATTGCATCCAAATGCGGTTACTCACATTTTAACCGCATTTGGATGCAATCCAAAGAATCACATGGAGTGCCTTTTTCACGACTCCAGTTGAACTGCATCAAAACATACCGTGACAGAACTAGTCCACATTGCACTACTTCCAATTTATTTTGCTGGGTAGCTTTATACAAATGGAGATATTTGTAATATATGAGTTATGTGAAAACCCAAATAGTATTTTTTCTAATTTATGAACAAATTTTAAGTTTTTTGAAAATATTTTTTAATTTTTATATCCTCCACTCATTGTAGAACAATATAAGGTAAGATCAATACCCAGCTGACTGAACTGGGTTGTAATGTTAGTGTCAAATTCCATACGACGTTTTATATTTTTATTTCTATTTCTATTTTCGATGTATAATAGGGATATATATATATTTTTTGAGGAAAAAATATATCACTCAGGAAAAAACTATTTCCCGTAAAGAATTCTTCATATCAATGATATGTAACTTCTTCCAAGTCCGAACAACGTGCCGCACACTATAACACCTTTTATAGAAGCGGTACAATATGTTTTAATATGTATGATATTTTGTCAAATTTTAAAATATTAAAGCCCTAATAAACATGTGCTTCTTTGATTTCAAAAACAAAAGTTTGTCCATATTTACATTAGGCAATTTTCCTTGCGGCAATTGTCAGCTTGCTGGAGAGAGAGGTGAGGCATATGGTAACCCTTTGCCCCTCAACACCCTCTCTCATCGACAAACTGACAATTGCCGCAAGGAAAATTGCTTAATGTAAATATTGACCTTGAAACAGCTTCTCCTTTTTCAATGAATTTTTAGCGACCCCAAACATTTTTGCAAGATTTCTACTTTTTGCGTGAAATTATCCATTTTATTAGAATGATATGGATACTTTCAAATTGAAAATGTTACGAATTTTCATTCATGTTTTCAAAATATTCAATCAAATGTGAAAAATGTTAGTTTTATAAATTCCAATAATGTATAGACATTATTTTGTTTACATGTACCGGTGACAGTAATGTTACAAACAAAAACAAATTCCTTTGTGGTTGTTGTTGAGTTGTATTTGTTGTAGTATTTACTTTACCTTCTTTGTTCTACCATGACCCTCCACCATAGTATGGCGGGTATATTAAGTTAGTTTTTCAGTTTGTAACGCATTGAAATAATTATTTTCGACCATAAAAAGTATATATATTCTGTATCAGGATAAAATTCTAAGTCGATACAACCCGTTTGTCCTTCTGTTGTAATAACTTTAGCGTCTGCAATACTTGATATATATTTGCACCCGAATGTCTTTTTGCCATAAGCAGGTCAAGTTCAAAGATGGGCTATATCGGTTCCCAGTGGTCACAAAACATATCCACCAAAATCGTTAACATTCGGTATAGCCCCCATATAACGGTACCACCCGATTTTCGGTATTTTGAGGATTTTAGCAACCTTTTTTGACAGAAGTACCGGCAATTTGACGTAAGAGGTTCCCAGTTGTCACAAAACTACTCTACCAAATATTTTCAACATAGGTCGACGTTTCGGTATAGCCACCATATAACGGCACCACCCGATTTAAGGAATTTAAGGCTTTTAGCTATATTTTCTGACCGAATTAGCTGCAATTTGACATTTGATTTTCCCAATGACCAAAAAACTTATACAAAAAAAAAAATTATCAAGCTTGGTCCACGTTTTGATATAGCCCCCATATAAGAGTACCTGCCGATTTAAAGTATTTTAGGGATTTTAGCTAATTTTTTTTTTGTCCGAACTAGCTGATATTTGACATTTGATGCTCCCTATGACCAAAAAACTTCTTTACAAAAATTATGAAGAAAGAGAGGCATATCTGTTGAAATAAAAAATATATTGAGATTTTTTAAAAATAGAATTTTTGTCGAGTTGTTCCATATCCACACACGGTGCTCTTGAAGCAACTTTAAATTTAAGGTGCTTACACCTGGAAAGTTTTTGCGGATTCGGAAACTACAATGTTCATAGATGAGAAAAATTAAAAAATCGCCGTAGCGCTTTTTAAATAAATCACGATTCAAATTGAAATTTTTGGGGCTTTTTAGGTATTCACGATTTAGCTTTGAAACCGCAAGTGCTATAGAAATGGGACTAATGAAAATGTTGTAGCTATGAAAATTCTCTACAAGATTGATTTGTATGATAATTTCGTAGGCTTTACCGTTATTGAGATATAGAAGTTCAAATTGGGACAATGCACTGACTGTATCGCTACCCTATAAAACAATGTGATAATACATGGTGCGTGTTAACTATCTTTAAGTGAAAACCGCTTACACCTGGGAAGTTTTTGCGGATTTTGAAACAGCAATGTTCATAGGTGAGAAAAATTTAAAAACAAGAAAAATCGCTTAAGGGATTTTTAAATATATCGCGGTCAAAGTTCACATTTGTAGGTTTTTTAGGTTTCCAGGATTTTGAAATGGGTCTAAAAAAATGTTGTAGTTGTGAAAATTCTGTACAATATTGACCTGCATAGTATTTTCGTAGGTTTTACCGTTTTTGAGATATAGAAGTTCAGATCAATCATTCAGATTTTTTCTCTGGTCTTCAGGATTTAACTTGAAACCCGCAAATCCTATCGGAATGGGACTAAAGAAAATGTGTTGGCTGTGAAAATTCTCTATAAAACTATTCTGAGCCACAGTACGGAGGTTGGAAATCTCTTCTTTTTATGGCTTATGAATCTTTATAGCGCCACCTATGTATGTACATATGTAACTTATTTTTACAGAAATGACAACTTATCTGCTTAATAAATCCAATATCAGATATCATTAAAATTTTAAATTTCATAACAAGGGGAAACACAAACCATTAAAAATCGAAATAAAATTATTTTTGTTTACTTAATTTCTTAACAATGGATTAGTCTTTATTACAGTGCCCAGTTAAAATCTATCAAAATCAAGTTCTTTATTACCCTTGACTAAGTGCTTAGTGTTCGGAAAATCTAGAACAATTGTCTAGCAATAAGTCTAGCACATCTAAAAAAAGCCAATTTTGTACAAAAATCAAAACATAAAACAGCCAAAAAATTTAACACCAAACAAACCCCAATGAATGAAAACTTTCGTTTAAAAGCATTAATCACCATACAAAGTCATTGACGGAGAACGAAAACAAAAAAAAAAAAAAACAACGACAACAATACATATCTATAACAGATCAAATTAATAAATGACAAATTGCCAAACAAATGTTTTTTAATAAATCAAACGAGTTATAGTGATATCGTCGAAGATGTTGACTATAATGGTGTCGTCTAACTAATTAAGCCACCTTAATTAAGACATCAAAATGCCAAAATACGTTCAAGTGAAAAGTGAATCGTTTGGATTTAAAAATGCAAGAAAACATATGTATACCAATGTCATAAAAAATTTCACACTTACTCATACATAGCATCGACCAGATCACGTTCCCAAGTCATCAGGCGTTTCATTGTGGATACTTAATAAATTGCAGTTACTTGTTGGAGTAGAAAAATGTGAAGAGATGGTGGAAATGTGGAAGATTTTCAGCAGGCAAGACAAAGAAAGTGTTGGAATGATGTGCTGCTTTTTTTTGGATTGAATTTATTTGAGGTTGCGGAAGGTAAAATTATACAATTCCAACACAATGTTTCCGATGTTTATGCAAATGTTTTTTTGGCGTTGTCGCTTGTTATCAATTTTAATAACGAATACTTATGGTTTTATAATACTGGTGCGGTTGATCACGATTTTCGATTATTTTTCTTTCTTCTTTCTTTTTTATTATTTTTAGTTGAAATGACAACTACTAAGAGATCTGTAATACTTTTTTTTCTTTTAAACTGCACTTTCACACCCTCTGCGAAAAATGTTTACATCAACTCGTAAAAAGAAAGATAGAGGGGGGTCACAAAGACGACAGAAAATACGTTCTTTTTTTGGTGGGATATGCAAAAATATAGCTAATTTTACAAAATTTACTATAACACATAGTTGTATGGTTTTTTTCTTTCGCTTTAATTACTCGCAATTAAATGGCCCAATTTCTTTTCATACATTTTTTATTTCATTTTTACTTCATTTTGATCTTTGTAATATGATGTTGTCAACAATATTCGTAAACTATTAACACGTTCTCGTCCGACACTATTGAAATGCTTCGTAATGCAACGCAACGTTTGCTCGTTTTTTTCTGACCGACCACCTTTAAGACGTTTAAATTTAAACTGAAAAATTCATCCAACAGGTCCGTATCTTTTATTGTTCAAACCACATCGACAACGCCGTAACGTAACGTCAACGCCTGAACAAAACAGAAAAACGTCAAAAGAAAAATCACAAAAATACAAATTTCATCTACAATTAGGGTTTCATCGGGTGGGTGAGAAGGCAGAGCAGGGTGGGGGCCAGGGAAATTATTCAACGCAAGGGGTAAGGGGCAAAGGCTGCAAATTAAAAACAAATCAAACTAAACAAAAATATATACATATGGGCAAAATATCAGTATAAAAGTAACCGAAAATATAAGCGGCAACACAACAACAGTAGCGGCGGGCGACAGCAGTAGCAGTTAAAGCATGTTAAGCTGCTGTGTTAAATCAAATTGTCAAACATCAGTGGACAGTGGTTTGTACGGGGTTATGATACTAATTAATAAATTAAAATTTAATTGTTCTTTACTATAATGTTAATTGATATTTGTTAAAACAGAAGTTGTGATGACGCTTGAAAAAAGAAAGAATGAGATAATACAGTAGTCCTAACTACTGTCAAGTAATAACTCGAAAAGATCCAGTTGCGAATTATAACAACGATATAAAGACATTTATTTTATTATTTTCGGCAGTTGGAAAGAAAAAGCTTATGTAAATTAAAACGATCCTCTTAACATAAAGAATGTAAGAAATGTGAAGAATAAAATTAACAACTATCAATAGTGTTCTATATTTATTTCTAGGGGCTACCATATACATTTGTGCAGATTGAACTAGTGGTGCAGATTGAACTTGGAGTATGCAACTGTTAATCGGGAAAATTTGGCTGAAGGAACGCCTACCCAATGAATGGAATTCATGATTTATATGTCTGGTGCTCAAGAAAGAAAGCAAACAGGAAAAGTTATTCGCCAACTATAGACCCGTGTTTCTCCTATCTATCGCATAAAATGTGATACCTAGTGTGCTGTGTCAACTACAAAAACCGCTCGGCCGATGTTTACCGCTGGTAAACCACCCTTGACTAGCTCTTCACTCTACGCCAAATCTTGCAGAAAACAATACAGATGGACACATTCCACTGTTGTTTATTTTATTTATATTTATTTAAATGTTTATTATAACAACAAATTATAATAAAATTATAATTACAAAACACTAGCAACAAAGGCTATTGGCTTACATTTCACAGTTGTATCGAATAAAAGGCCGCATTCGACATCCCAATGAATTCCCTCTCTCTCTCTTTTTAGGTCTTTACCCACCAAACGGGGATTCTGACGAAGTAATAGGCAATATTGTGATGTTTTTTTTTTTTGACATTTTACTAGAGAATGACAATTAATTTCCCGGTAAAAACAATCACATATTGTATTCTGGATGATAAAGATTATAAGGCGTACAAATTGTCAAAACCTGGTATCGAATTTTCCATTAGCATATCCACCATTGTCCACAAAAAAACTCTTTTCATCCCTAATTTCTTATAAAAACATACATTTTATTGACTTTTTTGTAAATTTCGCCAATATCTAGGAAGTATTGGCCATGATCAGAATATACATGTATCTGGTCAAGACATTTGTGCAAAACTAAACTTAAGTCGACATTTTGGAATCGCCCCCATTTTCGGTGTAATTTAGAAATTGGGGTCAAAATTGACTGCAATTTGGCGGTCAGGGTTTCCAGTGGTCAGCAAACTTCCCCACCAGGAAAGCATAATAAATTCGGCACGACCGACCTTGACGCTTCTTTGATTGTTTTTTCTTTGAATATAAATTCTGAATACTATTAACCTCTGTTCCAGAACCTGCAGGAATATATACATTTTAATAATAAATAGTAACAATTAGGAAATTATTGCAGTTCAGGAACAGACATATTATTAAACAAATAAAAAAAACCCAGCTAGAATTTGGAATATTGTTTTATCAAAAATCACATTGCGGAGTCTTTTTAGAGTCCTTTTGGTGATCAAAAATTGATTAAGTCGCTTGTATGATCAGAAAGGGACCCGAAAGTCACTCCCTGTAATGATTAAAAAGAGTTCAATTTAAAATACAACAACAAATGTGTAGCAATAACAAATAAATCATTGAGGCGTTTAAAATGTGACTACTTTTTCGTTATTAATTGTCATATTTTGGTCTTCATGAAGATTGAAAAATGCTTTATCAAAAAAGGGCCATGCAGGTGTTTGAAAAGTGATTATAATTATGTATCTTCTGGTCATATTTTGAACAGATGGGTGAGGAAAAACTGATTGTTTTGTTTTATTTTTGTTTGGTTGTAAATAATTCTCATATACACTTTCTATAAAACTTTGATATAAATGTAACGTATAATATTAAGTGTACAGACAAACACAACACTTGTTCAGGTTTTGCCAAGTGAAATAAAGAAGCAGTATACTAACCACCGCGCAATATAAAGGATAATTAATAGACATAACAAAGCAGAAAAGACTACAAAACAAAGGAAAGAATCAAAAAAGAAAAAAAATCTTTTAATTTATTTCGTCTAATAAAAAGACTCATAAATGACTCCCTTGAGACTCATAAACGATAATAACATGACTCGTAAAAAAGTCCCAAATTAATCAACAAATCACCAATAAATGATTGAAATACGACTCGAAAAAGACCTTATATACCATCAGAAAATGGGCCAAAATTACTCGAAACTAATGCAGAGGAAGACTCATTTGTGATTTGTTTAGAAGAGTCGCCTGAGGTTACCTTTTCCTCCCGACAAAGGAGTCATTTATGATCAGAAAATGAGCTCACATTCCAGCATTTTAATCATGCAGTCGGATCAAAGGAGACTAGAATTTGATTAAAATTTAAAAAATGCTGGCTGGGAACAAATTGAAAACATTAACTATTTATACCCTCCACCATAAAATATTCTGAACTAAAATGGAAGAATTAGTTTCCTGTTAGGTACAAAAATTGTTCCACCACAGATACTCCAAACGCTTAAATTAGGTCAACAAATGTATCTAAAAATTTCTTCAATCTTGTTGGATATACCAACACGGTGCTCTTGAATCAAATTTAAATGGAAGGTGCTTACAACTGGGAAGTTTTTGCGGATTCTGAAACTACAATTTTCATAGATGAGAAAATAATAAATCGCGATTCAAATTTACATTTTTAGGGGTTGTTTAGGTATTCACGATTTTGCTTAGAAGTCGCAGATCCTATCAAAATGAGGCTGAAGAAAATGTTGTAGCTATCAAAATTCTCTACAAGATTGACCTTTATGGTATTTTCGTAGGTTTTACCATATTTGAGATATTGAAGTTCAAATTGGGACTGTATCGCCCCCTTATAAAACAATGTCATGAAGGGTGCACCTTAACGAACTTTTAATGAAAACCGCTTACACAGGGGAAGTTTCTGTGAATTCTGAAACAGCAATGTTCATAGATGAGAAAAACCCAAAAACAAGAAAAAATCGCTGTAGGGATTTTTAAATAAATCGCGGTCAAAATTCACATTTTTAGGTGTTTTTTAGGTTTTCACGATTTTGCTTGGAAACCGCAAGTCCAAACAAAATGGAGCTAAAGAAAATGATGTAGCTGTGAAAATTCTCTACAGGATTGACGTTTATGATTTGTTCTCAGGCTGTACCATTTTTGAGATAAAGAAGCTCAGTATACATTTTTAGGTTTTTTTTTTGTTAAGGTTTCGCGATTTTGCTTGAATACGGCAAGTCTTATCGGCATGGGACCTGAGAAAATCTTATAGCTGTGAAAATTCTCTACAAGACTGGCTTATGTAATTTTTCCTGGGTTGTACCATTTTTTAGATGTATAAGTTTAAGTTGGGAAATTGCAGTCATGGCATTGTTTTATAAGGAGACGATACAGAATTGAATTGAATTTGAATTGTCCCAATTTCAACTTCTATATCTCAAATGTTGTAAAACCTACGAAAATATCATTAAGGACAATCTTGTAGAGAATTTTGATTGCTACAACATTTTCTTTATTCCCATTTTGATAGGACTTGCGGTTTCCAAGCAAAATCGCAAAAAACTTAACAACCCCTAAAAATGTCAACTTGAATCGCGATTTATTTAAAAAGCGCTCCAGCGATTTTTTTGTTTTTCGATTTTTCTCATCTATGAGAATCCACAAAAACTTTCCAGGTGTAAGCACCTTCCATTTCAAGAGCACCGTGTCAAAACATGGACCTATGTGGAAGATTTTTGGTGGAGGAATTTGGTACCACTGAGAACTTCAAATGTCAAATTTCAGTTAGTTCGGTCAACATTGAAGCTAAAATCTTAAAAAGAAACCTAAAATGGGGGTACCGTTATTTGGAGTCTATACCGAAACATGGACCTATGTTAACGATTTTTAGAAGAGAAGTTTCGAGACCACTGGGGACCTCAAATGCTAAATTACAGCTTGTTCGGTTAAAAAATTTAGCTAAAATCCCCAAAATACCGATAATCGGGGGTACCGTTAAATGGGGGCTATACCAAAACACGGACCTATGGTAAGGATTTTTGGTGGAGAAGTTTCTGGACCATTCAGTACCACGAACGTCAAATTACAGCTAGTTCGGTCTAAAAATGTAGCTAATATTCTCAAAATACATTAAATCGGTAGGTACCCTTATTTGGGGGCTATACCAAAACGTGGACCTATATAGCCTATCTTCGAACTTGACCTGCCTAGGGAAAAAAGACACTCGGGTGAATAATTTTAGCGTTCATCTCAATTATTGCGAACGCTAGCTTCGTTACAACAGACGTACGATAGCCTAGATCGTCACAAACAGTAAAAACATTTTTTACATTCCCTTTATAAGTTTTCCTTATAGAGTACTTATCTGACCTGGCAATTATATGCCCTAAGCTTATTTAAGGAACGTGTTCGTTCATTCAGCATAATTGGAATCTCATCGAAATTGCATCGATAATAATAGTGTAGTGGTGCGTATACGTTTTGGCACAATGTATACGCCTACTGATTTTTGACTGCGATTATGGTCCATGAGTTCAAGCTTTGTGACAGTACTGGACACAAAAACAGAGGTAGACACAATTACATATAACAGCTCAATAACTCGCATACACATAATGCTAAGTTGCTTATGGCATAGGAAATTATGTTTGCCTATGTTGCGTGCCCATGACTGCTAAGGCAGACATAACAAATGTTCTCTCTTTCTTATACTTTATGAGAGGTTAGGTTTAAACATATTATTTCACTTCGTTCTTACAAAATTAAATAATTAAAAAACGTCTTTCTAGAACCTATATTCCAATTAAAATTCTATAATTCTTCCTAACATAGTAACAATACTAGGGCTTCAATTTTATGTAATTATTAAAATGTAAATGTAAAAGGATTGAAATTTAAAGTGTTTATAATTCTAGAAATGGAAAGAATTGGGGCACGTAGGAAGGATTGGGTTGCCAGGGTTATATGTCTTTTTGTTGAATAATATATTACTTTGACTTACCAACAACGAGGGATATTTTACTATATGAAAATTACCTGCAAGAAGAAACAAAACGTGTTTTTATTGTGGTTGTATTCGAAACTACTTAGTTTGCACACTAGAAATAGTAATGAGTACTAATATAAATGCAATCTTATGGCATTTCTCAAATATATTTGCAACGAATCAATTAAATTATTAAAAGTTAAATCAATTAAGAAAGCGCTATAGTCGAACGGCGCCGATCATGTCTTACCCTACACCACTTCCTGTGGGCACAGTTTTCCACGGAACACAATAATTTCCGTTTGGTTGCGACATGTTAAGTTATAGATATAATTAATTGATATTTTTGCATCAAAGGAGAGGTCAAGAGTTGGTTTTCAAGTTTCGAATTCGTAATTTGTTGGAATATGGTCCAGAATTTAAAATTTGGACCCAAAATTAAATTTGTATATTTGTATGAACATTGCTGTTTCAAAATCCGCAAAAATTTCCCAGGTGTAAGTGGTTTTCACTTAAAGTTAGTTAAGGCACACCATCATGTATGACATTGTTTTATAAGGTAGCGATACAGTCAATGCATTTTCCCAATTTGAACTTCTATATCTCAGTAACGGTAAAACCTACGAAATTATAATAAAGATAAGTCTTGTAGAGAATTTTCATAGCTACAACATTTTCATTAGTCCTATTTCGATAGAACTTGCGGTTTCCAAGTAAAATCGTGAATACCTAAAAACCCCTAAAATTATCAACTTGAATCGCGATTTACTTAAAAATCGCTCAGGCGATTTCTTTTGTTTTTTATTTTTCTCGTCTATGAACATTGTAGTTTCAGAATCCGCAAAAACTTCCCAGGTGTAAGCACCGAATATTTCGCGGTGTTACATGAATTTTTCAAAAAACAATCTTATAATAACAAAAACAAAAACCATCTTCCACATTGTGGTGTAGGGTATATAAACGAGCATCTCGAAGTCGTAGAATCTTAACTACTCTGTTTCGAATCTTTTTGTACCGCATCAAAATAGGCAGAGAAATCACGATTACCGTTTATACTATATGTATATGGCACTCTCTGCGATTAATCGAAATTTTTTTAAATATATACAACATAAAAACATTTCTACCTTCAAACCACTGTCTTTTCGAACGATACCTACTATAAACTGTCCCACAAACAACAAAAAGAAACAATAAAAGGTATAGCAAGAGCCGTTGCTGAAGTGTGAAGAACCGCATGTTTAACCAATGAAAGAAAGAATACCAACAAACAAGTGCATGAAATTATCAAACACCAACCACCCTGACCATCTACCCCACCAATTTATAGAGGAAAATATAACAACAAAAACCTAGGCCCCAACACCATACATCACGCCGTCGTGTATGTATGACAAATACTCATGCGACGGTGCGCTTATAGGCGATCATAAATATTCATTGGTATGATTACAAATGCGAACATGAGGCAAAAACAAAAACCAAAACCTCAAATAACGCGCTATTAACGCGTTGTCAAATGTTATTGTCGCATAGAGTGTGGAACGCTTTTACGCATTGGTGGCACATTGAACCACAAACACAAAAAAACTGAACGACAATGATGCTTTTTGCTGGTGTCGTATTTAGGCGCCATTGTAACTGCAGGTGATGCTATGTGTGCTCAGTTTTAGACATGTTTTACTTTTCTGCATAAATAGTGTGACATTTTTTCTTCAACGTATTTTTAAATACTTCTTAGATTTTTTTAAGATACTACCATAACTTGTTACTTCATCCACAGCCAGGAAACAGTTTCATCGTTTTCTTATTTCCATCCCCTCCTCACCATGATTTTAATTACAACCTCTTTAGTCAAAAAAATCTATTGCAGCATGTGTTCACGTTTTTAATTCCGTTTTCTTTGAAATATGTTATGAATTGGGTTCGCTGCAGGTGCCTGTGTCAGAATTATTTTTTCATTTACATATCATTGGACCCGTTTCCTAGAATCCACACAGAATGTGACAAAGTGTCATTCAGGAGTAGGAGAAGGTGGTGGTGAAAGAAGAATGTGATTTTCTTAGAGATTATATTCTGATAAAAAGACAATATGTAAATGAATTTAATCAAATGCGAGGGTTGTTTAGAATGTTTTGTCAGGAAATAATTGACATAATAAAATGTTCACGTTGGGAAATAGCACCCATATAAGGGTACCGAAAACGTCTCTATCAAAATTAAAGACATAGTTCCCCTAGATAACGGTACCGACTAAATTTAGGTATTTTTAACTTTTAATCTACAAATTTGAGGTAATTGGTAATTAGGATTCCCAGTGGTCACCACAAATTGTGGACATTAGGGTATAATAACGCTTGTTTACTTGTTCTATTCCATATTTAAACCCTACACCACACTGTGGAAAGAGTATAATGTCTTTGTATGTGACATGCATAAGGAAACAACCCAGCAAACAAGAATCGGAAGAAACATCAGAGTTCGGACCGAATTCGGTCGGAACTCTGACCGAAAGTCATATGGCGCGGTTGACGTGTTCTCTGACCGAAATTCGGATGAAAATCGGATGTTTCAGCCGACTTTCGGACCGAATTCGGTGCGAACTCTTATGAACTATCGTATAAATTTCTGATTTAATTACCGACTATCGGACAGATATCGGTCCGAATTCGGAAGTAAAATCTTATGAAATTCGAAAGTGTTTGGCGACTTTCGGACCTAATTTGGTCCGAAGTCAGATGAACTATTTATTATTAAAAGATGTTGAAAATACACAGTTAATTCATGAAATATCCAAATCCTATAAAAATTTATCTACTATAAACGTATTAAAGGTTTTAATATCATCTTATGCTGTGTGAAATGCGCGACTTGGTGGAAAAACCAACTGTGGAGAACAACAAATTCGTCAACACGATCTGTGAAAAAATACATGTCTTCACATTCAAAAAATGTTGATACACATGAAAGTGTTTAGAAACTTAACTTTGATCATATACAAATATAAAACATATGACTTTCCACGGTATAGTGTTGAAGTTTGACGAAGAAAATCTTTACTTTCATTAACTTCATAAAAATAAAGAAATATATATCCAACCGATCACTATGAATAACATTTAAACACTACCATGCATCAACACGCATAACAAAAATAAACCAAATTTGTTCTCCGATACAGAAATTAAAACCCGAGCACTTAAGTTTTCGTTTGTACTGCATCAACATCGGCACATCAACAATTACACATTTAAAAAGTGCGAGCAAAATATGTACAATTTAGTCCGGTCAAAATAGACATTGAAATAGCAAAAATTCCCACAGAGCTGAATTTTGGTGGAGAGCTAGGGTTTGCCATTAGAAGCAATGTCCTAAAAGTCTCCATCGATTCCATGTGTGCAAAAAAAATTATTCGGGGTCAAAGGTCAAATTTTAAGGGTTTTTAGGTTTTCGGATTTATTTTTTGAAAACGGTTGATCTAATCAAAAAGTGACTAGAGCAAATATTGTAGACAGAAAAATTATCTACAAGTTTGGCCTTTATAATTTTTTCCCTAGAAGGAACCATTCTTGAGATATAGCAGTTCTAAAAAACACATGATTTTTATGCACTTATAAGGGAAATATGCACATATTCAGACGAACCGGCTAAAATAAGCGAAGTAATCGGGTCTGTCCCCCAAAAAATATATATTTTCTTGAAGAACGAAATTATAGCTATCTTCTAAAAAAAATTCCAACAAAATCGGAGCGTGTTTAGTAGAGTTATTCAATGTTAGAGTAATTTTATACAAAAATAGCCCGTTTAACCCACATGTATAATCGAAAGCCCAACGGGAACGACCCCAACGAATACTCTCCGATTTTTTTCAAGTTTTGTCCGAAGGTAGGGATTGTTGCGCTGATTACGGAAATGTATAATTTTCAACGGTTGCGGATCCAGTTCGCCGGTTATTCGACCAGAAAGGCCAAATTTAAAAACCGGGTTAGACCCGGTTCTACTGAACCGATTACTGCAAAGTGGATATCGTTTGAAAGCTTACGGAAGTATCTAACACATAGTGTCGTTACTTTAACCGGTTCGCATCATAATGTACTTACGCGGCTAATTTTTTATTTGACCTTTAGATCGCGATATCTCGAAAATGGTAAGTCTTTTTTAAGAATCATAAAGACAACTCTTGTAGAAAATTATTGAATCTACAACTTTTACTTTAGCCGGCTTTTGCTAAGTCTTACCGTTTTTGAGAAAAAATAAAAAAAACTGAATATTGCCTCCAAAAATGACCTTTGACCCCGAATAACTTGTTTTGCACACATGGGATCGTTGGGGACTTTTAGGACGTTGCTGCTAATGGCCAACCCTAGCTCTCCACCAAAATTCAGCTTTGTGGGAATTTTTGCTATTTCCCCCTTATACGCATGTCTATTTTGACCGGACTAATTCTTTTCTCTCTGCTTATTTACACTTAATTTTGCCAAAGCAGCACAAGAGAAAATAGAAAAATTCCCTTCAGAGAGGGAGAGAGAGGACGGGAAAAAGATCGTCAAGATGGGCCCATAGTAGGGAAAATTTTTCAAAGCTTTAATAAACGTTTTTAAAACCACTATATATACGGCACTGCGGGAGTTACCCCCATTTCGGTGTATGCCATGAAAGCTGTTAATTTAGCTTCAGTTGCGTGTCCAGATTTCTACCTACATGTTTCTCCTGGAATTCATAGAGGATAAAAATCCTTCCTACGGTTCCTTCTGTCTAAAATCCTAATTAATTGCATAGGATTTTGTATTTTATTTTATTTATTATTTACAAGTAGAATAATTCGAATAACAAATGGAATTCTCGAATTACAAATGAAATATTACGAATAACAAATAGAATTCTCCAAGTACAATTAAAATAATTCAAATTATATCTGAACAAGGTGTAGAATAAATTTGCCAAATTATATTTAAATCGGCTGATGTGTGGATATATGTGGATCCTATATATCCGATTTGTTTGCCAAATTGTATTGAAATTGAGGCGGTGGACATTGATCCTTTCCTTACTGGTCTTGGACTTAATTTTGTACTTTAAATACCTCATACCCTTGTTATACCGTCCACCATATATTTTTGATAAGCGCAAAATTCTATTTCTATACACGAATGTCCCTCTTTCCATGAGTCTGTTGAAACTAAGACACGGCTCGTAATATTTAAGAAAGAGTTAATCCTAGGATATTTGGGTTATATCGGTGAACGTTTTGATTTAGACCCTGATTGGGCAAAAAATGCCCACGTATCCCTATGGAATAGAGAGGAATTAGGGAAAACCGCAAAAATCCTATGGGGAGACCCAAATGAGGAAAAAACTAGAAACCTATTTACTGCTAGGTAAGGCAGAGCTGAGTAGACTTACAGGTGTCCTTACAGGTCACCTGGGTTTACAAGCTCATCTGCACAAAATTAATTGTGCAGACAACAGCGTATGCAGGGCATGCGGAGAAGATGACGAAACATTGGAGCATTTTCTCTGCCAATGCCCCGTTTTCGCAAACATCAGATCCCAGTTTTTAGGGAACGACACAATACCAGATCTTAATCAGGTAATTGTAGACGACCTGAAACAATTACGGGATTTTGTTAAGGGAACAGAGCTCCTTAAATAAAATACAGTCGAGTCCCCTTCTTCAAAAACCTAGTCTAGAGCGCACAACAGGCTTACTTCATGGCTTATGTATATGTCCACCAGGGCATGTGGCGATTACTCGCCCCTCTTTTCAACCTAACATAACCTAGACCCTGATTTTCGGAATGGCGAAATGGCTTAAATTTTGTATGTAGTCTTCGCAGGGGGTACAAAATATTTCTGCGGAAAATTGTAGGTATAGATCCACTTAGAGTTCAGCTTTTGTTAAATGAAAATCATTTTCTAAAAAGTAAACTATTTTTATAAAAAATTAAAAAAAAAAACAAGTAAGAAAGTATCAGTCAGCTGTGCCGACAGAAATATAACCTCAGCCTCGAAACTTAAGAATTGAAGCAAACACATAACTTCTGACGTCTATGGAGTTTTGAGTTTTTGGCCCAATTTCTCCAGAAGCATGGATTCGACCAGAAAAAATGTTACCGTTTTATTAAGGGCCGCATACAAAACATGTTGGCACGAATTTAAAAACAGGCCCAGACGAGTCCTTCAACTGCACTCTTTGTAAACATTGTGTGGGAGGCTCCCGAAAGAGTTGTTCCATGTAGTCGATATTCAGACAGAATTCGAGGTTGTAAGGAATAAAACGATGTACAACATTTGGACCAAATTGGTTTCTCCCTTCGAGGGTTATCTTACGTATTATCCATTTCAGTTGCCATTATCTTAGTAAGTATGGACTTGCCAACGAAAAAACGAATCGTCGTAACAGGGCCCGCAAGAAGATTTAAAAAAAAAAATCAAAACTATCCGAGATGAGCTGTTAAGCTGCACTTTTCCCAAATTTTGTGTGGGAGGTACTTGGGCCA
Organism: Musca autumnalis; assembly: GCF_047663935.1. Taxonomy (NCBI): domain Eukaryota; kingdom Metazoa; phylum Arthropoda; class Insecta; order Diptera; family Muscidae; genus Musca; species Musca autumnalis. The sequence goes on along the minus strand of NW_027411644.1, from coordinate 97,359,585 downwards.
ATTTATCTGGAAGTATGGATTCGACCAGAAAAAATTTTGCCGTTTTATTAAGGGACGCATACAAAACATGTTGGCAAAAATTTAAAAACAGTCCCAGACGAGTCCTTCAACTGTACTCTTTCTAAACATTGTGTGGGAGGTAGTTCCATGTAGTCGATATTCGAACAGAATTCGAGGCTGTAAGGAATAAAACGATGAACAACATTTGGACCAAATCGGTTTCTCCCTTCGAGGGTTTTCTTACGTATTAGCCAGTTTAGTTGCCATTATCTTAGGAAGTATGGACTTGCTCCGAAAAAACAAACCGTCATAACAGGGTCCACAAGAAGAACTTAAAAAAGTTTTCAAAACGATCCAAGATGAGCTGTTAAATTGCACTTTTCCCAAATTTTGAGTGAGAGGACGGGGCCGATATAGTCCATATTAAAACCTAATAGTTGACTCGATGAAATGATATGGTGCGCAAAGATTGAACAAATCAGAAACTCAATGTGAGAGTTATCTTGCTGATTTGCCATTTTAGTTGGTGCCTTCAACGTCTCTTGGAACATTTAGACCATTATCTCGAGAAGTATGGACTTGCCCAGAAAAAAAATTGTACCATCGTAAAGGGGACCGCAAGAACAATATGCTGAAAACAAATTTTAGAACGATCCACGAGGAGATCTTAAACTTCACTTTTTCCGAATTTTGTATGGGAGGTACCCGAAGGCGTGGACTGGTATAGCCCATATTCAATCCGATCTATGTTGAAAGTAATATTACCATATACAAAGTTATGACCAATTCGGTTGCTCCCTTCGAGATTTATCGTGCGCACCATTTTAGCGAAAACTATTGAACTTTCGTGGAACTGATATGGCCCATCTTCGAACTTAAATTAAATTTGGACAACGTTTACTTTGTTCGAGAGCTATCGTGCGCACCAGCCAGCCATGCAGAGAGACGGACGGTCGCAACAAAGTATATATTAGGGCGGCCCAAAACAACGACAACGTTTTTTTATTTTGTTTTGAAACGCCTACCCCTAATTTATTCCATTTGACCCATAAACCTTATGAAATTTTATGGCGATCGCTTAACGTTAACCCGTGCTACCAGAGGGATCTTTGTCTCCATAATAATTTGTATGGCCCAAGGGGGCGTTTTCACGAAAATTTTCTGAAATCCGAAAATTCTCTAAAAAATGGTCCAGTCGATGAAAATTGTTTGCCAGTTTATTGTTGTGGCTTAAAAACGAATCCTATAAAAATTGTGGAAAGAGCAATGACAAAATTTGAACTGTAGCAACTAAAATATACAAAAATGTCTACAAAATTACCATCTTGCCCCTGGCCCCCCTGACTACGTCGGCTGTTCTGTATAAAGGTTTTTACGACACATTAAACTCAATTTTCAATTTGAATAACAACCATCGTACTCGTCAATATTTCCCATTTATAGTTTTGAGATTCTATGTGACGCGTTGGCACTGATAAATTTGTTTCAATATGTTAATTAATGTAAATAACTCAGTTTCCAAGAGAAAAAATATTGAGGGCGTACATTAAATAGCTTCATGATTCTTTTATTGGTAAATTGTTAAGAAAATAAAATTCTTAAAATTGTATAGAAATTAAAATTACTTTAAAATGTTGTTTCAGTAGTTAATTTTTCTTTTTCTTTAATATTTCTTTCTTTTTTCCAAATACATACATAATCCACCACCGCTGATAAAAGTTTCTCCATGATAGCCGAACTCTTTAATGTATTTAAAATCTTATAAAATTCTACGCCGAACAAATGAATGAATGATTTATTGGGCGTTACCCAATCAAGACAACAAATTTTAGGTGGAGGCAATAAAATTAAAGTAAATCACAGCTAAATACTTTTTTCAGAAGTCAAAAGACCATCACAAATCATTTCAAAAAAAGTGATAAAAATTGTTAATGAAAACTTAAATCACAGCAGTCCAAAAGACTTTCAGAATGAACTGGATTCTTTTTCTTTTAGGTGGGGACCAAACATTTTCGCAAGTCATAAAAATGTGTCAATCGTAAAACACTTAAAAAGGGAAATGAGTTATAAAATCATGATTTAAACGACAAAATTTATGGCCATATAACAATTCGACCAATTTATTCAGGTGATAACTAACCAAGTATTTGATTCATCAAAATGGGGAAAAAGAAAAGAAAAAAAAGAGAAACAAAAAACCTTGCGTTCAGTGTGCACTGAATAACGTTTCATATTAACTCGATTACAAAATACTATTTTATTTGGGAGCAATTAAATTGCAAAGGGAGTGACAATATTTTGTCGTGAAAAATCTTTATAAAAGAGAACATAGGTTCATAAAGAAATTAGTAAATAATTCCTTTTGTTGTCTCACATGAAGACAAGAATGTATTTAAATCAATATTTTCAGTGTTTTTTAATGTGGAAATTTTGAGAATTTTTAATCCTTTTCAACATCCTTTGTAGGTTGAAAATCGTCAATTCTCGGGTTTAAAAAAAGTACTTTAAAATAGGCAAAAATTGTCAAGTAAAATAACGTTTATTTCATTTCAAATTATGGGTGTCTTTCTTGTATTAAAAAGTTCTGAAATAAAAGTTTTTATTATTTCAAAATGTTAAATGTAAATCGTTAAAGTGACAATGCCCGATTTTGTGATTTGTTCACGAAAATGGTGAATGATTCGTTTATATTTCATAACGTATTTGATAATTGATTAATAATTTATTGCAGTCTTATTTTGACTGACTCTTAGACATTCGCGTTCATTGTTGTGCTTTGAAATTATGAAACATTTTGCTGATTATTTAAAAATAGCAGATTATTAGCTTGTGAGTCGCAATTTAATGGAATATTACTAACAACATCGATTGCGAATAAATATAATTTGTTTAAATCGATTTATTAATTTCAAGAATTTTTAATAAATGTTAATTCATATACAATCGAAATCGCGTATAACGACGTCATTTTTCAGATGTCCTGAATTTTCTTATACATATAGGCTTATAAATATAGCGTTTAAAAGAAAGGCGTGGGGAAGGTACCCCACCTCCTCCGAAATTCATAAAATATTCATAACAACGGCAAACATTGAGCTTTTGGTGAAAATTTGATGGAAATCGGTTCAATAGTATTGAAGATATAATATATCAAGAAAAAGCAGGCGTGGTCGGGGTTTTAGGCACCCAAAGAAGTGCCTAAATTGTAGATTAATCCGTAAATTTCTAAACCTATACCTGCGTAATTTTTGCAAATATAGCTAAATTCTTCAACATTTGCTTTATCTGCGCTTATGTCCCAACCGAAGACAAGGACGAACAGACCAAAGGTATATTCTACGAGCGCCTAGAAGAAACATATGACCGTTGTCCTGTCCATGACATTAACATTATTGTAGACGATTTTAATGCCAAAATTGGAAAGGAGAATATCTTTGGCCGAACAGTCGGGAAATTCTGTATCCACAGTGAAACATCTGACAATGAGGCTGACAGACTTCGCAGCGGTAATAAACATAGTAGTTAGCAGTAACAGATTTAAGCATCTCGATATTCATAAGGGCACCTGGCTGTCCCCAGATCAAAGAACAATAAATCAAATTGATCACGTTTTGATAGATGGAAGACATTCATCGAGCGTGTTGGATGTGCGATCGTTCCGAGGGGCAAACATAGGCTCGGACTAGAGTTGGGCAATCTCGTTCAATTGAAGGATCCGGATCACTACATCGTTCAATAAACATCGGTAATGTCTTTGACAAAACAACGTATACTTAATTTCACACGTTGGTTTTTATGATGTTACTCATTCGTTTTTGAACGAGGACAGTGATCCGGATCGTTCAATTAAACAAAATTTCCCAACTCTAGCTCGGACCACTACCTCGTTGCAGCAAAGGTACGTACCCTTCTAAATGTTGCAAATAAAGCACGAAGAGACACAACACGGAAGTTGGACATCGGTAAGCTGCAAACACAACAGATAGCCACTGCATATTCCACTCAACTGGCCCATTTTATTAATGAAAGCACTCATCGTCCCGATAACATGTCAGCGCAATGACAAAATATTGCCCACTTCATGCAAATAGCCGCTAAATCCATACTTGGATACCAGTGACCTCCACAAAGGAATGCATGATATGACCAGGAGTGTCGTGCTGCTACCGAAGAGAAAAATGCGGCATATAGGTCTACTCTACAATCAGTAGCAACGCGTAGCGCACGAATGAGGTATAGGGAGAAAAGGAGAGAGGAGAAATGTCTTTTCCGCAGGAAAAAGAGAGAAATGGAAAAGCGGGAATGTGAAAAATAGAGATGTACAGGAGTCAAGGGCCTAATTACGACATTCGATTCGATCGAGTATTTGCTCGTGAATGAAAAAATCGAACTATGAAAACCTGTGTTCTTCAAAGAAAATTAAGAAAGTAGATTGTAAAAAATGTGTTTATTTTTAAACAAAAACTAAAACACAAAGTTAATAATGAAAAAATGTAAATATTTGTTGAAATTGTTGAATAATACTTTAGATAATAATTTCGGAATGAAGTTGTGCTAGAAAAATGTACGAAATGATTTATTTTTGTAAAACTTTTGACAGTGTTGTAACAAATTACTAATGCATCTACCTTAGTAAATGTACGATTGGTGGTGAGAATAGGGTTTAATAGTTCGATTTTTTCATTCGCGAGCAAATGCTCTATCGAATCGAATGTCGTAATTAGGCCCCAGAATGAAGTCCGAAAATTCTACCAAAGAGCTAAACATCAAACTGATGGCTTTGTTACAGGCGCATCCTCCTGTAGAGACCAGCAAGTTAACGTGGTAACTGATACAGATAGTGTGCTCGGGATATGGAAAGAACATTTTTCCAAACTGCTGGTATCCAATACTAACGACGATACCACAGATCCAATCCCAGAAGATGGTATTGAATGTATACCGACCCCCAGGATGAGGTAAAGACAGCAATAAACCGGCTGAAGAATAATAAGGCAGCAGGAGCCGATGGCCTACCAGCGGAGCTTTTCAAATCCTAAGGCGACACGCTGATAAGGTGTATACATCAGCTAGTTGGCACCATCTGGCAGGAAGAACGCGTACCCGACGATTGCAACGTCAGTATCCCATGTTAAGACCACAAGAAGGGAGATAAGACTGTATGCTCCAATTACAGAGGCATAAGTCTGCTCCCTATTTCATATAAGATAACATCTGGCATCTTGTGTGAGCGAATAAAGCCTATGGTCAATGAAATAATTGGACTCTATCAGTGCGGGTTTAGACCGGGCAATTCCACTATTTACCGAATCGGTTGATCCGTTCGAGAGTTATCGTGCGCACCAGCCAGCCAGACAGACAGACGGATGGACGGACATTGCTAAATCAACTCCAAATTGTCTGAAACATATTTCGTCCAAACATACTTGGGGTCTAAAACCATTATTTCGATGAGGCACATTTTGCCCGTATGAAAGTGTATATACCCTCGTTAGCATAAATGCTGAGGGTATAAAAAAAACCTGATAAAAAAACTTCAAGTCAAAATCGGGAGGCTCGATTTTCAACGTAGGATATGGTCTAGTGAACTGTTTTGCTCAGAACAGGATTCAGAAACGCGAAGCGCCCATTAAGGTTTTTTCCTTCCACACAAATGGCCCAATCTTAATGCGGAGATTTTACGATCCTGGAGGTGTCGGTCCCCCTTGTTGCTGATATACATATGTATGGTAGTATGTTAGTACCAGCGCATAGCAAAAGTTGCTTCCCGTAGACCACATCAAATAGGAATATCCATACTTCTCTTATTTAGTCGTCATTGGTTTGTGAATAATTATTTATTATTTTAAAAGCACGATTAGGATTAACATTTCTAATAATTTTGAAAAATACAAAATACAAACAAGTGATTAGTTTTACGCCTACTCTTCTTCTCCTATTCTGTGAATGCATTAAAGTTTTCACAGAATCTTATTTTCGTCAAAATTATTGATTCAAAGAAATTCATCTAATAGCCTCATTAATACAATTATCAATCATTCGAATCGAGTGACGTAGTTTTGTGCTTGTGTAAATATTTAAATTCTAAATATTTCAACAAAAAATCAAACTGGGACCCCATGGTGTTTCGGTTCTGCAATTTGTAAAAGAACCCAGCAAAAATTGTCATTGTCAAATAAATGATTTATGTAGTATTTTGAGATGGCCCTTATTTTAACAAGGGTATGTCGCACCAGATAAACAGTTATTCTATGGTCACTGAAAGTCGACAAATAAGCTGATAATATATGGAACTTTTATGGTGAATTTATATTCAATTTCACCGCACTCCTTTGGTTTTATAACCTTTGATTTGATAAACAAAGACATGTACACCAAGAACTCTATCCTTGTTTGCTAACCAAAAAATGTTTGCCGATGCTAAGCGTTGATCTCAAAAATATCTTACAGATTTGTAAGATTTACTGGTACAGATTTGTAATGGGTTATTCGTCTCATGTGGATCCCATTTTTATACCCTTCACCACAATATATGGAGGGTATAATTAAATTTATTGTTCCGTTTGTAACACAGGAGACCCTGCAAAATATATGTATACGTACATATATTTAAACAAGTAAGAAAAGTCTATAGTCGGACGGAGCCGACCATGGGATACCCTATACCACTATCCTTGGACAATCGCTCTCCACGGAACTTCTTTTCAATGATTGTGAAAATTTAATTATCAAATATCAGAGGTGTAATGTATAATACTTATGACCAAAACCAAAAACTTATTTAGCATGACAAAGACATTTTTGTAGCAGGAATGGAAGATTTAGTTCACACAAACTAAAATGTAATGAAACACACTTATGTAGTACTACTACTTCCGTTGTTTAAACGCTACGTTATTGAAATTTTTACCAATTTCACACAAAAGTTTCAGTCCATTCAACCCGCTAAGTATTATCTGATCTTCATGTTGGTTTGTACGCTTCTTCTTCATCATAAACTCAAACTTTGTTTAAAATTTTGCGGGTTATTATTTTGACCTACAGAGCCGCTGCAAAATTCTTAAAATATAGTTTTTGGTTCATTTCATCCCCTGAACATTTCACGATCATCACCAAAAACTAATCATTTCTTTTCTGGCGCGAACACAACCTCCTTAAAAATTCGTTACAATCGGTCCATAAAGCTTTATCTCGTCGAGATACAAATTTTGGCATATCAAATAAGGGGTCTAGGACGAATATTTCGTGGTGTTACATAAACTTTTGGAGAGACAATATGTAGCATGGGATAAAAATATGGTTCTCTACACAGAACCTATTATACATTAGGCAGTAGGCCCGTTATCTAGCAAACACTTTATTGCAATTTACATCAGAGGAAAGGTCAGTAGTTTTTTCCATATGTAGGGTACTTTGCGAAATATATATGTCTTCAATGAATTAAAATATCGACCAAAAATAAAATTTTTATATTTTGCATACAAAAGTTATGGTCCTTTTCACCCGCTAAAGAATATCAGATCATCATTCAAAATTGTAGGCATCTTTTTCGACCTATACTCTTACCCGGTGCAAAATTTCGTGACTTTTGATGTATAATTGCGACTTCTAGCGAGTTTATTATTACACTACAAACAAATAACGGAATATATTAGGCTGTTATCTGATCATGCACACCAACATAATTGGCATCAATTGAAAGGTCAAGCGTTCCGTCCGGAATGTCACTTCCAGGAATTAAGATATAAGCTGTATATTAAAAATTTTCACAATTTTCACACAAAAGTTTTGGTCCATTTAACCCTCTAAATGTTATCCGATCGCCATCTCAAATTGCAAGCTTCTCCTTTGTGATATACTCTTACCTTATTTAAAATTAATTTAAAATTGAGACCTACAGAGCCGCTAGAAAATTGGATAAATATTATGTTTTTGGTCCATTTCACCCGCTAAATATTTCACGATCATCACCAATAAGAATAGGGATCTATTCTGATCTGAACCCGACCTCCATACAAAATTTCGATCGGTCCATAATTGCGGCCTGGAGCGTGTTTACAATTTATAATGGACAGATGGACGGACGGACGGACAGACACACATTTCAAAATCGCTTTATCTCGTCGAGATATGAAGATTGGTATACCAAATTGGGGGTCTCCGACGAATATTTCGCGGTGTTACATGAATTTTTACCAAAACATACTTATAATACCCTTTCCCACATTGTGGTATAGGGTATAAAAAAATAAAATTTTAAGTCGGTATTTTTTAAGGTTATAGCCACATTTTTTCTCTGCAATAGGTGCACTTTGGCATCTAGTCTTCTTTGGGACTACAAAACATTCCCTCGGAAAAATTTCAAAATATATCCTCCCGATGTTCGGTGTTTTGAAGGATTTAGACTCAATATCCCATCGAAATGACTGAAATTTGGTATTTAGTATTAGTGTTTAGTCAGTATAGGTCCACATCTTCATATAGTCCCCTTATTCTCGATTTTCAGTATTTTGACAGTTGTGGCTTCAACATCCCACCAAAATGGCTGAAATTTGGTATAAAGTCTTCGATGGGGGTAAAAAAATTTCCCCATTATATTTGTTGGTATAAGCCCACGTCCTTATATAGCCCCCATAGATCGGTACCTCACGATTTTCGGTATTTTTAAGGTTTTGACACATTGAAATTTGGTATTTAGTATTCGATATGGGTATATATAGAATGGTATCTCCCGATTTTTGGTATTAACCTCAACATCCCACCGAAATGGCTGACATTTGGAATTTAGTCTTTGTTGGGGCATACAACTTTCCACCTTAAATTTGTCGGTATAGAAGGGTACCTCCCGATTTTCGGTATTTCAAAGGTTGTGGAGAGAATAACACTTTCAAACTTAAATTTGTTAGTATAGGTCCACGTCTTCATATAGTCCGCATAGAACGGCACCTTCCAATTTTCGGTTTTTTGAAGATTGTTGCCTATACATCCCACCGAAATGGCTGAAATTTGGTATTTAATCTTCGTTGAGGGTACAAAACCTTCCGTCCGCAATTTGTCGTTATAGGTCAGCGTCTTCATAGTGTACCGATTTTCGGAATTTTTAAGATTTTAGCATCAATATTCCACTGAAATGGCTGAAATTTGGTATTTGGTCTTCTTTGGGGCTATAAAACATTAATATAGTACAGATAGGACGGTACCGCCCGATTTTCGTTATTTCAAGGTTTAGCCACATTATCCTACAGTAATGTGTAAAACAGTATTTGTTGGGAATATACAACGTTCCTGCAGAGAATTTTCGGTATATGTCACGTTTTGATATAGCCGCTATTGAAAGGTACCTCACGATTTCGGTATTTTTAAGGTTTTGACACATTGAAATTTGGTATTTAGTATTCGATATGGGTATAAAACAGACCTATAGATAATTGTGCGTAAAGATGCACGCCATAGAAGAGGTATGGTGGGTTTTAGGAACTAATTGTTCCATTTTACTTCAATTCAACTCGTGGTGAAGGGTATAAAAAGTTCGGCCAGGCCGAACATAGCTTTGTTACTTGTTTTGTATATGTATATTATCCAAAAATTCTATAAATATAAGACACAAACATAAGCCTCAAGTGGCAACCTTCCCACCAATTAGCAAAATAATTGATGACATAATTATGCTGAAAAAAAAACAAAACTTTATAAAAAAATTAGAAAATATCCCACAATTTATCATTATAGTTTCTGAAATAAACTTGAAATAGTTTCAATTTCTGTAGAACTAATTTTCAAATGATGTTTGATTTATTTGATTTTTTTTTAAAAAGCTAATTCTCCTTAGAAAAGATTTATCATGTGTTAATATTTCAATAACATTCGGCTTTTTTTCGCATACAAGAAACAAACAGACTAAAAATGAGGTATTGATGAATAATAATTAATAAAAGTCAAGTCAAAATATTAACCCTCTCAGTGAATGTGTTTATTAACGCTTTTACTACAAGAATGTAGCCGCAATGATGCCACTGTTGTACCCACTCAAATGTCTGGAAATCGGCAAAGCAACAAGAGAAATGTTCTTCTGATGATCTGTACAAATTGTTTCTTTATTAAAGCTTAAAAATTATTAATTATTTGTTATAATTGGCTCAAAGCCAATATTTTTTTATAGAAAATTTCTAAAAGTTCAAGATTGCCCAGAAATTGTATGTGACGATAAATAACAAAAAAAAAAAGAGAAAATAATTTTGAAACAACACAAAATCAAGGCACACAAAAAATCAACGAAAGGAAAATTGCCAAAATGTTTAACTTTAATGGAAATAAGTAGCTTTCATTCTACACAGTTCATTTATGTGTAACAATAAAACGTTTATAGTATTTTTTTTTTTTTTTTTTGCATAAACAGCCTTTATACGCAGCAGACATTGTCAATAAAAATTGCGATTTTTTGTTTGTTTTTGTTCTCATTAAATAGAAAATCATATTTCATGCGCAATTCAACACTTCAGTTAACTTGTCCTTCTTATTGGAAATTCCGTGGAACTCAAATGTATTGGTTACTAGAAATAAACGTGAGCCTGTTTTTTGGGATATTTGTTCAAATTCAATTATAACCTGTGATAATTTTAATTAAAGGAAATTGAAACAAATATACAAAAAACATATCGAGAAAATCAATTTTCTTTGAATCATTGTTAGAGTATAAAGAACTTAGAAATTGATACAACATTCGGCAAGGATGAACATGTTACACTACTTCAATTTTTGAACAAAATAAAAAAGTTAGGTCAATGATTTAAAGATTAGAGGAGCAAAGTAAACTCACATATTGACATGTGTATGTATGTTCTCACACATAGAGACCAACCATGTGCCAGTTTTGCTAGGGGGTGTAAAAGGGCGCTTGTTGAGTAACATTCTTCAAATGTAAAAAATGCGATTTATTTTTGTAAGTTTTTGGAGGGTGTTCATTATACGGGGGTGATGTAGGAAATGTGAGATACTAACGAACCATCCTGACAGAGTTTAACTTATCAAAACCATGGCCGCATCTTGGTATCTCCTTAAGTTCAAGTGGACACTGACCACCCCGTGGCGTCTCCTTGGCAACTCCTTTTAACTCACCTTAAAGGTAGTGAGATAACATGTACTGAGCGTTTAACCATAAGAACGATTAAATCTTGGGTTGGACGTCAGGTTAGTAACCCACCTCCAAAAAACATTCTTTTATGAAAAACAAAAAAAACAACAAACAAATATGAACGGCGTTAATTTCGGCCAGATTGAACTTAGAACAATTAATTACCCTAAGTTTATGAAGGTATTAAACTCTTTAATTACGTGAAGGCTTATTCGTTTTTTTTAACAAGGTTTAATACCAAAGAGACATCGATATTTTGTACCCATTGAGAATCCGGAATACTAAGTTACATTCACTTCAGTAAACAATCCTTTAAAAGACTTCACATCTGGCGGTATCGTTTTCCTTCCAATGTGAGAACCCGCTATCAAAAACTAAACAAAAAATTGTAGCCATTTCGATTGAATAATGTGGCTAAAACCTTTAAAATACCGAAAATCGGAAGTCATGTTCTATGGGATCTATATCAAAACATGGACCTATACTAACAGCTCTCTCCCGAAAATCGCAGGTATTGTTCTTGCGGGCTATATATAAAGGGGGCCGATATAGCTCATTTTAATACCCTCAGCATTTATGCTAAGAAGGGTCACTGTGCTCTTGAACCAACTTTAAATGAAAGGAGCTTATTCACATTTTTAGGTTTTTTTTTATGTTTTCACGATTTTGCTTGGAAAGCGCAGTTCCTAACCTTCTTTAATTTAAAGTTGGTTCAAGAGTACATTGGGGTATATATTCTTTCATATGGACAAAATGTGTCTCATCGAAATAATGGTTTTATAACCCAAGTGTGTTTGAACGAAATCCGTTTCCGGCAATTTGGAGTCGACCATGTCCGTCTGTCTGGCTGGTGCGAACGATAACTGTCGAACGGATTAGCCGATTCGGTCCAAAACTGGGCCATCGTAATATTTTGTCAAACTTAGTTTAAGTTTGAAGGTAAGCCATATTGGTCTTCTCCTTAGGGTACCTCCCACACAAAAGTTGAAAATGTTTGTTTAAGTGCAGTTTAGATTCTGCTCAAAGATCCTTTGGAAAATTATACCGATACTATACCTTGTGGTCATGTTTACAGCGATATAATGTAATTTGTGGGCAAGTCCATGTTTCCTGACAAAGACTCTAAGTTAGAGGGTGACCAACTGAAATGACTCCCAAAATAAAATTTACTTCCAAAATGGACTATGTCGATTCATTCATTCAGGTACCTCCTCCGCATCACTTGAAAGCTTTATATATTTTTTTTCGGAAAGTTCATATGAAAAAAAAGTGCCACAGTTTCTGCATAATACATAATTATTGGAGAAAAGGATTTTGGTTGCATAGTCGGTATTCGATTCTATATCGTCCGTAGATTAAAGTTTCAATTCACACAGGCTGAGGGTATATCTCCGTCGGCAAAGCCGACTGAGACTTTTTCACTTGTCAATACCAAACATCCTAGGGGTAATAGAAACTTCTATACAAAATTATAAAGCTCTATCTAAAATATTGCACCACGGTATGCACACATCTTCAATGGTGGTAAAATACCCCTCAGTAATGTTGGCGACATTTCCGGAGTATTTAAGCCATGTAAAACGTCTCTACAAATGGTGTCTTAGGACACGCCGGTCGGACTCGGCGATAAACTGTAGGTCCAATTTCATTGAGATAATATGAATCGGGGTGCACTCATTGATATGAGGGAAGTCTCCCTTGTCCCTCCTGGGATGTGATTTGTGGGACAATTATTATATATATCTTAAATATTGCGAGCTGTATCTTGATTTTAAGAGAAGGACATGGCGTGTTGCCAGGCGCCATTTGAACATTTTTTGGAGAGTTAGACTCAGGACAGTTTGTCATTATATTGTGTTGTTTACAGTGACTTGAAAAAATCACTTTGCAAAAAATGGAATTTACTTGAGGACATTTTCGACCGATTATTTTTCACAACTTTCGACATGGATAATTACGGCAAGAGTGCATCGATCAAATTAAATTTGTGTATGTCGATAAAGGGCCATCCTATAGCATTATGAAAAACTGGTTTAATAAATTCAATCGGGGCCGACACTCGCACAAAAACTATGGTCGTGAGGGACGCCCAAAATCGGGCGTTGTGCCAGAACAAATTAAGCCGTGCGTGAACGGATAATGCCAGATCGCCATGATATATACCGTGAGATAGAAGCATTTCTTCCACCAACTAACATTAGATATAGCATGAACACCTGGCCGCAAAAATCATTTTTTCTCGTTAGATCCAGAAAAATTGGACAATCGATCAAAAAGAGGCTCTTGTGAATTGGTGCCAAGAAATTGTGAATAAAAAGGTCGTTGTGCTTCAAACTAAATTTATAAGATCGTAACAGACGACGAATCTTGCATCTATTCTTAGGCTCACGAAACAAAACAGGAATCGACCGTTTAGGTCTTCGAAAGCGAGCCAATTCCAAAGAAAGTTGTTCATCTAAGAAGCACTTCGAAGCAAATGGTTGCCTGTTTCTTCGGCAAAACTGACCGTGTGGCGACTATAAGGCTTCAGAAATGTAGGACGGTTAATTCTGAGTGGTAAACTGCAATTTGTTTGCCAGAAGTCTCCTGAGAAATTCGAAAAACGAACAAGAGGAAACGAATCATTCTGCATCATGACAGTGCGAGCTATCACATATCGATTCAAATCAGCGCACACTGGTCGAAGCCATTGATCTAGCGGCGCGAAAGTCAAAAATTCAAAGTATAAAATTGCGAAATGTTTTCCTTTGTATCGATTACAGACACTCTGCTGACTAAAACTGACTGTTTTTACTTTTTTGTTGTTGTAAATATTAACTCAGTTATTCACTGTCAAGTGCAAGAAATATTGATGCATGAGATTTTAACAAATTGTTGCTAAAAACATGACTTCATATTTGTTTAATTCTTAAATAAATTCGTAATAAAACTAAACAAAGTTAATTTTTTATTAATGGGGGAGGGTGTAAGGTAAATTTAAAAAATATGTTTGGGGCCTGAAGTTACACAGTTATATGGCAATAAATTTTCAATAATATACTTTTGTTGAATTGAGCGTAACTACAGAAAAAAACGGTCCAGTCCAATTTTTTTTACTAATTAATTTGGACTTCCTGGATTCCAAATAACCACAATTTAGCTGGAAATAGCTGAAAATCTTGCTGATAATTGGTCTTGAAAAATAACTTAAATCCTCAAACTACCCAAAATCTGTCGGTGCAGTTATATGAGGTCTATACCCAAAGTATACCTATGTTCACAATTTTTGGTGGAGAAGATGTATAACCAACGAGAACCTCCTATGCCAAAATTCAGCTTATTTGGTCTGAAAATGTAGACAAAATCCTAACAATACCGAATATTGGGAGGTACCGTTATATGGGGACAATATCAAACCGTAGACCTATGTCCACAATTTTTGGTGGAGAATGTATGTGTCCACTGGGAACCCCAAATACCAAATTACACCTAATTTGGGAGGAAAATGGTTCTTTAAACCCCCAAAATACTGAAAATCGGGGGGTACCTTAAAAGGGGCCTATACCCAAACGTGGACCTATGTCCACACTTTTTGGTGGAAAGGTTTAATGATCACTAGAAATCCTAAGTATCAACCTACAACAAATTTGGAAGGAAAGGGTGGCTTAAATCCTCAAAATACCGAATATCAGGAGGTACCGTTATATGGGGGCTATACCAAAATATTAGCCAATGTTGTTCATATTTAGTACATTATTACCCACGGACACATACTGAGTTTGTGCAAAATTTCAGAAAGATATCTCCATTCGTTTCCAAGTTATTAATTTCGCGCCGCTAGACCTCTGTGCAGCGCCTGTTTTACCGGACAGCTCTGCCCGGGGATCCAATGACTTTATTTCATTGCAGCATATCAAGAAATAAAGGCGTGGTCAACGATGCTTTAAAAGCGTCCAAAAACCATGTTTTGGAGGTGTCTAAATCGGAGTGGAAAAAGGGATTCAACAATTGGTTTGAGCACATGAAAAAGTGTATAAATCATGCTGGAGACCACTTAAGAGAACAATAAAACTATTTTTGATGGTAAATATTCGCGTTTTCATTGTTAGGCCAGATAGTTACCGTTCGGCCCTAGTATAGGTCCACGTGTTCATATTGTTCCCATAGGACGCTACCTCCCGATTTTCGGTATTTGCAAGGTTGTGGCCTGAATATCCCACCGAAATGGCTGAAATTTGGTATTTAATCTATGTTCGAGGTAGAAATCTTTTGTATTTAGTCTTCTTTACGTCTAAAAACTTTCCGCCAGACACTTGCCGGTATAGATCTACGTTTTGATGTAGCCCCATAGAACTGTACCACATTGTTTTACCGAAATTTTGCAAAAATTTTGTATTTAGTCTTCTTGATAAACGAAAGGGTGGAGGGTACAACAAGTTCGGCCCGGTCGAACTTAACGCCGTTCTTACTTGTTGTTAATGCTAGAGTGATTACCACAGACGGATATGCATAGATCGGCTCAGAATTTTACTCTGATCAATATCAAATAGAAAAAGTTTGATCACAAAATTATTACCAAATATCGTGATTTACGCACATATGTTCGATTTTAGCATTTTTCTGTTTTGATTGACAGTTTGTTTTAACAGATAAAGAGGTAAGTCGGGTTTTGATGTTTTTTTACTATTCGAAAAATGGATCAAACAAAAAGGTTTTGCTCACTGTTTTCTTCGACTGTAATGGTGTGGTGCATCATGAATTTTGGCCAAAAAGAAAACTGTTATCATGCCTTAACCACCGTATCCACTGGGCTTGGTGCCCGCTGACTTTTTCCTCTCCCGAAAACTGAATTTAAAAGAACAGTTGTTTTTCCATATTATGATGGAGTGTATAAAAATGATACACTAAATGTAGTTTTTCAGCTTAATTACTTTTAGGCAAATTTTTATTTGTTTTTAGGCAACTTGTAATTCGCCAAAGAAATCATTTTGTGTTAAAAAATTTACCCTACAATTTGTTAGCATTTTCAGTGTTGCACAATGGTATAATTCTCCATACCTAAAAATGCTCTCAATAACAATTTGATGAATTGTAAAAATAATTGTGGCTTGATTTTTTGAAATTGTCTGATGACATTTCTTTCTCCAGATATGTTGTATGTATTTCCTGCTTTATAAAAATAAATTAATTTAATTTACATAAATTTCATCTACAAAAAAAAATAAATAAATAATAAACAGGAAATCTTTTCAAACTACCAAACAATTCAGATTCAGTTAAAGATCCAAAGAGAAAAGGCGTTCATTTAATAAACGAAAGAAAAAGAGAATGATGAATTCAATTGCAATGAAAATGTGTTGCTTTCACGAAGATTATTAATCTTTGTGATTCTTTTCTCGTGTTATTTATTTATTATTATTATTTTTTTAATCTGAATTACATATGCATGTTTGTATACATAGACATGATGACGATGGTGAGAATCACACGAGCATGTTTGTATTTAATAAAATCACAATGCCAATGAATGGTGGTATTATCGAAATATTTTTTAGGGTGGTTGGTACAATTCTCCTGACACCAAAAAAACACTCTACCCCAAATATCTATACGTACAATTGGTTTAGAACAGGGCATCATCATTTTACAATGGTTTTGTTTTTCTTTCTAAAGAAATTTCAAATCATCAACAATGGGAAAATACCACGAAAATGCATACAAACACATACAGACATATGTATGTACATATGTGCATTACACAATATTTTATGGATTCAATGCAATCTATAGTCCATTTTTATGGAACGTGAAATGCATTCATTGCCTTCTCTGCTCCAGTGGTCATTTTTCTTGACGCGTTTGTTTAGTTAAAATTGTATTGATCCAATTAATTTTCTTCTGTTTTTTTATTTAATGTAAATAAATTCATCCATTTAGCCGTCAAGAAGTCTGGCCGTCGGCGATTTGTGTTTCTGTGGTCAGCCAAATCACATGCCAAAAACATTTATTACACTTGGCTGTTTTATGAAGGTGTTAATTGAAGTTGTTAGTGTACGAGAACATTTTATCTTGGGTGTTGTTTCCTAAGATAATTCGGAAGTAATCAAGTGGTTATTATTATATGGACTAAATTGAGCAAATCTAATACTGTGATACTACAAAGGAAGTATAGCTGAATGCTAACAAACACGTTCACAGGTTGATGTAGTGGAATTCCATTGGATATATTCAGGAAGAGTCTTCCCCAAAACTTTTCTCGGCTTCGGATATTGTCAACATAAAATAAAAACGGCTAAGAACATCTACGAGGACACGACAGCAGCACATTCAAATTACAAGATCGAATAATAATTTTCAATATGTTATCAAAACATTCGGACGTTTCTACTCACAAAGAATACTAACTACAAAACCCCTTACCAACCCATTAATTTAACAAAGGCATGTCGCTCGCAATTTGTGGTTATTTTTATGCCCCTGTTAAAACAATAGGTTAGCAGATGTTTTTGTAAATAGTATTTTTGCTGGGTAGTGATGTGACATTCTGTGTTTTGTGGATACTTGAACATTACGAAGGGAGAGTTTTCTTCGGCAAAGAAGGACGATTAAGAAACAAAATGTGGGCCTTAAGTTATGTCCAAAAGGAAAAACTTTACATGCTTATCGACACCTCCAAATAATAGTATGCTAAGTCTAAAAAGTGAGTTTTGCAGGAGAAGCTCTCAAAGTTTGGAAATTTTTTTGAACTTCAGTACTATGCTAAGTCAATATTTGTTTATAACTTCTGTGCGGATTGACCGATCATTACCAAAATTAGATAGAATTTAAGTTAAAGGACGTTCGACACCTCCAAATAATAGTTTGCTAATTCTGAAAAGCGAGTTTTGCAGGATAAGCTCTAAAAGTTTGGAAATTTCTTTGACCTTCAGTACTATGCTAAGTAATTATTTGTTTATAACTTCTGTCGATATTGTTTATAACTTCTGTTGAATTTAAGTTAAAGGACGTTAAATATAAAAATGTAAAGAACTTAAAAACATGCTAAGTCGACTTAGCATACTATTGTTTGGAGGCGTCGATATATCGTGTGCCAAAAAACATCTGAGTAGGGAAGCAAATTCATTTTCAATATTATGTAATACAATTCCGAGATGTTTATCTTATGGTACTTTACTTTAGAGAAAACTTCAAGCGTATTTTACTTGAATATTATAATTGTTGAGGATTTTAAAATCTGTAGGATTAGCGCTAACGTGGGAGATGAAGGATACTAAGCAACGGCTTTTATCAGCTTTAACATGACAAAGCCCAGGACTTATCTGTATTATTGTTACCATGAGACAAAACATGAGTTTGGTTGCGGATTTGTAGTTAAAACATATGGTTTCCCGTTTCACACTGATGAGTGGAAGATCTGCTATAATTCAGATAAGAGCTGTACTTTTCAACATCAGTTTTGTTTGCGCACGGTTGGTGCACTTAAGGCAAGGACGAGCAACGATACATTTTACGAGCGCTAGGCGATTTTAATGCTAAAATTCGAAAGGAGAATATCTTTGGCCCAACAAGCGGGAAATTTAGACTTCACAGTGATTTGTTTGCTAATGGAAAGAGGCTGATAGACTTTTCAGCTGCTAAAAAACATGGTAGTTAGCAGTATCAGATTTTAAAATATCGACATTCATAAGGGCACCTGACAATCACCAGACCAATAAACAAGAAATCATATTGGTCACGTTGTGATAGATGGAAGACATTTACGAGCGTGTTGGATGCACGATCGTTCCGAGGAGCAAACATCGACTCTAATCACTACCTTGTTGAAGCAAAGGTACGTACACGCAAAAAATATATGTTAGAAATATGTTTGGATCCAAACAAATATTTGTTTGGGACTGGTTGCAATTAAATATATGTTTGGATCCAAACATAAAATATATGTTTGCAACATTTTGTAACATATCTCAATTTTATTTGTTTGGGTACCAACATATTTTTATGGTAGAACATATTTTTTACGGGTGGAGAGAGGATTTTTGTCAAAGAGAGTGACAACAGGGCTCTCGCGGATTCCGCATCAGCTGTTTTATAATAAAGAGCTGTGTGTAATAGAAGACGAAGAAGCGAAGACGGGAGAGTAAAAAAGTTTGTTTTTGGTGGGGTGTATGCGGCCAAACACGTGTGTTTCGTGCTTTGTTGTTGTTAACCAACGTAGCAAGCGAAGAGGAAAAGAAAAAAGAATGGTATGAATTATGTTGTTCTTTTTTCTTCAGTGTTCTAAATACAATCGTTGAGTAAAGACGGTAAAGTGAGTGAACAAATCAGTGTTTTGTATTTTCTTTAAGAAATTATGTCTTTTATACAATACAATACATTTTATAATTGGAATTTGTTTAATTGAATCAAAAAGGTGAGTGGAAATATTTTATTGGACAAGGAAGAAATCTCATTTAATATTGGTAATTATATCAATACATTTTTCATATACATAAATACATATGTAAATTTGAAATATGGATGTACCTATTTATTACATTATATAATCATTTGATTCCAGATCCTGATTTCCCGCTGATGATTTCAACTTTGAGGAAAATGTTTTATTATTTCATTCCGTTTCTCTTTTATTAAAGTCTGTTATGTATTTCTTTGGAATTTTTTATGTACCTATGTGTCTGTTGTTGCTTTTGTGTTTAATATTTTTAAGCATTTTAATAAACCACCACCATTTATAAATGTGTGTATATGTTAGAGACAGCCAGTGATCGCTTACTGATGCATGTGTTTTTTTTTTTGTGGCTTTTAGGTTTGTATGGTATTAAATCTAAACAAATATCAGCTCAATGAAAAGTACTGCTCACTATATGTAAACTGATGCAAACTCCATACATGGATTCCAAAGACCTCCACCAAGGAACCCATGGTATGACCAAGAGTGTTGTGCTGCTACAGAAGAGAAAAATGCGGCATATAGAGCTACTCTACAATCGGTAGCAACGCGTAGCGCACAAGAGAGGTATCAGGAGAAAAGTAACAAAGAAAAAGAAAATTTCAACAGGAAAAAAAAGGCAATGAAAAACGGGAATGTGAAAAAATTTAGATGTACAATCCGAAAATTCTATCAAATAGAAAAATATTAAACTAATGGCTTTGGTACAGGTACATCCTCCTATGGAGACTATCAAGGTAATCTGGTTACAGATAGCGTGCTCAGAATGTGGAAATAGCATGTTTCCAAACTGTTGGTATCCAATATTAACGCAGACGACGAAAATGTAACAGATCAGTCCCAAAAGATCGTAGTGAGTGTATATCGCCCGGCCAAGACTATTATTTTCTTTTTCTTGATGTTCGAGACTCACATGAAGTCAATGGGTGCCAAGGCTGAGCTGTACGGCGGATAACCCATCAATTCCACGTTTTGTCCGGTCAAACATGCGCTGGTTTCAACCGATGTGTGAGAGCTTGCATTGACATGATGCAGAATGATTCGTGTTCTCTTGTTCGTTTTTCGAATTTCTCAGGAGACTTCTGGCAAACAAATTGTAGTGTACCACTCAGAATTAACAGTCCTGCATTTCTCAAGCCGTATAATCGCCACACGGTGAGTTTTGCCGGAGAAACAGGCGACCATTTGCCTTGAAGTGCTTCTTACATGAGCAATTTTTGTTGGCTTTGGCTTGCTTTCGAAGACCTAAACGATCGATTCCTGTTTTGTTTCGGGTTTCTTAGCATAGATCCAATATTCGTCGTCTGTGACGACCTTATAAATGTCGTTTGAAGCACAGTGATAGTTTTTATTCAGTATTTCTTTGCCCCAATTCACCAGAGCTTTTTTGTGAGCGATTGTCCAATTTTGCTGGATCTAACGAGAAAAATCCATTTTGGTGGAAGAAATGCCCAAGGATCTCTCCATCTCACGTTATATAACATGGCTATCTGGCATTATCCGTTCACGCATACAAAGTCTTAATTTGATCGATGCACTCTAGCCGTGATTATCCACGTCGAAAGTTGTGAAAAATGATCAGACGAAAATGTCACTCTAAACAACACAATACATAGTCGTATGACAAACTGTCCTGACTACGTTCAGGACGTTCAGGCTAGAAACTGTCGTACTTTCAAAAAATATTTCAAATGGTAGCACTCGGTGTTGCTTAGGCAAGAAAGTTTTAGTGCAGCTCTCGTATGGGGTTTCGATTAATTTCTCCTACCCATAAGACAAATTTATGGAAAGCCCCATAGAATGACGAAAATGTAATTAAATATCAATTAAACGTTAAAATTCCCATAAACATCTGTGAACAAACGATTTGTAATTCCAAAAATCATTTGCTTTCTGAGGCAGCAAATCTCAAAATTTCAATTACATTTTTTTCCCAATTTATTTGCAAAATTTTAATGAAAATAACTATTAAAATCACAAATAAATAATTAACGAGGAAAAGAAAATATTTACTCAAGCCAACAAGTCGGATGGCCAAATAGGAAATCTCTATGGAATGAAAAAAAAAAAATGAATTATCGGCCGCATCAACACTTTACAAAATGTGTGGCCCACTGAAGCACATATTGACGTCATTTTCAAGGTTATTCTTTTGGTATTACTCAGAGAAAACGAAAATTTACACAGAAATTGGTGATGCTGAGTGAAGGCAAAACATTTTTTGTTCGTGCTTCCATGGAATAAGTAGGCCATTCGTAATTTTGGCAAGCATTTAAAAAAAACGAACTATTTTTGTTTTCTGAGACAAATTCAGTGTGGGTTGATTGGTTGTGATTGTTTTTGGTACTTACCTTGTAATCGGTCCCGGTGATTCACTAACAGCCTTTATGGATCTTCTTAAATGTCTATGGAATGTACCGAGTATAGATTCTTTGCGTTGTATTTGAACGTTTTTCTCATCGTTGTTTACACCGCCACCACCAACACTACCGCCTCCAATACCCGCATTAGCATTTAGCTTGTTAACCTCGTTGATATCTTTGCCCATTAGGGGCGCACCACTGTTTCCCTCTTCGCCCATCATGTCACTGGTTAGGGCTTCTTTGGCGGGTGTGTCGACAAAATTTGCCGTCAATGAACTATTTTCCTTAAGATTTTTGATATTTAGTTTATCGTGTCGAAGGCTATTTTCGTTTTTATTCGACATTTTAACAATCACAGCATCTTTACCACTTGTCTCCTTGTCATCGAGTAGCTTGGTCCAAGCATGCTCGCCTATATTTTCCGATTTATCAACAATCATTTTCAGCAATCAGTTTCGAAAATTGAAAAAAATCGCTCTAAGGAGGTTTCTGATATCTTTGTGCAAGGCCAGGGTTGAAATAGTTGTAGTTACAGTTGTAGTAGTAGTAGATGTTACAGATGTTGACAGTTGAAAGGGCAGGGAGTATAGGAAGAGGGGAAATATGATATAAATTATCACGTATCAGGATTCAAATTGAAGATTTCCAATAGTATTGATTTTAAAACAATCATCGAGTTTTTGTTGTTGTTGCTGTTGTTGTTGTCCTTTTATAGAAGGTTGTCTTTACTCCGTTATAACGTCAAATGACTAAAACGAAACGAAAAGTTATGACAAAAAAACACAAATTAGTCACACGCTCACTCACAGCTAAAGTACAACTAAATGGCTTAAAAGAAAAGAAATTTATTTCACTATCTCTTCAGTCATTTTTGAAGCTATCAAAAGTTCTTGCAGTAATCAGAGTATTATCTATTTTTTGGCTTGAAGTATGTTGAGTATTCAGTTAGATAGCCAATACGATTTAGAAGTTTTGTGGACTATTTTGATACATTAGCCTACCCGTCATTGTCTTTGGGGCAATTGAACTTATAATTACACTTGTTTACAAAAGAAGACGTGTGTCTTTGAACCAAAATTTTGTGTTTGTTTTATTTAGTTGTAGTAATTATCGAGATTTAAAGCGTTATTAAAGAAAATCAAGAAAATCATAAAGCGTTGATTTCTTTTTGAGTTTAGATCTCTTTAAGAGTGCTTCAACAAATCTATTGTGTTTTTTAAACATAATTTAATATTTAAACAAGTTAGAAAGTATCAGTCAACTGTGCCAACGGAAATATATCCCCAGCCTCTGACCTAAATAAAGGATGGAAACACAATACTTCTGACGTCTATGGAGGTTTTTTGCCCCGAAAAAATTTACCGTTTAACTAGGGCCGCATACAAAACATGTTGATAAAAATGTAAAAAGATTCCAGACGAGTCCTCAACCTGCTCTCCTTCTAAACTTTATGTGGAAGGTACCCGAAAGAGTGGTACGTTGTAATCGATATTTGGACATAAGTAAGTAATAATTCGATGTACTAAGTCTGTTGCAAATCGGGTTCTCCCTTCGAGAGTTATCTTACGTACTATCCAATTTAGTTGGTGCCGGTAAGCTTTTTGGAGTTTTTGGCTCATTGTCTCAGGAGGTATGAGTTTGCCCGCGAAAGAAGAACTTTTTGGAAAAAAAATTCAAAACGATCCGAGAAGAGCTGCTAAACTGCACTTTTCCCAAATATTGTGTAGGAGGTACCTGAAGGACTGGACCGATATAATTCATATTCCAACCTGATACATGACTAGATGAAATAACACGATGTGCAAAGTTTGGACTAATCAAAACTCCCTGCGACAGTTATTTTGCGGATTTGCCCATTTAAGTTGGTGCCGTCAAGGTTTCTTGGAGCTTTTAGGCCTTTATCTGAGAAAGTATGGATTGCCCTGAAAAAAATTAAAACAATGTGAGAGGATTTCTTAAACCTTACTATTTCAGAATTTTGTGTGGAAAGTACCCGAAGGAGTGGACCGATATAATCCATATTCGAACCCGATCTATGCCTGGAAGTCATATTACCATATGCAAAGTTATAAACAATTCGGTTACTCCCTTCGTGAGTTATCATGCACTCCATTTTAGCGAAAATTGTTGAACTTTTGTGGGGGAGGTACCGGAAAGAGCGCACCGACATGGCCCATCTTCGAACTTAAAGTAAGTTTGGACAAAATATTAAGAATGCCAAATGTTGGATCCGGTCGTTCGAGAGTTATCGTGCGCACGCACCAGCCAGACACACAGACGGATGGACACGACTAAATCGACCTCAAATTGTCTGAAACAGATTTCGTCCAAACATACTTGGGTCTGAATCCATTATTTCTATGGAGCACATTTTTGGTCATATCAAAGTGTATATTCCCTCTTTAGCCTAAAGTCTGAGGGTATGGGCGTAGCCAGGAATAGCTAGGGAGGGGCAGCTGCCCCCCCCCCCCCCCTCGATCCTACAAAACAGTCCATTTGTATGTATGACTCTAGAAAAGAAAATAAACTCTGGGGATGTATAAAAATATCAAAATGATCCAGTCATTCCAAAATAAAGTTCTTAGGAATATAGTAAACGCACCGTGGTACGTCAGAGACAAAGATATTCACAGAGATCTTCACGTGAAAACAGTGTATGAAGAAATATATATCATTGCCAAAAACATGACGCCAGAATTAGAGCCCATGTTAACCCAGAAGCCGTAAACCTCAATAACCCTGAAGGTGTACGACGGAGATTGAACCGGAAGAAGCCGTATGATCTTTTAGAATCCTAATCTTTTAGAATCCTAATTTTTATAATTATTGCTTTTCTTATTAAATAGCATAATTATAAGTATGTATACTATAATTATACAGAAATGAACAAAAATGCTTGTTTGTCTAATTGAACTAGTTGCAATCTTTATATATAAAACTCAATTGTCGTTTGTTGGTAATTGAATCAGTTGAAAACGGCTAGAGCGATTTGGATAATTTTTTGTGGAAATGTTAGTCATAGTCCAGTTTAGGTTTTTATGCAAAGAAAAATTGGCCACGCCCACTTCTCCGCCCACTTTTATAAATATATTATATCTACGGAACTACTCAATAGATTTTCCTGAAATTTGCAGGGAACGTAAAGTGATGGCCCCCGGTTGAAATAGGCTAAATATTTGGTTGAATTTCTGATCGGGCGGGGTACCTCCCCTATGCCCTATTTTTGTAAAAATGCAATATTTGCAACAATTACAAATGTATCGCCTTGAAAATTAATATCCGAGTCAATGGCGATTGTGTCTCCGACCTTACGTGCTTATTTGGGGCATTAAGACTGGACAACGCCCACTTTTTTAAATATGTTATATCTACGAAACTACTAAATCGATTTTCCTGAAACTTTCAGCGAATGTACAGGGTTTGTCCCCGATAAAAATAGGCTACATAGTTTTTGACTTTCGGATCGGGCGGGTACCTCCCCTATGCCCTATTTTTGTAAAAATGCAATATTTGCAACAAATACGAATGTATCGGTTTGGGAATTTATTTGCGAGTCAATGGTGATTGTGTCTCCAACCTTACGTACTTATTTTGTGACTTAAGATCCGACCACGCTCACTTTCTAATTAGGTTATATCTACAGGGGATTTTCAAGAAAATCGCGATTTGTCTAAACTTTTAAATCTTTATAAATAAGAATCAAATATCGTTCGTTGGTAATGGCATCAGTTGAGAACGGCTGGACAGATTTTCGACCTGGGTTTTTATGCAAAGAAAATTTGACCATGCCCACTTTTACGCCCAAATTTTTCAATTTTCTATTTTTATCATTTAAAAAAAACTACTGAACCTATTTTCCTGAAATTGCCAGGGAATGTACAGAGATGGTCCCCGCTTAAAATAGGCTACAAATTCAGTTGAATTTCGGAAAGGGCGGGGAACTTCCCCTATACCATACTTTTTTAAAAGTGTTATATTTACAATAATTACGAATGTATCTATTTGGAAGTTAATTTGCGAGACAATTGTGGTTGTGTCTCCGACCTTACCTACTTTTTTAGGAACCACAGACTTGACCATACCCACTTTTTAAAATATGTTACATCTACAAAACTACTGAACCGATATTCGTGAAAATGTCAGGGAATGTACAGGCATATTTTCTTGAATTTTGAAGAGGGCATATTTAAAAAAACGCCTTACCTTTATGAATAAGAATCAAATGCTATCATAACCCAACTTAGGTTTTTTATAAAGAAAAGTTTACCACGCCCCCGAAAACAGGTTACATATTTTATTGAATTCCAGAGGGGGCGGGGTACCTCCCCTATGCGATATTTAAAAAAAAACGTTATATTTGCAAAAATTATGTACGTATCGGAATAAAAATTTACGGATTAATCTACAATCTAGGTACTTCTTTGGGGCCTATAGGCCCGACCAAGCCTGTTTTTTTTTAGTATGTCAACTCCAATACTACTGAAGGGATTTCCATAAAATTTGCAGCAAAAGCTCAATGTTTGCCGTTGTTATGTGGGGTACCTTCCCCATGCCTTTCTGTTAACGCTATATGTATAAGCCAAACTTATGATTATATCGGTTTCAGCATACATTTTGGTAGGCAATGAAGTTGTGTGCACCCTTTGACCGGACCAGGCCCACTATTTTTAATATGTTATATCTTGAAAACTGATGACCACGCCCACTCTTTTCAAAACATTATCTTTCCAAAACTACTGAACCTAATTTTCAGAGAATATTTAGGAATGTCCCGTGGTCCAAAAAGCTATATATTTGTAGACGAATTTCGGGCCTATTATTTTATAATCGGTGTATTTGTTAACCCTTTCGGCCCCAATGTTGCTTATAAGCAACTTCGATTTTAACGTCGTTTTATTTAAAACTAACGGAATTTTTTCCTCAAAGAACACATTGCTTTGGCTAATTGTAGTCCTAAGAATGCAAAAATTATAAAAAATTGCCAGTTGTATCCCGATCAACAGAACTACGATGCATTATTCAGTGTGAAGTCTGGAAAATCACGGCATGTCAAAAATCGATGTGTACAGTCCAAATTATTTAAATCGTTTCTAAATCAAAATGTATGAGCTTTATGTTGAACTTTAGTTTTGATTCTTCAAAAGTAAGGTCAGAGGTATACTTCTATACGATTATAACATTTATATGTACATAATTGCACAAAATAATGAGCAAATAAGTTTTAGATAAAATGTACTGTATCTTCCGAAATAGGCGGGGTAACGCCCACCAATTTATGTTATGTCTTAGTTATGACTTATACTTTAATTCTATGTTTTTAAAGTAACTACTAATGCGAGGAAAAAAGTTCGGGGCCGAAAGGGTTAAACTTATGAGTGCATCAGGTTGCAAATTAGTTTTCGAGACAACGGTGGTTGTCCCCCGATCATGAAAAACTATATATTTACAAATGTACTTAAATGGTGAGGTTCAAAGGTCCATCAGCCATGAAAAGCTAAAACATATAGGTATATCATTTTTTTTTTACTTTTATTATTAGATCGCTTTAGGATAAAGACAGTGACATGGACGATAATAAATCCTAAAAGGCAAGAATTGGGGAAAAATCCGACAAAGTAAAACCCTTCTCGGTTTGACAATGGACCGAAGAAGTGAGGTAGAAAATACCTATTTTTAAATTAAAACTCACTACGACGGGCCAGCAACGCGGACCGGGGTCTGCTAGTCATTAAATAAATAAAAAAAATTAAAAAATTATGAATATTTCGAAAAACAAGCATTTGCCCAATTTTATTGATGTGTCAGGAAATTCGGCACATTTTT
Organism: Musca autumnalis; assembly: GCF_047663935.1. NCBI lineage: Eukaryota > Metazoa > Arthropoda > Insecta > Diptera > Muscidae > Musca > Musca autumnalis. Next base: position 97,331,840 of record NW_027411644.1, on the reverse strand, counting down.
GGCCCATTTACATAAAGCCTAATATAACATCGATATATCATAGGTGCCAACTGTCAGGACTGTCAAAACCCAAATAGAAAGACATTGCAATCCAAACACGATTAATGACATCATATAGAAAACACTGAGAACTTATTCTGATGATCAGAATTGTATATGGGATCTTTATTCACATTTTAACCGATTCCAATATAATTTGGCACTCTTCTCAAAGAACACGTTTAAAATAGTATTGCCTGTTTGGAGCATCATATACCTCAAATCGGGCGAATATACATATATGGAAGCCATATCTAAATCTGAACTGATTTCAATATAATTTGGCAAATATATTTCAAATGTTCTAAATATCAATGAAATTAGACAGATATAAAGACAGCTCAATGCATAAAATCGGACGAAGTATATGTATATTGGATCTATATCCAAATATGAAATGTGGGTTATATCAAAATATGTACTGAAAAGTCTCTATGAAAATATAGTATTCCTCCAGCGAAGACGAAATACCAAATTTCAGCTATTTCGGTTGGATATACATATGTAGTGGCTGAAACCCCCTAACCCACATAAAGCCACTGGTCGTTTAAACACCACAAAAATGGTTGCAAATTGACGTAAAACTTAGGATTTTTTTCCAAATATTTTTGTGGGTCTTTTTTTTTGCATTTTGTTATAGTATCGTCTGTTATCTGTCCGTTCACGCTGATAAAGCTCCATTTGACCTATGCATTTCCACGCAATTGACCTAAAACCCACGCTATTAAAAAAAATCGACTTTTTTGTAATTTTCAAATTTTGATGAAAAATTTAAATATGCCATAAAAGTTTAATCCTAAATGTTAGATTTATATAAAGTCAGGGATTTGTTAGGAATGTATATAACTCGGTCAAGCCATCATTCTATCCGAATATTGGCACAAAGAAACCCACCAGGACGGTTTTCAAGGTAATTCGGCTAAACCTGTTCACACGCAACACTACTTCTCTAGCAGTAGGAATAATAACGCGTCACTGCTATAAAGGGTGATCCAATTAGAGGTTCCTACTTTCTTTAAAGCAAAAAACACAGAAAAATCAAATTGAATTGGGAATGTTATTATCATTTGAAAGAACACTCGATGAAATTTATTTTTTGCAGACTGGTAACTGTCGAATGGCACGTTCTGTTTTCCCCCAAGACCGGAATCGAAGCGGCGTTACACAGTGGAAAAAAGTACCGAATTAGCGCGCCAAAAGTAAAAGTCTATGTTTTATTGTATGTTTGTCCATAAATTCGATATGAACAGCAATAAATTGACAATTTTACTTCATTTATTAATATATTTGGTAAATTTGTATTTTTACCGTAGAATGGTACCTATCGATTTTCGGTATTTTAAAGATTTCTACCACATTATCCAACCGAAACGGCTAGGATCTGGTATTTAGTCTCCGTGGGGGTTATGCATACACTCCTATAAACATTTTCGGTATAGGACCATGTTTTCATATAGCCTCCATAGACCGGTACCACCGATTTCGGTAATTTTGGAGGTTTTAGCCATATTATCCAACCGATATAGCTGAAAGTTGACATTTAGTCTTCGTTGGTGGTATAAAATATTCCAACGGAGAATTTTCGGCGCAGGTACACGCATAGATATGGCCCCCATAGAAAGGTACCGCTCTAATTACAGCATTTTTACATAAAAAATGATATTAATAAAAATAGTAATAAAATAAAATGTTGCAGTTTGTTGCAGCTAAAATTTTACAAATCAGTTAAGAACTATGTGTACTAAAAATAAAATAAAAAATCTACGCGCCATCCCGCGACACTCCTTAATAATAGCTTTAACAAAGTGCTCAATTTGGAAAAAAAATCGGATGTCACATGTTTTAAGTGTAAAATCCGAGTTGCAATAAATAACATCTTATATTCAACATTTTTTAAATCACCTGCTTCACGAAATGTTAAATTCAATAAAGCTTTAAAATTACTTTGTAAGAAGAGTGCATGCGACGATCACAAATTTACTACTAAACTATATTATGAAAACTAGTTAAAAAAATGTCAACCAAAAACGGACCGTTATTCCGCTTAGACTGATGCAAAACAAATTATTTTAAATGCCGTTGCATTCTGTGGACACCTTAGATTAATACTGCAACAATCATTTTTAAATTGGCGTATGCGATTTTTTTTACTTTTGGCGCGCTAGATCGGTATTTTTTTCCACTGTGCGTTATCCGCATACAACTTTGTAAACGTTGTAGAGGCGTAAGTTTTTCCATGATAAAATGTCAAACAGTACTAAACAAAAATAACATGAACTCGTGGCACGACTCGTGGCACTGATCCATCAAAAAAGGCTGTTGAAAAAAGCACCTCTTGTTGGATATAGATATAGAAAAAACTGTAAACCTATTCTCTAAACCTATTCTGGTTTCAAATTTCTATGTATATCCATAAAAGGTACAATGAATGTCCTTATGCATGTTACATATAAATACACAAAGACCAAAGTGTGGTGTAGGGTATAACAAGTAAAAGTAAAAACAGCATTACATCCACCATATATTATATTGAAAACAGATTTTGACCGCTTCGTTTAAATAATGTAGCTGAAACCTTATAAATACCGAAAATCAGGCAATACAATTATAGAATGGCAATATCAAAACGTGGACCCGTCCCGAGAATATGAGTTCTGCCCAATATGCGTTTAACGAAGGTAAATGGGTAGAAATAACACGTTGGGGTTGTAGATAGAAATATGGAAGGTGCCTACAAAAACGTCCACGGTGCTCTTGAACCAATTTTAAATGAAAGGTGCTTACACTTGGGAAGTTTTTCATAGAAAAAAAAATAAAAAAACCAAAAAAAATCGCCGGTCGCTTTTTAAATAAATTGCGATCAAAGTTCACATTTTCAGGGTTTCTTTAGATATTACGATTTAGCTTGGAAACCGCAAGCGCTACCGAAAAGGGATTAGAGAAAATATTCTAGCTGTGAAAATTCTCTACAAGATTGACCTTTCTGATAGGTTTTGACATTTTGTAGATATAGATGTCTCCTTATAAAACAATGTCATGTATGGTGCGTCCTAACGAATCTTAAATGAAAACCGCTTACACCTGGGAAGCTTTTGCAGATTCTGACACAGCAATGTTCATAGATGAGAAAAATCCAAAAACAAGAAAAAATTGCCGGAAGGATTTTTTCGGTTTTCGCGATTTTACTTGGAAAACGCAAGTCCTGTCGAAATGGGGTTAAAAATGTTGTAGCTGTGAAAATTCTCTAGAGGGTTGACTGTTATGTTATGCTTTCACGATTTGTTTGAAATCTGTAAGTCTTATCAAAATGGCACTGTAGAAAATTTCATAGCTGTGAAAATTCTCTACAAGATTGGCTTTCGTGACTTTTTCCTAGGCTGTACCATTTTTGAGATATATACGTTTAAGTTGGGAATTTGCAGTCATGACATTGTTTTATAAGGACACGATACAGTCAGGTCATTGTCCCAATTAGAACGTCTATGTCTAAAAAATTGTGAAATCTACGAAAGTGTCATAAAGGACAATCTTGTAGAGAATTTTCACTGCTACAACATTTTCTTCAGTTCCGTTTTGATTTGGCTTGCGGTTTCCCATCAAAATCATGAAAACCTAAAAAATGCAAAAAATGGAACTTTGACCTCGATTTATTGAAAAAGCGCTCCGGCGATTTTTTTGTTTTTTGATTTTTCTCATCTATGACCATCGTAGTTTCCGAAACCGCAAAAACATCCCAGTTGTAAGTTGTAAGCTCATTTAAAATTGATTCAAGAGCACCGTGCGTCATGTTTGAATTTATCTATAATTCACTCACAAACTAAAATGTTTCTTCGACTCTGATCAATTGAATTAAGGAAATCCTTACCAGCAAAATTATCAAATCAAACATCGGTGAGAGTTCAGTTTGCAAGCCAAGAGAGGTCTGATAGCACTGTATTCCAGCAAGAGCTGGGGATTAAGACCTCAGGTCATACATTGGATGTTAGCGACCATTCTGAAACTCTGCTATGGCCGAATGCATTGAACATCGCATCTACCCAAACAAAATAGCATTCAAAGAACGGCATCAATTCTAATCACTGGTGATTCCCAGTGCACTCCACAGGCTGCGCCAAAATGTGCTACAAAACTGCACTTCGGACCAAAGAGCTAAACTTATGGCCCAATTCCAAATATGTCACATTGCATTCCTCCAGCGAACCACATATGAATTTCTAACAACTGTACAATGATATACTCAACCTGTGACACTCAATTACCGAAATCTTCATAATAAAAAAGTCTGTATGCACATATCTGACACAGAAGCCTGGAGCCACAACGTCCCAACTCAGAGCGTTATAGAGATTTATACTGAAGACTCAAGGTGAAAACTGCAACAGGTGGAGACGTCTACAGCGATACATTCAACCTCATTTTAGCGTCTTCCAAGCCGAAATCTTCACAATCAAAAGTCTGCAAAGATGATAAACAATAGGATAAGAGACATCAATGGACAATGCTCAAAACCAAGAAACTGCGAATCATGGGTGAACTTACGATTAAATCTTTCACAACTTTCGGTGAAACTAAGGCAAAAAGTCTGATTCTCTTTGCCAAAGGTCTAAAATGGATGCAATGAGGAGAATATACCGCAATACACTACATGGCAAACCTTTTTTTCTCTTCTTAATACTCACGAATCCTCTCTCTCTCTTTCCACAATATCTACTTTCCCCAACTTCCATTTTAGCATTTTCCAGGATGAACACAACGAGTGAAGTAGCTGTCTACTACGACAACTACTCGTATATTTTTGATTGATTCTTGTAGGGTCAATGGGAATTCCAAGATTCTTATCTTGGTAGGAAGAACCGTTTCTAATTTCGGCAGAAGTACCATAAAAGAATGATTTTAATCTTACAAATTAAACACGCATAGAAGTAAATAAGGGGTGTATTAAAAATACGTACAATACAGATGGAAACGCTACCAAATGTTTGGAATATTTACATGGTGAACCATATTGAATTTGGACTATATCGGTCCAATCTTTCGAGTATCACCCACACAAAATTTCAAAATTTTTCGCACAAGTGCCATTTAAAGCAGCGACGACCACAGAAATACAACCAAAGCGAAGACATGTATGAACGTATGAGTGAAAAAAGCAACAACCACATTATGTTTCTGTTTGTTTTCATTTATTTACACTGTACGTGAGAGAGAGAAGCAAATGCAAAAACAACTCAGTGGGCGCCCTCACTATACGATCTAAGCAAAGAAGCTCGTCCCTGATTTAAAGACATGTCTCAGATCGTTTTGAATTTTTTGCAGCAGGTTGTTCCTGCGGGCACAATTACAACGATACAATTTGCTCGAGATCAAATCCATGTATATAATTGTTCCACAAACATCCCATACGGGACATGGGAGACTTCTCTCATATCAATGAGTGCACCCCGATTCATATTAGCTCCATGATATGGGACCTGCTGCAAAAAAGCCTATATCGGACAACACCTTCGAGTAGCTCTTTCACAAAGTTCAACATTTTCGCTTATGTGCAGTTTATGGATTTTCGAGAAGTGTTTGAAAATGTTTATCGAAGGTAGTACTTGTGATTCTGATTAAAACGAAACAGTTTTTTCTGGGCATGTTTTGCTTTCCGACTATGATCAGCTATATTGGCTGGTTGGCACGATAAATATCGAAAGGTGTGACTCCCAAAGTGAGACCTAGTTTCAAGATGGACAACGGCGGTGTATTGCTTCAGATACCTACTCCACATAATTTTAACAATTTAAGGCCACTTCTCCGGTCGTGTGAAAATTTTACTAGCGGATAGCCATTGTAATCACGACTACAACATTTTTTGCAAGAGGAAGACAACACCTCTTGAGATATGGTTCCCTGAATAACCCAATATTTAGCGCCACTTCTTCACACATCTCTCGCACTAAAGTTTTTGGTAGTATTTGTTACAATGTTATAATTGTATTATGTGTAAGCTGTGTTTGATTAGGGATGTCAGTGGAATAGTTGGGCCCACGGCCCCACAAACGACTTAAAATGTATTCTGCAAATGTCCAAAACTTATTTGGTCACCTTCGGAAATGATTTTTTTAATTAGAGATCTGTTTTCGGCACATTTAGGTCCAACACCACTGTTCTTGTATTTTGTACAGTCACAGGCTGAGGGTATATATGGGTGGGCAGAGCTGATAATTGTTTACATGTTTCACGAAGATTGATTAAAAAATTATATAGAAGTAGCTTATACATTTCATTCTAAGAGAAGAATTAGTCGAATTAGTCTCAAAGGCTTCCATAATGTCATCTCTTTTTGATTGTTGTTTATTTGTAAGGTCATAAAAAGACTTATTAAGCGTTTTTGCAACACTCTTCTAAGTTACAATATGTGGACGCACAGCTTCTATTGACGAAATTCAAAGACACAATTATTATTATTTTTGATTATATGCAATATTTGAAATAATTTATATAAAATAACGATTGTTTAGGTTTTTGTTTTGTAATTAATTTCCCTATTTACCGTATATTATTTTTATATTGATGCTATTCACAATGACCGTGTAACTTTCCGCGTTTTCTTTAACTTCAAAAGTCTAAGCGAGACTGTGGTGAATTTGAAAAGGAAAGGATTCCTCATTTACTATTTTTACTTATTCAAAATTCAAATTTTCTAGAACAAAAAATTAAATTTACATTTTGTTGTGGCTAATAAATTCATTTAACATTAAAATCAATCATTATGTCAGCTAATAAATCTGTCAATCATCTTCAATGTGTTACTAATTAAAATAATGAACGACATTTGTCAAGTGAAAATTTTTGGCAAATGTTAACCGAATAACAATGTCATATTGAATCCTCTTGGTGACACTTTTTATACATTTTTATTAGTCACACGGCGCCAGTTAATGTTGAATTGATATCTATCCAACCCATGATAGGTGTTCGCGTTTTTTCTCTCTGTGTATTATTCCACTTGATGTGGGGGTCATATGCTAGAGATAGGCGTTTTGATTTTTATATATGACCGTCACACTAATTGTGATAACGTTGTGTGTGGAAGGAACAGTCATGAAGTAAAGTGATATTTGCTGATGTTGTTTATAACTCTATCTGTTTTTGACGGTTCTATTCTCTTTATCTTTTTTATTTTACAGTGGGAGAGAAATACTTTTAGGCTGAGTTTTTATGACGTCAGTGTTTTATTTTTTGATTGGAGGAATTAAACTTAAATATATTTTATGACTACTCGAATCTATACCTTACTAGCTTATACTACTTTATATACCTTAAAAGTATCAAGTTAACGTCTCTTCTGATTCCCTACATCCATTTATAGAAATTATCACAGCATGTTTGTGATCATATACTATATAGTATTAGAGTGACCCACCAATTAACTTAAGTTGTCTTTAAGTAAATAAATTTCGTTTAATGTCACCTTATTTATACCGAAAATGTCATTCATTTTATCGCACATAACATTAAAGTCACTGCTATTAAAGACGATAATTTTAAACTTTTTTTTTAATTTTCACCCACTGTCCCCACTTTAGAACAAATTAGAAATTCATTATGTATTTGAGATACTGAAGAAAACAATCAAAACAACGAATGCTCTAGAATTCAGTAACATTACCATTCAATAACTTGACATTTCACTTTAATGTTCCCTTGTTCGGTTTATGGGACAGCTTTATTTTGTTTTTTTTTTTAGTACTGGTTTCCACAGGTGATTTCCACCAGTCCAGAGAAGCACTTGAAAATCAAACATACAAACAATTCGGAATCATCAATCATTGAAGCACTTAATCGAATACAAAACATGCAGTTATTTTCTAATCACCTTCAAATGGACAGATTACTGCTGAAGAGTGAAATGAATGAATGAATGCAGTTGATTTGATTTCAACTGGTATATTAATAACAAAATCAAGTGGTTTCGAGTATATTTAGATGCTGTGAATTACTATCTAGCGTTTATTAGTAGAGAGAAGTAGAATATATTCTGTGGACACTAAAAACACAAAAAAAAACATTATTATTAAACATCAATATTGAAGAATGAATCGGTATTACTATTTTTTTAATTGATAATAATTTTTGAATTAAGGAGTACACTTTTTTCTGGGCTGAACATAATCTTCTTCGGAGTCACCCGCTATAGAGTGGATGGAGTTATTTGTTATGAAGTATACGGCTTTCGGAGACATCTGATAAAAAAGGTGTGTTTAGAATACAACTGCAATAGAGTGGATAACTTTCGGAGTCATCTGCTATAGATAAGATGACTTTCGGAGTCAAATGCTATATAATAGATGTCTTTCGGATTCTTCATGTAGAGAATAGATGACGTCCGGAGTCAACTGCTATAGAGTGGATGGCTTTGGAAGTCATATATCATAAAGCAGATGGTTGACATCTGTTATGGAGTCGATGAGTTTCGGTGTCATCTGCTATAGAATAGATGACTTCCGGATCAACTGCTATAAAGTGATGGCTTTCGGAGTCATCTGTATGACTTTCGGAGTCATCTGATATAGAGTAGATGATTTTCGGAGTCATCTGCTATAGAGTTGATAACTTTCGGAGTCATCTTCTTTATAGTAGATGACTTTCGGACTCTTGTAGACAGTAGATGATATGTATGAATTTCGGATTAATCTGCTATAGAGTAGATGACTTTCGGAGTCATCTGCTATAAAGAAGATGGCTTTCGGAGGCATCTGTTGTAGAGTATATGACTTTCGGAGTCATCTGATATAGAGTAGATGATTTTCAGAGTCATCCGCTATAGAGTAGGTAACTTTCGCAGTCATCTGCTATAGAGTAAATGACTTTCGGTACTATCTGCTATACAGTTGATGGTTTCGGTGTCATCTGCTACGGAGTAGATGACTTCGGAGTCATCTGCTATAAAGAAGATGGAATTCGGAGGTATTTGTTGTAGAGTAGATGACTTTCGGAGTAATCTTCTATAGAGTAGATGATTTTTGGAGTCGTCCGCTATAGAGGTGATAACGTTCGGAGTCATCTTCTACAGAGTAGATGACTTTTGGAGTTATCTGCTATAGAGTAAGTAATTTTCGCAGTCATCTGCTAAATAGTAAATTATTTTCGGTATTATCTGCTATAAAATAGAATTTCGGTGTCATCTGCTATAGATTAGATGATTTTCGGAGTCTTTTGACTTTCGGACACTTCTGGTAGAGAGTAGATGACTTTCGGAGGCAACTGCTATAAAGTGGATGGCTTTCGGAGTCATCTGCTATAGAGTATATGACTTTCGGAGTCATCTGCTATAGCGTAGAATATTGCTTTCGGAGACATCAGTTGTAGAGTAGATGACTTTCGGAGACATCTGTTATAGAGCTGATAACTTTCGCAGTCTCTTCTATAGAGTAGATGACTTTCGGAGTCATCGGTTATAGAGTATATGACTTTCTGCTATAAAGTAGACGACTTTCGGACTCTTGTAGAGAGTAGATGACTTTCGTAGTCAATTGCTATAAAGTGGATGGCTTTCGGAGTCCTCTGTATGACTTTCGGAGTCCTCTGTATGACTTTCGGAGTCATCTGATATAGACTAGATGATTTTCAGAGTCGCTGTAGAGTAGAGTAGATGATTTTCGGAGTCATGTGCTATAGAGTATATGACTTTCTGCTATAAAGTAGATGACTTGCGGAGTCAACTGCTAAAAAGTGGATGGCTTTCGGAGTGATCTGTGTTATTTTCGGAGTCATCTGCTATAAAGAAGATGGCTCTCGGAGGCATCTGTTGTCGAGTAGATGACTTTTGGAGTCATCTGTTATAGAGTTGATAACTTTCGGTGTCATCTTCTATAGAGTAGATGACTTTCGGAGTCATCTGATATAGATCATATGACTTTCCGCTATAAAGTAGATGATTTTCGGACTCTTGTAGAGAGTAGATGCTTTTCGGAGTCAACTGCTATAAAGTGGATGGCTTTCGGAGTCATCTGTATGACTTTTGGAGTCATCTGATATAGAGTAGATGATTTTCAGTGTCATCCGCTATAGAGTAGGTAACTTTCGCAGTCATCTGCTATTGAGTAAATGACTTGCGGTATTATCTGCTATAGAGTTGATGATTTCGGTGCCATCTGCTATAAAGAAGATGACATTCGGAGGCATCTGTTGTAGAGTAGATGACTTTCGGAGTCATCTTCTATAGAGTAGATGATTTTTGGAGTCGTCTGCTATAGAGGTGATAACCTTCGGAGTCATCTGCTATAGAGTAGATGACTTTTGCAGTTATCTGCTAAAGAGTAAGTAATTTTCGCAGTCATCTGCTAAAGAGTAAATTACTTTCGGTATTATTTGCTATAGAGTAGAATTTCGGTGTCATCTGCTATAGATTAGATGATTTTCGGAGTCTTTTGACTTTTGGACACTTCTTGTAGAGAGCAGATGACTTTCGGAGTCAACTGCTATAAAGTTGATGGCTTTCGGAGTCATCTGCATGACTTTCGGAGTCATCTGATATAGAGTAGATAATTTTCGGAGTCATCTGCTATAGAGTTGATAACATTCGGAGTCAACTGCTATAGAGTATATGACTTTCTGCTATAAAGTAGATGACTTTCGGACTCTTGTAGAGAGTAGATGACTTTCGTAGTCAACTGCTATAAAGTGGATGGCTTTCGGAGTCATCTGCATGACTTTCGGTGTCATCTGCTATAGAGTAGATGACTTTCGGAGTCACCTTATACAGAGTAGATGACTTTCGGAGTCATCTGCTATAGAGTAGATGACTTTCAAACTCCAAAATACCGAAAATCGGGAGGTACCTTTCTAAGGAGGCGATATGAAGGCGTGGGCCTATATCTACAAATTTCAGGTGGAAAGTTTTATGTCCCCAGCGAAGACTATTGTATTTTTGGAGTCGTCTGCTATAGAGGTGATAACCTTCGGAGTCATCTGCTATAGAGTAGATGACTTTTGCAGTTATCTGCTAAAGAGTAAGTAATTTTCGCAGTCATCTGCTAAAGAGTAAATTACTTTCGGTATTATTTGCTATAGAGTAGAATTTCGGTGTCATCTGCTATAGATTAGATGATTTTCGGAGTCTTTTGACTTTTGGACACTTCTTGTAGAGAGCAGATGACTTTCGGAGTCAACTGCTATAAAGTTGATGGCTTTCGGAGTCATCTGCATGACTTTCGGAGTCATCTGATATAGAGTAGAAAATTTTCGGAGTCATCTGCTATTGAGTTGATAACATTCGGAGTCAACTGCTATAGAGTATATGACTTTCTGCTATAAAGTAGATGACTTTCGGACTCTTGTAGAGAGTAGATGACTTTCGTAGTCAACTGCTATAAAGTGGATGGCTTTCGGAGTCATCTGCATGACTTTCGGTGTCATCTGCTATAGAGTAGATGACTTTCGGAGTCACCTTATATAGAGTAGATGACTTTCGGAGTCATCTGCTATAGAGTAGATGACTTTCGGAGTCATCTGATATAGAGTAGATAATTTTCGGAGTCATCTGCTATAGAGTTGATAACATTCGGAGTCAACTGCTATAGAGTATATAACTTTCTGCTATAAAGTGGATGACTTTCGGGCTCTTGTAGAGAGTAGATGACTTTCGGAGTGAACTGCTATAAAGTGGGTGACTTTCGGAGTTATCTGTATGACTTTCGGAGTCATCTGCTATATAGGAGATGTCTAGATCTTCGGAGTCATCTGCTATATGGAGGTTTTCTACCCACCGTGAGTGCGGTACCGTTATATGAAGACTATATGATGCTCTGAACCTATAACGAAAAATTTAGGGTTGATAGTTTTATAACGCCAAGGAAGACTAAATAACAAAGTTCAGCCATTTCGGTGGAATATTGAGGCCACAACCTTCACAATACCGAAAATCGGAAGATACCGTTCTATGGGTCTATATAAAGACGTGGACCTATACCGAAAACTTTCAGGTGGAAAGTTTTATGCCACCATTAAAGACTAAATAGCAAATTTTAGTCATATTGGTAGGATTTGAGACCACAACCTCAAAATATCGAAACTCGGGAGGTATCGTTCTATTGGAGCTATCTGAAGACTTGGACTTATACTGACAAATTTCAGGCGGAAAGGTTTATTCCCCCAATGCAGACTAAATACCAAATTTTAGCCATGTCGGTGGGATATTGGGGCTAAAACCTTGAAAATACCGAAAATTGGGAGATACCGTTCTATGAAGACGTGGACCTGTACGTGGAGACGTGGACCTATACTATATAAATCCCGCAAATCGGGAAGTACCGTTATATGGGGGCTATATGTAGACATGAACTTACACCGACTAGTATCAGGTGGTAAGCTTAATACCCCCTACGAATACTAATTACAATATTTCATCCATTTGGGTGGGATATTGAGGCCACAAACTTCAAAATACCGAATCGGGAGGTACCGTTCGAAGGAGGCGATATGAAGGCATGGACCTATATCTACAAATTTCAGGTGGAAAGTTTTATGCCCGCATCGAAGAATAAAAACAAAATTTCAACCATTTGGGTTGGATATTGAGGCTAAACGCTACAAAATACCGAAAATCGGAAGGTACCGTTCTATGAGGGCTATATGAAAACGAGGACCGATATAGTAATTTTTAACACCAAACAGCTCTGTTGAAAAAGCTCTGTATTAAAAAATTGCGACCTGTATCTTGATTTCAAAGGACGGGCGGACAGACGGTTCATTCGTGCACCAGGAAATAATTTTTGAAAAAAAAATGTAAATGTAAAAAGGTCGAAAAGTCATAACCCTAAAATGCATACATTGAGGGGTTTTGTTGGATGTTGTTTGTTCCATGTAAATCCGGTTTCCAAACACGCACCGCTTACGACAGTTGATAAATAAAAGTACCAGCTCGTCTCTCACTCCTAAATAACGTTATTGGTCGTATCAATGGTATATAAATCCGCCCCTTAATTCAACAAACGCAACAATGATGGTGCTAGACAACTATTTTCTCCTTGTACTGCCATCACAGTAACTTCTAGTAAAAAAGAACAAACAAGTGAATGGCTTTTGAATAATTTCAAAAATCAACAATCTGCGAAATTTTGTAAAACAGTGTTGTAGAGATCATAGATTACCCCGTTGTCTTATCACATGTCGTCACATAGACAATTAATTAAAATTCACTGCCATTTTAAGAATATCTGTTGTGAAAAGGCGTTAAGTTCACGTCAATTCTTTGTGTAGATTTGTTTTCGTTACGCTTTTGTTATTTTTGCTGATTAATTGATGGCAACAAATTGTACGTCTACATTCGTTTCACACTTCAACATTATCCCAATACCATAATGCTAGTCATTTTAATCGATATCTCATTAGTTAACAACAATGTGTTAAAAACGTTACTTTTTAAAAACAATTTCAATCACACAATGGGTTAATGTTATGTTTCCCTCTCTAATTCGATAGAAGTGCCAGAACGTCACTTGCATTTATTGTTGTCGATCTCTTCCAAAAATAGTTTTTTTTTTTTGAATTAATTACCAATGACAATAATATTGTGTAATACCTGTTGTACAACACAACGCGAACAACGTTAAACACAACATTTAAAGCTTAGAATTTCAGTGTCAATGATTTTTATGACAGTTGTTTAAATATTGAAAACACGTTACAATGGAAAATGATTGTGAATTGATATTTGTATTCGAATCTATGAATAGTATTTTTGTAGTTTGGTGCTATCTGTTAACAATTGTTTTATAGTTAGATGTTTGAAGCTTGCCTCTGGGAAGTTACAGTGTAAAAATTATGTTGTATTGTTGTTTTAACCTTGACAATGTAAAAAGTTTCCATTCTGTATTTTACTTGTTAAGAGCGGGTGGAAAGATTTAAAGTTTAAACTCGTCAACAACCAAGGTCATCTGATAGATGGAAGGCACTCATCGAATATATTGGACGTACGATTGATTTATGGAGCAAACCGTGATTCAGATCATTATATTGTTTCAGCAGAGCCTACCAACCAATTACACATAGTAAATAAAGTATTAACTGATACTACGCAAAAGCTGAAAATCAGCTCAAGTTGCAAAGACAGCAGACAATGGCAGAATACTTCAACATATCCAAATGATTAATAAAAACAATCCTCGCAGATATAGCACGTTGGTTACCAGTAAATGGTAGGAAAAGAGAAAAATGAAAATTTGTATTGGAGTGCGAAAATATCGAGATGAGTGTCCCAATGTAAAACCTTAAACCAATGGCTTTGTTGCAGATACGTCATATGTTTTATGATCACTGAAAATGTGAAATTTTAGGTAGTTCGGTCAAAAAATGTAGCTAAAATCCTCAAAACACCGAAAATCGGGAGGTATCATTATGTTGGGGCTATACGAAAACGTGGACCTATGATGAAAATTGTTGATGGAGAAATTGCGTGGCCACTGGGAATCTCAAAAGTCAAGTTATAGGCATTTCGGTAAAACAATTTAGCTGAAGTCGTCAAAATACCGAAAATCGGGAGGTACCGTTATATGGGGGCTAACCAAAACGTGGGCCAATATAGCCCATCTTCGAACTTGACCCGCATTTGGGAAAAAGACACTCGGGTGCCAAAACAGACGGACATGGCTATTTTATCCTAACACTGAATTTCATCCAGATCAAGGGCGGTACCTCCAAATCTTGACTTATGGGGTAGCAAATGATTATTTCAATGCGTTACAAATGGAAAAACAAACTTAATATAAAAGTTTAACGGTAGATCCACGCATTAATATAGCCCTTAGAACTTTACCGCACCATTTTTCGTATTTCGCAGGTTCTAGCCTCACCATCCAACCGAAATGAAAAACAACCCCCACCCCCCCTGATTTTCGATATTTTGAAGGATTTAGCCATATTGTCCAACCGAAATGACTAAAATGTTGTGTTTAGCCTTCATATACATATTTCTGTGAGTTTATTAAGTACATCAAAATCTGCTTTAGAGGTGTATTTTCCATAGGCATGGGCTATATCGGTCCAGATTATACCTCCAGATTTTAGGGATTTTCTCAACCAAAAACTTGGTTGGTTGAATAGCCCCATTTAACGGTATTTTGACGTTCTTAAATAAATTTTCAAACCGAATTAGCTATAATTTGACATTAAAGGCTCCTAGCGGTCAGAAAACTTATCTACCAATAATTGTGGACATAGCTCCATGTTTTGGAATAGCCCTCATATAATGGTACCACCCGATTTTAGGTATTTTTACGTTTTATATTTTCAGACCAACTTAGCTATAATTTGCATTTAGTGTTCCAAGTTCCTTTCGCGCAAACAGTCATTTTAGTTGGTCACCATAGGATTTGTTTATGTATTGGGAGCATGGACTTGCCTGCGAATCAGAATCACGAGGACTACCCTAGATGCATATTTTAAAACAATCGTCGAAAAGCCTTTAAATTGTGCATAAACGAACATTTTAATTTTAGTTTGTGCCAAAATAAATTTTCAAACCGAATTAGTTATAATTTGGCATTTAAGGCTCCTAGCAGTCAGAAAGCTTATCTACCAAAAATTGTGGATATAGATCCATGTTTTGGAATAGCCTCCATATAATGGTACCACCTGATTTCAGGTATATTTACGTTTTATATTTTCATACCAACTTGGCTATAATTTGCATTTTGTGTTCCAATTTCCTTTCAGACAAAGCAGACATTTTAGTTGGTCACCGTAGGATTTTTGATCACTGGGCGTATGGACTTGCCTGCTGTAATCAGAATCACGAGGACTACCTTAGATGCATATTTTAAAACAATCCTCGAAAAGCCTTTAAATTGTGCATAAACGAAGTTTTTAATTTTAGTTTGTGCCAATAGGGTATTTAGAACACTTGGAACATTATCTCAGGATGTATGAACATGCTCCCCAAAAAAAACTTGCCCATGAAAAAACTAATACCGTCGCTCGGATAAGCTTTAACAAAAATTCAAAACGATTCCAAAGCAAACCATAAACTGCTTTGTTTTAATTTTGTTTGGGAGTTACCGGAAGGACTGGTAGAAATACTGACTGACTGGTAGAAATATTACGACGTGCAAAGTATGAAGCAAATCGGTTTCTCCGAGAGTTTTCGTGCGCACCATTTAATCGAAAAACGTGAACTTTTGTTGGGGAGGTACCCGAATGAATGGACCGGACTATATTGAACTTAAACTTAGTTTACGGAAAATACTACGAGGCCCAAAATTTGGACTCAGTCGGTTGATCCGTTCGAGAGTTATCGTGCGCTCCAGCCAAGCACCCACTAAAAATGCATGTAATTACGGGCATTCGTATTGCAATTGTAAACCGAAATTTTGCGTTTTCACAACGTATAAAATTTATTTTCGATCATTGCAAGTACCATATTTCATGTTTTCAAATGACTGGATCCCGTTTAGAGTATGGAGGTAGAAGCTCCGGATAAATCTTATGTCGAGGAAGTCACATCGGAACTTGGCTTCTAGCATAGCCTAGCCTGAGTTCGGCTTCAACGACGGATATTTCCAAATAACAAAATACCATAAAATGCGACTACATATCCTCAATGATTTCACTCGGTAAAATATCGTATCTAACGTAAGACAGAATTACGGCGACATGTCAGCATACAAAATGCTAACGTTTTTGTTAAAAAAAATCATTATTAATTTCTTAAAAACGATTAAAACCTTTCTCAAAATTCATTGGGTGGAGCAATAACCCTATCTTTGAAATGCAATTCATATTGTCAAATTCCTCCTGCCCTAACACACACACACTCCAGGAAACAAAGTGCAAATGCCATTCCGATGAAAGATGTTGGCAATAAATAAAAACTCTACCTGAGGTAAATGGAATCATAACATGCGATTCAATCTAAATGAGTCTGACGTTTTTCAAAAGCATAAATAAATGAATGGTTGTTTGTGTACGCCAATATGTATTTAATAAAACCACTTTTTATTGTACAGATTTTTGCAATCACAATTCTTTCTTTATTCCCGACCAGAAGAAAAGAATTTAATTAATTTATTAAATTAAATATATTTACCAGCAGATAACAGTTACAATCAGAGTTCATTAAAATCAGTGTGTGTAGTAAAAAAAAGTCCCCAGTTTCACATACAAACGTCAGTCAGTTGTATTAAATGTATATCAACTAAAGAATAAAATGACAATCAAGAATAAAAATACAATATTTATTCGTTGATAATAAACAGAGTAAACTATTTTACTTTCTTTTATTCTTTATTCATCAAATGGAGGGCAGTTTGCAGTTACTGCCATTGTTTGATTAACTGAAATCAAAGTTGAACATTGAGGTGGGAATGCGAATGGTCGGTCATTCTGTGTATGCTGGTTGATATTTGCATTCAAAAAGGTGAAGTCCAAAAGATTGTGACAAAAACTAGAACGAATCTAAAGTAATGTATTAGCACATATCGCTCCTATTCAACAAAAGGATGGTAACTCAAAATAGCAAAAACAACGTCGCATAGACATCGCTAAGGTGCTGTTGAACATCAACAACAGCGATCCAGATTACCTCGACAAGTAAGAACGACGTTAAGTTCTACCGGGAAGACTTTTTATACCTTCCGCCACGAACTTTATTGAATTACATATGAACAATTAGTAACTACGAAGCTCTTCATCTACGTTAAGTCTAAATTCTTGAAGGAGAATAATATTTTAACTTTATACCGACAAATTTCTATGTGGAGGTTTTCTACCCACCGTGAGTGCGGTTCTATGGGGGCTATATGAAGTCCTATATCCAATACTGCAATACAGGAAATTCGATGGATGGGGAAAAGCGTCACAACAACATCTAAAGTTGACGCACTGGTACATCTTCCTGTAGAGACCACCAAGGTAATTTGGTAACTGATACAGATAGTGTGCTCAGGATATGGCAAGATCATTTTTCCAAAGTGTTGGTATCCAATAGTAGCGAAGACAACGAAGATACCACAGATCCAATCCCAGAAGATGGTATTGAATGTATACCACCTAGGCATGACGAGGTAAAGTCAGCAATAAACCGGCTAAAGAATAATGATTTTGAACAGAAGGCGACACGCTGATAAGGTGTATGCAACAGCCAGTTAGCACCATCTGGCAGGAAGAACGAGTACCAGACGATTGGAACCTGAGCATCCTGTGCCCTGTCCACAAGAAAGGAGATAAGACTGTATGCTCTAACTATAGAGGCAGAAGTCGTCTCTCTATTGCCTACAAGATAGTGTCAGGGATATTATGCGAAAGACTAAAGCCTATGGTCAACGAAATAGTTGTGCCATACCAATGCGGCTTTAGACCTGTCAAGTCCACCATTAACTAGATATTTACCCTACGGCAAGTCCTGAAGAAGAAACAAGAGATGCAGATCGGCACCTACCACCTTTTTGTCGATTATAAAGCAGCCTTCGACAGCCCCCTAAGTTCAAAGGTATTCCAAGCCATGTCTGAATTTGGTATCCCCTCAAAGCTCATTCGGCTTTGCAAGATGACTTTAACTGATACTAGGTCCGCAGTTAAAATAGGAAAGAACCTCTCCAAACAATTCAGTACCAAAAGAGGTTTCAGACAAGGAGACAGCATTTCGTGTGACCTGTTCAACATTCAGCTGGAAAAGATTATACGAGATGCAATGGTCAAAAGAAATGGCACAATATACACCGATAAACACATGTTACTTGCTTATGCTGATGACATTGACATCATGGGACGATCAATAAAGGAAGTAACTGATACCTTTAAGAAGGTCGGAGGAGAATCAGCAAAAGTGGGTCTGGCGGTAAACGGCGAAAAGACAAAGTTGATGGTAGGACCAATAGTGGAAGTTGGTTCCTATAATTTTGAGATAGTAAAAGACTTCGTCCAACTCACAAAGACCAAATACCAAACTTCAGCCACTTCGTTGTTATAAGGAGGCTAAACTTTTCAAAATCCCGAAAATCGGGAGGTACAGTCCTATGAGGGCTTAATAATTTTCAATACAAAACTTCCTGGGACTAGTAGAAACTTCATATAAAATTATAAAGCTCTATAATAAAAATTGCGACATGTACCTTCATTTCAAAATGTCATAACTGGGGACCAAAGCCCAATAATCCCAATGGAAACATCCAGAGAATACCGAAAAAGAGCACGTCAAGTTCAAGAGCACGAAAATCCGGAGTTACTCTTCCGTGAGGGCTATATGAAAAGGTGGATTTATACTGATAATTCCCTTCTGGAAGAAGAAGAGCCATTCTTTACCAAAACGTGGACCGATATAGCCCACTTCCAATACCAAACATCTCAGAAGTAGTACATGTATACCAAATTATAAAGCTCTGGATACGGACGGATGATATGGTTATATCAATTTACAATCTTTATGTTGCTCGAGAATATATACTTTATAGGGTATCCGACGAATATTTCGACACGGTGCTCTTGAATCAAATTTAAATGGAAGGTGCTTACACCTGGGAAGTTTTTGCGGATTCTGAAACTACAATGTTCATAGATGAGAAAAATCAAAAAACTAAAAAAATCGCCCGAGCGCTTTTTAAATAAATCGCGATTCAAGTTGACATTTTTAGGGGTTGTTTAGGTTTTTGCGATCTTGCTTGAAAACCGCAAGTTCTATCAAAATGGAAATAAAGAAAATATTGTAGCTATCAAAATTCTCTACAAGATTGACCTTAATGATATTTTCGTAGGTTTTACAACTTTTAAGATATAGAAGTTGAAATTGGGACAATTCAAATTCAATTCTATTCTGTATCGTCTCCTTATAAAACAATGTCATGACTGCGATTTCCCAACTTAAACTTATATATCTAAAAAAGTGGTACAACCTAGGAAAAATTACATAAGCCAGTCTTGTAGAGAATTTTTACAGCTATAAGATTTTCTCAGGTCCCATGCTGATAAGACTTGCCGTATTCAAGCAAAATCGCGAAAGCCTAACAAAAAAACCTAAAAATGTAAACTGAGCTTCTTTATCTCAAAAATGGTACAGCCTGAGAACAAGTCATAAACGTCAATCTTCTAGAGAATTTTCACAGCTACAACATTTTCTTTAGCCCCATTTCGATTGGACTTGCGGTTTCCACGCAAAATCGTGAAAACCAAAAAACACCTTAAAATGTGAATTTTGACCGCGATTTATTTAAAAATCTCTACAGCGATTTTTTCTTGTTTTTGGATTTTTCTCATCTATGAACATTGCTGTTTCAGAATTCACAAAAACTTCCCCTGTGTACGCGGTTTTCATAAAAATTTAGTTAAGGCGCACACTTCAAGGCATTGTCTTATAAGGGGGCGCAGTCAATCCATTGTCCTAATTTGAACTTCTATATCTCAATAACGTTAAAAACTACGAAGATATCATAAAAATCAGTCTTGTAGAGAATATTCATAGCTACAACATTTTCTTTAGTCCCATTTTAATGAGACTTGCAGTTTCGAAGCAAAACCGTGAAAACCTAAAAACCCTTAAAAATGTCAACTTGAATCGCGATTTATTTAAAAAGCGCTCCGGCGATTTTTTTTAGTTTTTTGATTTTTCTCATCTATGAACATTGTAGTTTCAGAATCCGCAAAATCTTCCCAGGTGTAAGCACCTTCCATTTAAATTTGATTCAAGAGCACCGTGTCGATGTGTTACAAAAGGAAAAACTAAGTTAATTATACCCTCGATATTATGGTGGAGGGTATAAAAACAATGAAATCAACATGTGTTTCCGAGAAATAACTCTCTTTTTATGCCATCAGCATTTCTGCTAACGAGGGTATATACACTTTCATACGGGCAAAATGTGCCTCATCGAAATAACGGACCCCAAGTATGTTTGGGCGAAATGTGTTTCAGACAATTTGGAGTTGATTTGGCCATGTCTGTCTGTCTGGCTGGCTGGAGCGCACTATAACTCTGGAACGGATGAACCGATTCGGTTCAAAATTTGGCTTTCATAATATTTTGTCCAAACTTAGTTTAAGTTCGAAGATGGGTTATATCTGTCCATTCCTTCCGGTACACCCCCCACAAAAGTTCGGAAATGATCGGAAAATTTGAGCGCACTATAACTCTCGAAGTAAGTAACCGATTTTATCTATACTTTGCACATCGTGAAATTTCTACCAGACTTAGCTGAGGTTCAAATGTGGACTCCATCGGCTCACTCCTTCGGGTACCTCCCACACAAAATGTTTAGTTTAGTACCTGTTCACGAATCGGTTTGATTTTTGTTGTAACAACTTGTATTTACTGCCCCCATATAACGGTATAGGTTTCATCAGGGGCAAGTCCATAATTCCTGAGAAAATAGCCTCAAAGGTACAAAAAAGCCATATGACACAGTGGGTAGTGCTTGGAGCGCAAGATAACTCTCGAACGGATCTGCCGATTCGGTCCACAATTTGGTCTTCGTAATATTTTGTGCAATCTTAGTTTAAGTTCGAAGATAAGCCATATCGGTTAACTCCTTCAGGTACGTCTCGAAGAAATGTTATCGGATTATCCCTTCGATAGTTATGGTGCGCACCATTTTATCTAACAATTTTGAACTTTTTGAGGTAGGTTTCGTCTTGTTTGCCACCGTTGTGCAATGGTATGCACACCCGCCTTGCACGCTAAAGGTCGTGGGTTCGATTCCCAGGCCAGGCAACTTCAAATTTTCAACGGTGGCAAAATACCCCTCAGTGATGTTGGCGACATTTCCTGAGTATTTCAGCCATGTAAAAACTTCTCTACAAGTGGTGTCCTTAGGACACGCCGTTCGGACTCGGCAATAAAGAGTAGGTCCCATAACATTGAGCTAATATGAATCGGGGTGCACTCATTGATATGAGAGAAGTCTCCCCTGTCCCGTCTGGGATGTTTGTGGAACAAATATCGTCTTTTTTAAGTTTGGGCAAAATATTATGAGGTGTACAATTTCGACCACATCACTTGATCCGATTTGAGAGATATCGTAATATGAAATATGCACTCATTGTGCACCCCGACTTATATTAGCTCAATGCTATGGGACCTACTGTTTTTAACGCCGAGTCCGAACGGACTCACAGTCTATGTACCCTCAGAAGCTTAATGACACCTCGTTAGCACCTCGCTTTATCGAAATAATGGTTTTAGACCCCAAGTATGTTTGGACGAAATCCGTTTCAGACGATTTGGAGTCGATTTAGCAATGTCTGAGAAAATGGCCCGAAAACTGTAAAACACCCCTATGATACCATGAGTAATGGCTCGGGAACGGTCCAGCCGATTCGGTCCAAAATTTGGCCTTGGTAATATTTTGTCCAAACTTAGTATAAGTTCGAAAACGGAAAATACCGGACAACACTTGCCGGTACTTAACCCCCTCATGTCAGTAAAATGGCTGAACGGAGCAACCTATTTGGTCCAAACCTTGGACATCCTAATATTTTCTCCTTAGGGTACCTCTCTTACAAAAGTTAAATATTTTTTAATGCTTAGTTTAGGATCTGTTCGAAGATCCTTTGAAAAAGTATACTGATGCTATTCCTTGTAGTCTTGTTTACGGCGGTATTATTTTTTTCATTGGCAAATCCATGATTCTTGACTTAGCGGTCCAAAACCTGTAAGTTATACGGTGACCAACTAAAATGACTGGAGTGTGCGCTATCTATAGAAAAGAAATGACTCCCAAAATAAAACCCTCTTCCAAAATGACATAGTCCATTATTCATTCCTTCAATTAAATAGTTTTTCTTTGGCAAGTTCATAAGTCCAAAGGGCCACAAAATCCTAAATACGAGTAAATAATTATTGGGGAAAAGGATTTTTGTTGCGTAGTCGGTATTCGATTCTATATTGTCCATAGATGAAAGTTTCAATTCACACAGGCTGAGGGTATATCTCTATCGGCAAAGCCGACTGATACGTATTTACTTAATTAATTAGGCATTGCACCCTTCCCGAGAATGTTTCGAATAATCATTGCACAGTCTAACAAAAATCGAAATTATTTCCGCTGGGTATACATATACATTAGGCCGACCCTAGAGAACCAAAAAAAAAATTGTGGAACTCCAACACAACAAAAATTTATCGGTTAACGATAACCCGTGTCCCCTAACCGATCTGCAGGCCACAATTATTTTCCAATCTACGAAAAAATACCAGTTCAAAAATGTATGATATTGCTCCAATGCGCATATATAAACAATTATAGGTAATTTTTACCCTATAGCATAGCTTATATCAACATCGGGTCCGATTTTCATAATTTTTTGTAGAATTCGTTTTTTAGCCACAACATTGAACTGGTAAAGTTTTTTCATCGATTGGACCATAAATTCGACCTTTGGAGGATTTTTGTAAAAATGTGACTTTGGTCCTATACAAATTACTATGGATACAAAGATCGCTCAGGTATAGCCGATAGCCATACTATTATTGCTTTTTTTGGTTCATTGTTATTGCCTTATTATAAATTGTCAACACTTTACCATGGCTCAAAGTGAGTACACTTGGGTTAATCCTTTTTCCCAATTGTCATTTGCTTTGTTTGCTATACCAAACAGATTAAATGACAAGGCATATTTTCATACTTCTTATCAGTTAAAATTTTTTGAATCACAATAAAATCTTCACATTCACGTGTACATACGTATATATTTTTTTAATTATTTTCTAAAATGTTCTTTTGTTTGTGGATTTGTTTTCCACTCTTTTCTGTTATGTATAAACACAGATTAAATAATATACGATTTTGCATTTAAACTAAATTTTAATTTACTTTATCTTATTTGTTTCAATCACTACTGTCGTTGTTGCTGTTGTTGTCATTCAAAATGTATAGCACAATATTTTAATTAGATTCAGAATTTATACACAGATTTTCACACTTTTTTGTTATACCTTTTTTGTTGAATAACTTATCCTCGTATTATATGTTGTTGTTGTTTTTTTTTTCAGTAACTATTTTTGTTTTTTGTTATTGCACCAAATTCAAGTTTCAGTTTTAAACTGAAACACTATTAATTTTACACGATTATTGACAACGAATTAGCTACCGTAAAAAGCCGCCGATACGCCAACACCGTGTTTATTTGTCGTGCGTAATTTTTGAGTAATTGCAGTGTTATTGGTTGCAATGCACTGCACAATTGCCAATTTTGGGTCACAGCAATCAATTTTTTTTTTAATTTTTTCTTATACAGATTTAAATATTTATTATTTTATGTTGTGGTTTTTGATCTTGTTGTTGTTGCACCGTGTCGCGTCACCTTATATTTATAAACAAATTAAACCACCTTTAAACAAATGTTTCGATTTCTTTTAAAACATCAAACACCAACACCAATTCTTTCCAAAAACAACATTACAGAGAAGCAAATCTCAGTGGAACAACAAGAAAATTAAAAAAAAAATCGAAAAAAACACGCTTTGAATATTTATTTATAATGGACAAACTTTGGGATGCTTGTTTTGTTTTGATTTAATTTTTTGTTTTATATTTATTTTCTTTGGAATAAAAAATAAACATAAATTCGTCTTTCGTTTTGGAGCGATGCCAAATAAGAACCGCCGGTACGGTTGCCTTTCTGTTTGAGACTACGGCTATGACTGACTGGCTGGCTGGCTGCTTAGATGATTGAAGCACTGAATTGTTGCGGCTGTTTGGTTGGACGCAACGCATTTGGAGCTGCTGTTGTTCTCCGTTTTGTTTATTTTGCTTTGAGGGTGGTGATGGTGGTGCTGGATGTTTGATTGGGGCCTGATGATGTTCGTTTAGTTACTTGGTCGAACGAATGCGCCAAAACCGAAACGTTCAGCAACAGTTCCACTGGCAACAAAAACATCATCATCCTTAGCAACATCGATACTCATTATTATCATAAAGTATATAATCATCATCATTATTATTCTCTGTCGTAATAATCATCAACGAAGCAGCAACAGTTGCCGCAAAACAACTTGTCTTCTTCACCATCCTCCAATCTATTAAACGACTCTCTGCTAGTCTGATTATGGAATCAAATTCTTCTCTGTTGCTCATTTCCTATTCATAATGACTGATAAGGCTAATGATAAAGATGTTGATGATGATGACGTCGCCGACATTCCCATATGGCCATAATTGTTCTGACAATAATTATGTTACCTCTATGAACCTGGCTAAGCGTATTCACAAAAATATCTACATATATTTATTTTATCTTGACATTGGAACGGGGAAAATACAAATTAGTGCTGCTCTTATCAATAGTGCAACTGGCTGTTTTGAGCACATCCACATACCGAATTGAAAATATGTAAATGATTTATGTATCTCAGAAAAAATAAAAGATAATAGAAGAAAATGTCAAGGAAAATTTTTGAATTATTCTAAGAAGTGTTTTGAAAAGAAAATTAATAAACAAATAAGAATAGCGTTTAGTTCGGCTGGGCCGAACTTTTTATAAGTAAAATGGAACAATTAGTTTCCATGCGTCACGTCAAGGCTTATTCATAGAAAAAGTGGAATCTGCTAACTGGAGTATAGCATATATCTTTTAAACATGGTTTAATACCAATGAGACATCGATGTTTTATAGCCTTTCAGAATCGACCAACCATTCTCAGCGCGAAAAATACGTAGCCCCAACGATTACTAAATACCACATCAGCCATTTCGGTTAAATAATGTGGCTTCTGGAATATTTTATACCCCCATGGAAAACTAAATACAAAATTACAGCCATTTCGCCGAGATATTGAAGCCACAACCTTCAAAATACAGAAAATGGGGAGGTGCCGTTCTGTGGGGGCTATATGAAGGCGTGGACTTATACCGACAAATTTCCGATGGAAATTTTAATACCACAACGAAGATTAAATACCAAATTTCAGCAATTTCGGTGGGATATTGAGGCCACAACTTTCAAAATACAGAACATCGGGATGTACTGTTCTATGGGGGCTATATGAAGGTGTGGACCTATAGGGACAAATTACAGGTGGAAAGTTTTATGCCACCAACAAAGACTAAATACCAAGTTTCAGCCATTTCGGTGGGATATTGAGGCCACAACTTTCAAAATACAGAAAATCGGGACGTACCGTTCTATGGGGGCTATATGAAGGCGTCGACATATACAGACACATTTCAGGTGGAACGTTTTGTACCCCCCAACCGAATCTAAATACCAAATTTCAGCCATTTCGCCGTGATATTGAGGCTAAAACCTTCAAATATCGAAAATCGGAGGTACCGTGCTATGGGGGTATATGAAGGCGTGTGACTATACCGACAAACTCAAAGTTCTACGTCCCCAAGGAAGACTAAATACAAAATTTCAGCTATTTTGGTGGGATATTGAGGCCACAATCTTCAATATACCGAAAACCGGGAGGTACGGTTTCGACAAAATTCAGATGAAAAGTTTTATACCTCCAACGAAGACTAAATACGACATTAAGTTATAGTGAGGCTAAAACCTTCATAATACCGAAAATCGGGAGGTTCCGTTCTATGGGGGCTATATCAAAACGTGGGGTACATCCCCATTTTCAATACCAAACATCCTAGGAGTAATATAAACTTCTATACAAAATTATAAAACACTATCTTAAAAATTGCGACCTGTATCTTGATTTCAGCAGACAGACGGTCTAGTCGACTTTTTTTGCTCAGTACAATCACAGGAAACAGAAACGCGAAGGGCCCAATAAGTTGTTCAAATCGCCCTACCCTATTATGAGTACTTAAAATCACAATTTTTGTAATTTCATCGACCTTTTTATTGGTTTTAAAAATGAAATATTTTTGAGCTTAAGGACAACAAACATAACACCTCAAGGTATTTAAAATGTTGCACTTCGTTAACTTCCCTGTAGGAAGTCTGTGTCCATAATATGGATGTGTTACAAACGGAATGACAAAGTTAATTATACACAACTTTGTCATTCCGTTTGTAACACATCGATATATTCGTCGGAGACCCTATAAAGTATATATATTCATGATCAGCATAAAATTTTAAGTCGAAATAGCCATGTCCATCTGTCCGTCTGTTAAAACCAATATACAGCTCGCAATTTCAGCCCACGTATGGATATAGACACCCCATAGAATGGTCCATCCCGATTTTCGCTAGTTTTAATGTTTAAGCCTCATATTATCTCCGATATCGCAGAAGGTTGGTATTCAGTCCTTTTTGAGGCTGCAAAACTATTCCTGAGAAAATTTGCAGTACAGATCTACAGTGCCTAACAATTTTTGGTAATTTTAATAGTTTTAACCTTAACCGAAATGTCTAAAATTTGGCATTAAGTCTTCCTTTGGGGCTACAAAATATTCCCCCCAGAAATTTAGTATGGAAAGGTCCACCTTTTAATATTGCATTTATAGAACCGTACTTTAGATCGAAAATATATGACTCCCAAAATATGATCCACTCCGCAACACATTTGAGTTTTAATCCAAATATATATTTTTGTCGGCAAGTTCATAACTCCAAAAAGGGCCACAACATCTGAACACCCTCGAATACATAAATATTGGGAAACAATTTTTGGTTGCGTAGCCGGTATTCGGTTCGATATTGTCAACAGTGCAAGTTCCAATTCTCACATGCTGAGGATAAATCTCAGTCGGCAAAGACGTCCTTTTTTATACCCTCCACCATAGTATGGAGGGTATATTAAGTTTGTTTTTCCGTTTGTAACGCATTGAAATACTCATTTGCGACCATATAAAGTATATATATTCTTGATCAGGGTAAAATTCTGAGTCGATCTGTGCACGTCCGTCCGTCCGTCCGTCTGTGGTAATCACTCTAGCATCCACAAAAATGGATATAGAACGCTGAAATTTTGGGAAAATGCGTCTTTTGTTTGCAGGCAGGTCAAGTTCGATGATGGGCTATATCGGTCCACGTTTTGGTATAGCCCCCATATAACGGTACCCCCCGATTTACGGTATTTTGCCGTTTTTAGCTACATTTTCAGACCGATTTAGCTATAATTTGACATTTAGGGTTCTTAAGTGTCAATAAACTTTTATAACAAAAGTTGTGGACATAGGTCCACGTTTTGGTATAGCCCCATATAACGGTACCCCCCCGATTTACGGTATTTTGATGTTTTTAGCTACATTTTCAGAGCGATGTAGCTATAATTTGACATTTAGGGTTCTTAAGTGTCAATAAGCTTATATAACAAAAGTTGTGGACATAGGTCCACGTTTTGGTATAGCCCCCATATAACGGTACCCCCCGATTTACGGTATTTTGCCGTTTTTAGCTACATTTTCAGACCGATTTAGCTATAATTTGACATTTAGGGTTCTTAAGTGTCAATAAACTTTTATAACAAAAGTTGTGGACATAGGTCCACGTTTTGGTATAGCCCCATATAACGGTACCCCCCGATTTACGGTATTTTGATGTTTTTAGCTACATTTTCAGAGCGATGTAGCTATAATTTGACATTTAGGGTTCTTAAGTGTCAATAAGCTTATATAACAAAAGTTGTGGACATAGGTCCACGTTTTGGTATAGCCCCCATATAACGGTACGGTACCCCGATTTACGGCATTTCGAAGTTTTTAGATACATTTTCAGACCGAGGTAGCTATAATTTGACATTTAGGGTTCTTAAGTGTCAATAAACTTATTTAACAAAAGTTATGGACATAGGTCCACGTTTTGGTATAGCCCCCATATACGTATAGTATAGCCCCCGTATTGTATAGCCCCCGATTTACGGTATTTTGCCGTTTGTAGCTACATTTTCAGACCGATTTAGCTATAATTTGACATTTAGGGTTCTTAAGTGTCAATAAACTTATATAACACAAGTTGTGGACATAGGTCCACGTTTTGGTATAGCCCTCATATAACGGTACCCCCGATTTACGGTATTTTGACGATTTAAGTCGCATTTCTAAACCGAATTAGCTATAATTTGATATTTAGAGCTCTTAGTGACCAAAAAACTTATATTCGAAAAAAATATGAACATAGGTACATGCTTTGGTATAGCCCCATAAAACGGTACCTATTGATTTTCGGAATTTTGCCATTTTTATCTACAAGTGTTAACCGAATTAGCTGTAATTTGAACATTTGGCATTTGAAGTTATTAGTGGTCACCACACCTCTCCACCAAAATTGTCTGAAATTTTGCGAAAATGCGTCTTTTGTTTGCAGGCAGGTCAAGTTCGATGATGGGCTATATCGGTCCACGTTTTGGTATAGCCCCCATATAACGGAACCCCCGATTTACGGTATTTTGACTTTTTTAGCTACATTATCAGACCGATGTAGCTATAATTTGACATTTAGGGTTCTTAAGTGTCAATAAACTTATATAACAAAAGTTGTGGACATAGGTCCTCGTTTTGGTATAGCCCCCATATAACGGTACCCCCCGATTTACGGTATTTTGACGTTTTTAGCTACATTATCAGACCGATGTAGCTATAATTTGACATTTAGGGTTCTTAAGTGTCAATAAACTTATATAACAAAATTTGTGGACATAGGTCCACGTTTTGGTATAGCCCCCATATAACGGTACCCCCGATTTATGACATTTTGACGTTTTTAGTTACATTTACACACCGATTTAGCTATAAATTGACATTTAGGGTTCTTAAACTTATATCACTAGTGGACATAGGTCCATGTTTTGGAATAGCCCCCATATAACGTTACCACCCGATTTCAGGTATTTTTAAATTCACATTTCTAGACCGAATTAGCTATAATTTGATATTTAGGGTTCTTAGTGACCAAAAAACTTATATTCGAAATAATTATGAACGTAGGTCCATGTTTTGGTATAGCCTCATATAACGGTACCTCGGTATAACGGATTTCGGTATCCCAATATAACGGATTTTCGGTATTTTTAGAATTTTACCTACAAGTTTTAACCGAATTATCTGTAATTTGAACATTTGACATTTGAAATTCTTAGTGGTCACCACACCTCTCCACCAAAAATTGTCAAGAAAGGTCGATGTATTGATAAAGCTCCCATGTAAAAGTAACTCCCGATTTTCAGTAATTTGATGATTTTAACTACAATATTAAACCGAACTAGCAGTAATTTGACATTTGAAGTTCTTAGTGGTCACAACATCTCTCCATAAAAAATTGTCAACATAGGTCCATGTTCGGATATAGCTCCCATATAGCGGTACCTCCCAATTTTCAGTAATTGGCAATTTTAGATAACCGAACTAACTGTAATTTGACATTTGAAGGTTGTAGTGGTCACCACACATCTGCATCAACAATTTTCAACATAGCCCCAATA
Source organism: Musca autumnalis (assembly GCF_047663935.1). Lineage (NCBI taxonomy): Eukaryota > Metazoa > Arthropoda > Insecta > Diptera > Muscidae > Musca > Musca autumnalis. Next base: position 97,301,509 of record NW_027411644.1, on the reverse strand, counting down.
TGACGATACTTCCCGATTTTCGGTACTTTGAGGTTTTTACTTAAAATGTTTAACCGAACGTAGGTCCATGTTTTGGTATAGCCCCAAAACAAACCTCCCGATTTTCCGTACCTTAGCTTTATTTTTTGGACTAACTTTCTGTAATTTGAAATTTAAATGCCAACAAAAATTGTTCATTTAAGTTCATATTTTCATATAGCCCACGTACATCCGAACTAGCTGTTAATGACATTTGAAGTTCCCACGTTATGTACCGATTTTCGGTATTTTGAGGATTCTAGCTACAATTTTTAACCGAATTAGGAGTTATTTGACATTAAAGGCTCCCATCAAAAACTGTCAACATAGGTCCATGTTTTATTATAACCCCTATATAACGGTACCTCCCAATTTCTAGCCCACCAAAAATTGTCAACATACATAGTTAGATATATACACCATAAAAAAGGGGCTACCGAATGAAACATTTTATGTACATTATCTGACATTTTAACGTACCTACTTAAAGTTGGGGACAGGAATGAAAACTAATTATTCCATTTTAGTTCAGAATATTTTATGGTGGAGGGTATGAAAAGTTCGGCCCGGCCAAACTTAACGCTTTTTACTTGTTACTTGTTCCATTTTACTTCAATAAAACTCGTGTAAAGTTTGACCTGGATGAACTTAATGCCGTTCTTACTTGTTTATTTCTTCATGCAAAATTGTCGGAAACTTCTTAAAAACGAGTAAAAAAGTATCAGCCGCCTTTGTCGACAGAGATATACCCTCAGCCTATGTGAATTGAAACTTTCATCTACGGATAGATCGAATGTATTTAGGGTCTTTTCAGAATTTTGTAGCTCTTTTTGGACATTTGAACTTGCCGACAAAAAATATTCATTAGAATTGAGGTTCAAACGTGTTGCGGAGGAGGTACTTGAAGGAATGGAGCAAGCATAGTCCATTATGGAAGTGGATATCGCATCCACTAGTGATTTCAGTGGGTCATCGTATAACTTCTGGAACAGTATGCCAGGTAGCATGGACTTGTCCACGGAAAACATAATATCGCTGTAAACAGGATGACAACGAACTACATCGGTATACATTTCCAAAGGATTTTCGAACAGACCCTAAACTGCACTTAGACACAAATGTTGAACTTTTGTGGGGGAGGTTCCCCAAGGAGAGGTTCCCCAAGAGGTTCCCTATTAGGAGACCCAAAGTTTGGACCGAATTGGTTGCCCAGTTCAAGGGATATCGTGCATAGCATTTTAGTGACATTTTTTAAAAATTGGGGGAAGTACCGGAAGTTGAAAAAGCACTTTTGTACCTAGTTATTGAATTTGGTTACACTGAACAGTGCGGGGAAGTGCACCAAATTAAAAACGGTAATTTTGTATGGACAAAGTCTACTGATTTATTGTTCTTTATACCTTCTATGGAGGGTATAATTTAATTTGTAATTCCGTCTTTAACACAACGTAATATTGATCAGAGACCTTATAAAGTATATATGTATATTCTTGATCTGTATACAGCGGAATCCTATGCAAACCAAAAAACACCAAAAATGCTGTAACTCATCTATTTTTCAACCGATTTTATTGGCTTTCCCCATTTTGTAAAGCTAACTAAATTTCCTTCTTGATAGAGGTAAATAATTACACAGTTTGGTGTCTTCTACGCAGCCTAGAGCACGAGGAAAGCATTTTCCTGTTTTTTAATACGTTTTTGTCACACTTAAATCACTATAACTTAACCATTTGTTACCCGATTTTTAGAAATTATGGCTTTTTCGAAAGACATGATTTTTACCTTTTAAGTAAGAAATAAGCTGTAAAACTCCGTTGTGGAAAAAAGAAGTTATGTCCCTTTTGAGTTGAAAATCCAAGAAAACCCGTTTTTCACTACATTTTCCGTTATAAAATCAAAAAACGAAGTGACCCAAAGAAACCAAAGGTATCATCGTCTTCCATGGACTCCCACAAAACTGAACATATGCATCAGAACCCCTGCAAAAAAATTTTGTCAACTTTTGTAGCACAGTGTAATTATTTGTTTATGTGAATTTACCTGAACATTACTAATTTTTTATTTGAATTTTAAGTTAAGACGTTAATGTAAAAATTTGAAAAATAATAAACTCACTTTCATTAATTGACTCCTTTTTGACTGTGACTCACTGTAGTTTGTTGGAATTTTCTTCAACTTTTCTACTTACAACATAGCATATCCGAGGCATACTCTACATGAGAATATTACCATATCAACGAGAATACTGTCAAGCGCTCAACATTGATAACTGGCTCCATGGCACCGAAACAACCACCAAAAAAACCACAGACAACCAAGAACGCCAGCGGTGCTAACGCTGGAGAACAGCAACAACAAAACAAACAAAGCATATTTGTCTCTCTCAATAGGCCAATTCGGAGAACAAAAACAACAAACTGTTGCCATTCACAGCTGATGTTACTGCTACATCCACCACTTCCACGCCGGTTGGCGCTTACTAAGAATCTTGTCGAAAATATTTTCCAGCGACATTGCTGTCATTTCTATCGTCGGCCAGCGTCGTCTAGACAACGTAAAAAACTAGTCATTCGGCAAGCCAAGCAGTCAGCTGGCCAGGCAACCAGACCCACTAGTGGAGTAGACAATGTTGCCTAGTTTAGTTTAATTTAGCACAAAGTTTAGTACGTAGAGAATACGCAATTTAATGTTAGTTAATTGATATATCTACATATTTACAAATATATGTATGTACCGTATATATGAGAGTATACATACATACGTATGTATGCATGTTGGTATGTTTGACGTATTGGCATACATGTCAATACATAATATTTTTCATATACAAGCATACATATGAATGTACATTAGGGCTATGACTTTTTGAATTTTTTTTTCTCAAAAATGGGCACTAGTTTTCCACGGAATTTATTTATATGCTTGCGAAGTCTCCCTTGTTCCTTCGGGGATTTATTGGGTAAATTGACTATTTTGGCTACATATACATACATACACATTTCTTAAAAAAATTAAATATTTGTATTAAGGAAGAAAAAATACCAAACGTATTTAGAAATAGCCCTTGGTGACTTTATCCGATTCGATCAATGAAAGCGATCAATATTTCGATGTGTTACATTACTTCTAATCAAAGGTAGCATAAAAACTTAAAAACCCCGTACAGCATCGTATACTGCATCAATTAAAAAAAAAAAAACTTCGAATTCCTCAATCATGATTTTAATACCTTTCAATCATGGTTGTAGCATGGAAGGTAAACAAACCAAAACTATAAAGGAAAACACAATTACATGTCATGGTGCGCCTGAACCAACTTTAAAGGGAAGGTGTTTAAACCAAGGAAGTTTTTGCGGATTCTGATGAGAAAAATTAAAAAAAAAAACAAAACAATCACATTTATAGGGTTTTTAGGTTTTCACGATTTTGATTGGAAACCACAAGTTCTATTGAAATGGGATTAGAGCAAATGTTGTAGCTGTGAAAATTCTCTACAAGATTGAACTTTTTCCTAGGCTTTAACATTTCTAAGATGTAGAAGTTGAAATTGGGACAATTGACAGAATGTATCGCCTCCTTACAAAACAGTGTCATGCACGGTGCGCCTTAACTATCTTTAAGATGAATGTGCTTACACCTTGGAAGTTTTTGCAGATTCTGAATATAAAATGTTCATAGATGAGATAAGATAAAAAAACAAGTAAGAACGGCGTTAAGTTCGGCCAGGCCGAACTTGTTCTACCCTCCACCACGAGTTGCATTGAAGTGAAATGGAACAATTAGTTTTCTTTCGTTTATGAAGAAGACTAAATACCAAATTTCAGCAAGATCGGTAAAACAATGTGGCTAACGTTCAAAATACCGAAATTCAGGAGGTACCGTTCCACGGGGGCTATATCAAAACGACGATATGTAGACTCAAAGAAGACTAAATACCAAATTTCCGATATTTCGGTAAAATCTTCAAAGACCGAGATGTAGGAACCCGCGGACCTATACTGATAGGTGGGTTGCTGTGGCCCCAACCTTCAGAATACCGAAAATAGGATGTACCGTTCTATGGATTTTTGTGGCCACAACCTTCAAAATAACGAACATCGGGATGTACCGTTCTGCGGGGGCTATATGAAGGCGCGGACCTATACCAACTAATTTCTGGGGGAAACTCCTTAACGAAGACAAAGTACCGAATTTGAGCAATTTCTGTGTGGTAATGAGGCTAAAACCTTCAAAATACCGTAAATCGGGTAGGTCCGTTATATGAGGGCCATACTAAGACGCGGAACTGTACCGACAAGTTTCTGGGGGAAAGTTTAATACCCCCAACGAAAACTAACTACCAAGTTTCAGCCATTTCTGATTACTGAGGCCACAACCTTCAAAACACCGTTCTATGGGCCAGGCGTGGATCTATACCAAAACATTCCTTATGGAAAATTTAATACCCCAAATGAAGACCAAATACCAAATTTCAGCCATTTCGGTGGGTTATTGTGGCCACAACCTTCAAAATAACCCTCAAAATACCGTAAATCGGGTAGGTCCGTTCTATGAGGGCCATACTAAGGCGCGGAACTGTACCGACAAGTTTCTGGGGGAAAGTTTAATACCCCCAACGAAAACTAACTACCAAGTTTCAGCCATTTCTGATTACTGAGGCCACAACCTTCAAAACACCGTTCTATGGGGGCTATATGAAGGCGTGGATCTATACCAAAACATTCCTTATGGAAAATTTAATACCCCAAATGAAGACCAAATACCAAATTTCAGCCATTTCGGTGGGTTATTGTGGCCACAACCTTCAAAATAACGAAAATCGGGAGGTACCATTCTATGGGGGCTATATGAAGGCGCTGACCTAGACCAACAAATTTCTGGGGAAAGTTTTATATCCCCAACGAAGACAAAGTACCAAATTTCAGCAATTTCCGTATGGTAATGAAGCTAAAACCTTCAAAATACCGAAAATCGGGTTGGTCCCCCAACGAAAACTAAATCCCCCAACGAAATTTCAGCCATTCCTGAGGAATATTGACCTATACCAACAAATTTCTGGGCGAAAGTTTTATAACGCCAAGGAAGACTAAGTACAAAATCTCAGCAAGTTTTGTGTGATAATGAGGCTAAAACCTTTAAAATACCGAAAACCGCGCGGTACCGTCCTGTGGGGGCTGTATCAAAACGTGGACCGATATAGCCCATTTGCAATACCAAACATCCTAGGAATAATAGAAACTTCTATACCAAATTACAAAGTTTTATCTTAAAAATTGCGAGCTGTATCTTGATTTCAACAGATGGACGGACGGACAGACGGACATCGTTATATCGACATAGAATTTTACCCTGATCATATTTTTGGGTCTCCGATGAATATTTCGATATGTTAATTAAATTTAAGATGGAGAGTATAAAAACCAAAAAAATCGACGAATTGATTTTGAAATAAATCGCGGTCAAAGGTCACATTTTTAGGGGTTTTTAGGTTTTCAGGATTTTGCTTGGAAGCCGCAAATCGTAACGAACCAATGAAAATGTTTTAGCAGACAATCTTTTTTAGTCCCATTTCAATAGGGCTTGCGGTTTCTATGCAAAATCCTGGAAACCTAAAAACACCTAAAATGTGGACTTTTACCACTATTTATTTAAAAATCCCTCCACCTATTTTTTCTTGTTCTTGGATTTTTCTAATCTATGAACATTTCTGTTTCAGAATCTTCAAAAACTTCCCAGTACGTTCCATATATGACATTGTTTTATAAGGAGGTGATACAGTCTGTGCATTGTCCCAATTTGAACTTCCCAATGAAAGAAAAATTTTCAAAGCTACAACTCTTGCCCTAATCCAATTTGCTGTTTTCAAACAAAGAAATCCTAAAAATGTGAACTTTAAAATTCCTTCGTCGATTTTTTTGGTTTTTCTCATCTATGAACATTGTAGTTTCAGAATCAGCAAAAACTTCCCAGGTATAAGCACCTTCCATAAAAAGTTGGTTCAGGCACATCGTGATGTCAGGCGGTAATTCCTTTATCTAACTGCTACATTGATATAATATTCATCAAGGGAGAGGTCAAGAGTTGGTTTTCAAGTTTAGTTTTTGTAAGTTGTCCGAATATGCCCCCAGAATTTAAATTATTGATTAAAAATTAATTTTGGATATTTTTCCCACAAAAGTTATGGTCAATTTTATACGCTAAATACTATCCGTTCATTATCAACAATTATTGGCACTATCCTTGACCAAAACTATTACCCTGTGCAAACACTTGTCAGTATTGAACTATAACTGCGATCTCTAGCGTGATAAAGGTTACACTACCCACCATTAAAACTGAGGGATCCCTGCATATACTAGGCTAACTCTGTTAGCTGAGCACGTACATCAACATAATTAGCATCAATGGAAAGGTCAAGCGTTCCTCTTCTAAATATATAACTTACATTGTTGTGGTTGATTATTTGGTCAAATTCAATTTATAATTGTTATGCGTTTTTTAGCTAATTGACCTCTGAGATTTTTGCAAATAAAACAAACTTTTATTGCATTAAAAAGCATCTTATAACTTACATTGTTTTAACATAAATTCCAGGAATAAATATATAGTCATTTCACTAACAACTTTACCAATTTTGTCGCAGAAGTTCTGCTCAATTTAACCCGCTAAATATTATCTGATCATCACGTTAAATTGATCATCTGCCGTAAACCCAAACCTTACATAAAAAGTCGGACGGACGGACACATCAAAATCGCTTTATCTCGTCGAGATATGAATTTTGGTATAAGAAAAACAAACTTGTAATACCCTTTCCACATTGCGGTGTAGGGTACAAAAAGTTTCCGCCCAAACCATTTTGAAATTTTTTTTTGATAAAAAACTATGAAATTAGTGAATTAAATAATGAATTACCTTTGCCTATTAATGACTAAAATAACTTTTATTCCGTTTACATATTGAAAAGGGTCCCGCACAAACCACATTTAATTTTTATGTTATATGAAATAAATTTATATTTAATATAAAATGATATCAATATATGTACTAAGACGATGATAAAACTAGTGAGAAACAAACGGTTATGCCATTTTAGCTTTTCGTGTGAAACTTTTTATATGGAATCACTTTATAATTAAGATTTTATGTAATCTTAGGTAAAAACTCTCCAAAATATCATACAGGGATATGAGGTTGTAAAAAAGTCATAACCCTAATGTACATTTGTTAGACTCTATGTTTACACATTTTTAAATTTATTTATTGTTTAGTGTTCATTTAGTTGGTTGGCAAATACAGTGGATAAAGCAGTTACATAAAATTGAACCAGTGAGGAAAGGATCAAAGTCGGGCGGGGCCGACTATATGATACCCTACACCACTATGAATATGTAAAATATAAATCGGAGCTATATCCAGATCTTAACCGATTTTGATATAATTTGGCACATTTATTTCCAGACCGAATTCAGTCACACATTCCAAATATCATTGAAATCGGACTTATATATCGTGTTTGGAGCAGAAAAAAAACGAAATCGGCCGAAAATATATATGGGTGCTATATCCAAATCTGAACCGATTTCGATATAATTTGGCACATTTATTTCTAGACCGAATTCAGTCAAACATTTCAAATTTCATCAAAATCGGACGTATATAGCGTGTTTGGTGCAGCAAATACGTGAAATCGGCCGAAAATATATATGGGTGCTATATCCAAATCTGAACCGATTTCGATATAATTTGGCACATTTATTTCTAGACTGAATTCAGTCACACATTCCAAATTTCATCGAAATCGGACATATATAGCGTTTGTGGTACAGGAAATACGTGAAATCGGCCGAAAATATATATGGGAGCTATATCCAAATCCGGACCGATTTCAATATAATTTTGCACACTTATTTATAGACAAAATTCAGTCACACATTCAAAATTTCATCAAAATTGGACGTATATAGCGTGTTTGGTGCAGCAAATACGTGAAATCGGGCGAAAATATATATGGGAGCTATATCCAAATCTGAACCGATTTTCACCAAAAGCAATAGCGTTCTTCCGACGGCTAAAAAAATGGTATTCCCCAATTTTCAGCGAAATCGGTCAACAAATGCGACCTGTATGTTGCGAACGGACGGACGGACATGCATAAATCGAATCAGAAAGTGATTATATGTATATCCCAAAAAGGAACTATGGGTCTATTTCGTTTCCTTTTGTATGTTACATACAAATTCACAAAGACATAGTACCCCTTACCACAGTGTGGTGTAGGGTATAAAAAATAAGAACGGAGTTAAGTTCGACCGGTCCGAACTTTTTATACCCTTCACCACGAACTGTATTGAAGTACATAAATAGGAATAATTAAAAATACTAAAAGTATTCCTCCTATTGTATGCAAGAGCAGAATATCTTAACTAATAATACTCCATTTAAAAGAGCTCATAGGGGGTGTCATCGTTTATTCTTTCCAAAACATGGACCAACATTTACAATTATCTGGCAACACACAATATTAAATAAAAGCAATCTCGGTTCGAACATTATACAATAAACTCTCGAAATACACTAAACTGGACAACACAGGCTAGACTTGTACCTGAATATACATATGTATACTAGCCGACCCGGTCCGCGTTGCTGGCCCTTGAAACTGTTTTATGTTATGTCAACCTAGTGTCTTTGTCTAGAAACCTTTCTCAATACATACACATTTACAATCGAAGATTGGTTTTCTTCATGAATTGTAATGCCAATATGCTATGATCGCTTCGCTGGTGGTTTAATTCAGCTCATCAGGCATATTGAATGGCTAGAAGACAAAGGCTGATTTTGATAACTTCTATTTATACAACCATTATTACAAATTTGCAGATATGAAGTATTTTTGAAGCCTTTTACTTATCAAGTCAACCTAGTGTCTTTTATTTCCATTGATTTGTAACATATTTAAGAAAGTGGGAGTGGTCGGATCTTATGGTTTGTAAGTTTTACATATACATTTAAAAAAAGTATGCCTTTGGCCCCGCACTTCCAAAATTTAACAAAATATATAGCCTTTTTCCACCAAGGGCCATTCTTGCGTTTCTCCTGCTCGTGCACCAGATATTCTCTCCCTGTTCAATTGAAGTCGTATTTCGCGTTACTCCGACGTTTCAGATGATCGAAGTTGTGACATTTGTTCCCTCGCCAATTGAAGACGTTCTTCTTGTTGTTCCTGCGTTTCTCCTGCTCTTGCATCTGATATTCTCTCTCTATTCTGTTGAAGGCGTATTCGTCGTTGTTGTGAAGTCTCATATATCCTTTGTAAGCGAACTCTTACTGATTTTATAGTACGCTTTGCGAGAGTAGACTTTTTGGGAGGCATATATGTATATTTTTTTTGATAATTATTTATTGTTTTGTTACACAAAAATTAGTTTTCAATTTCTCTTTGCACTTGAATACAAACTTTTACATCACTGTTCTCGTTTGCTAGTATAGATGCTATTTGTTCCCCGGAACATTTTATCATCGTTGCATAATTTTCTACTTCGCAATGATAAATAAGAAATGTAAAAATGGAAAGCGAGTACAAAAATTAAAAAAAATATTTGCTAGTTTTAAAAAAAAATTATGTAATTGGAAGTTCGAAGCAGGGTGGCTCGGAGGGGGGAATTTCGGAGCAGGGTGAATCGGATGGTGGAAGTTCGGAGAGGGTCGGATACACAACAACCATTGTCTCGAAAATTAATTTTCTCTCCGATACGTTCGTCAATTTTGTTAAAATATGTTTTTTTTTAAATAGTGCATGGTGGAGGTTCCCCGTCCCCTCCGAAATTCAACGAAATATATAACCTATTTCCACCACGGGTCCTTTTAGTAGATTCTTTGAAATTTTCAAGAAAATCGGTTATGCAGTTTTTGGTATATAAGCTATTTAAAAAAGTGGGCGTGGTTGGGTGTTTGGGCCCCAAACCAGTACCTAGGGTCGGTGACACAACAACCATTGTCTCGCAAATTAATTTTCTCACCGATACGTTCGTCAGTTTTGTTAAAATAGAGTTCTTAAAAAAGTAAGGCATGGGGGAGGTACCCCGCCCCCTCCGAAATTCAGCAAAAAATACACCATATTTTCACCACGGGTCCTCCCAGTAGATTATCTGAAATTTTCAGGAAAATCGGTTTAGCAGTTTTTAATATATAAGCTATTTAAAAAAAGTGGGCGTGGTCGGGTCTTTGGGCCCCAAACCAGTACCTAGGGTCGGAGACACAACAACCATTGTCTCGCAAATTAATTTTCTCTCCGATACACTCGTCAATTTTGTTAAAATAGCGTTTTTAAAAAATAGGGCATAGGGGTGGTTCCCCGCCCCCTCCGAAATGCAAAAAATATATAGCTTATTTTCACCACCGGTGTTCCCTGTTCATTCTCGGAAATTTTCAAAAATCATAAAAAATTCAAATGTTGTCTATTTTAAGGGGTTATGGCCACTTACAAGCATCAGAAAAGCCATTTTCATGCATTTTTTATAAGAAATCTATTAAACTTTGAGATAATTTCAATTTTTTTTTTTTTTTTTTTTTTTTTTTTTTTTTTTGATAAATCTTTCTTCCCGCCTCTAAAGCTGAGTACACATTGCCAGTTTTGAATGACAGCTTTGTTGTTGCTTGCTAGTGTGGCCGTTCATTTTTGTCATTCATCATGCAACCACAAAATGTTTTGTGGTTGCTGGACGGTTGGACAGTTATCGATAACTGCGAAATATCGACATTCAAAGCTGACAATGCTCTTAAAGCACTGTTTTTATTAAACAGTTTGCGGTACCCACTGTAGTTTGAAAAATAATAAACCGATCAGCATATATTTTTGTGGGATCATTACGAACCTAATAATCTTGTCCATTACAGAAACGGAATTAAAAAAATCAATTTTTAAAATTTTTGAACAGTTAAAATCAAAATTTCGATTTTAACAAAAATAAATAAATAGCACTGTAAAAACTTGATATTTTTCGGACTCCGTCAGCAGTTTTTTAAAGACTCTCTCGGTTAAGCACATGATTTATGTGTATAATGGTCCATTTTCCGCTTTCAACACCGCTGTGGCGCTTTCAAAAGTGCCACTTCGAGGAAAAGACGTTTTTAGTTTCTATGCTACATACAAAACACAATAAATGTTCCCTTCGAAAGCTCGTTAAATTAAAATTTCCGATGAACTGGAAATTTTGGCACATATTCTATTCTACATGTACTTTAAAATGAGCCAAAAAAAATTAGATTTTTCGAATTTTATATGAAACTAGCGGACCCGGCGAACTTCGTCTCGCTATTAAGGAATAAAATTCCATACAAAAACTCAATTTTCGATTTTTCCAACTTTCCGACTTTTCCAGAGAGATTTTCCAAAATTTTCTTCCGTAAAGACCTTCTCCTCGAAAATACGAATAACTGACAAAAAATTTTACAGAAATCGGCCTAGCCGTTCTCATTTTATGAATTACTATACATTTTTTACACCATTTTTATATATATAGATATTGGTACAAAGTATATAAATTCAATAGAAATAGAAAGAATTCATAATATTTAGGACACAATTTTAAAGTACAGAATATGTAGGATATGTAGAATTGAAAATAGACCATATCGGTCCACGTTCGGTAAAGTCGCCATGTAAAATTTACGCCCCGTTTTCAGTATATTGATTTTTAATCATACAGGCCACGTTATAGTTTATGGCAGAATTTTAGAACCATAAAGAATTGCCGTTGTCTTTGCTATAGCAAGATTTTTACTATATCGATGATCTTAGCCTAATTTTTAAGAATATCGGCAGCCGTTGTCGTTGATATGTTTCGAAATGAAAACATTAAGAAAAATTTAACAGTTTTGGAAATATGGTGCGAAATCTGAGGGTTGTGACGTCAATATCCCACGATATTGTTTACTTAGTCTTCCATGGGGTTATAAAACATTCCAGAAGAGAATTATCAGTGTAGGTCCACGTCTTCCTATATCCCCCATGGAAGCCTGCCTCTGGATATTCGGTATTTTGAAGGTTTCAGCCACATATTTTACCAAAATATCGAAAGTTTGATATTTAGTCTTCTTTGAGTCTAAAAACTTTTCCCCAGAAATTTTTCGGTATATATCTAAGTTTTGATGTAGGCCCCATAGAAATTGCTGAAATTTGGTATTTAGTCTTCTTCATAATTGAAAGGAAACTAATTGTTCCATTTTACAACTCGTGGAAGGCATCACAAGTCCGGCCCGGCCGAACTTAACGCCGTTCTTACTTGTTTCATTTCACTAAAAATGGTGGTGTGGGGTATAAAAAGTTCGGTCCGGCCGAACTTATCTCTGTTCTTACACGTTCTTCTCTTTATTTTATTTCATATTTAGTCTTGTCCGTCTGTCTGGCTGGATCTAACGCCCGATAACTCCAGAACGGATCAACAAATTCGATCTTAAATTTAGACCTCATTATATTTTGTCCAAACTTATATAAACTTCAAACCAGTAAGGAAAGGATCAAAGTCGGGCGGGGCCGACTATATGATACCCTACATCACTGTGTATAGGTAATATATATATATATATATATGGAAGTTAACCCAAATGTGAAAAGATTACGTTATAATTTGGCACATATATTTCTAGACCAAACACCGTCACACATTCCAAATTTCATCAAAATTAGACATACATAGCGTCTTTGGATCATCAAATACCTTAAATCGGGCGAAAATATATATATGGGAGCTATATCCAAATCTGAACCGATTTCGATAAAATTTGGCACACTTATTTCTAGACCAAATTCCGTCACATATTCCATATTTCATTGAGATCGGACATATATAACGTGTTTAGTGCAACAAATACCAAAAATCGGCCGAAAATATATATGGGAGCTATATCCAAATCTGAACCGATTTCGATATAATTTGGTACATTTATCTATAGACCTAATTCCATCCCACATTCCATGAAAATTTGATCGATACAGCGGGTTTGGTGCATCAAATACATCAAATCGGTCGAAAATATATATGGGAGCTATATCCAAATCTGAACCGATTTTCACCAAAAGCAATAGCGTTCTTCATTAGGGTAAAAAAATGATCTTCCCCAATTTTCAGTCAAATCGAACAATAAATGCGACCTGTACGTTGCGAACGACTCAGAAAGTGATTCTATGTATATCCCTAGAAGACACTATGGGTCTATCTCTTTTCCGTAGGCATGTTACATACAAATGCACTAATACATAATACCCTTACCACAGGGTGGTCTAGGGTATAAAAATATGCCATATCAGCCCAATCCTTCAGCTCCGAGTTGAGTATACGATTTGGCCAATACTAACAAACTGTAAAATTTCTTTTAAACGTACTTCGTAACGCGTATTACAAGAAGTCTATACATATCAAAAAACTCCTTCTGGTACCAGCCTCAAAAAAGTTCAAAATGATGGCTAAAATGCTTAAACAGTTCTTGTGAAAGAGTTCCTCCTCGCAAAATTCAAACACTTATGCGCTTTACTACATTTAAATTTGTTTATTGTTTATATACATTTGCGTCCCTTGTCTCAAATTTCGTTGGGTATTAAAGGTTTGCTGATCTTGGGTCAGTTAATGTTATCCTGCATAATCGTAACAATTTTGCAGGAATGTCACATAGTCGGCTAACATGTGACTATTAATGGGACTTATCTAGGATTTGGCGTCGGAAGAAGTAAAGGTCTACTGTACATTTGTCAGTTCTAAAACCACAATGGAATGCTCCGATTATTCCATTGACTATAGGTTTTAGCCGTTCAAACAATTCGTTCGAAGGTTTGGGGATGGGTATGTAAAGAGTGGAAGGAGACCACTGCCTCTACCTAAGACTGAGGTTCCAATCGTTGGGTATTAATCTCCAACCCAAAATTTTGCTAATCAACTGATCCATACTCCTTACGTTGCCACGAGCATTGAACAGTTAGGCAGGCAGCCCATCCACCCTCTGCCCTCATATTGTTCTGTTGCCGAATTATTGCTGTTATAACCTCACTTTGTGTATATACATGGGTGGTATACATTCAATGTTGTCGTAAAATATTGGTTCTGGAGTAGCTTCATCTCTGCCCTATTTGATACCTTCCAGATACTTAGTACGATATCTGTACCAATTTCCCTTCATCTTCTTTGCTGAAGAAAGTACCTGACTAAGGCTGGTCTTTAACAGTGTGGTAACATTTTCGTGCTTCATTCTGAGTACTAAATATTTCGAGTCTCATGTCCACGTTTTTCCTGCTCTTTCTATTATATACTAGCAGACCCCGGTCCGCGTTACTGGCCCGTCGTAATGAGTTTTAATGACAACTTTTTATTTACTTTATGCCTGACAATTCAAAAATAGGTATTTTCTACCTCACTTCTTCGGTTATAAAACAATAAATCCCCGAAATTCGTCTGCAAATAGCATTTTGGACCATATGACATTCCTGAACATTTTCTGAACATTGCATGAAATTTGGTTAAGTAGTTTTGGAAAAATGGGTGACGTAGGTGATGGAAGATACCAAGAAACGGTCCTGATCGGTTTTAACATGGCAAAGCCCAGGATTTATCTTGGTCCTTCTTTCATCCCAAGTGGACACTGACCTCCCCGTGGTGTCACCTGGGGAACTGCCTTTAACACCCGTTAAAGGTAGTGAGCTAACATGTGCCGCGCGTTCACCCATAAGAACGTTAAAAACTTGGGTTTGGGCGTCGGGTTAATAACCCTCCCCTAGAAAAAACAGCCTACTATGAAAAAACGAAAGAAAAGAAAAAAACAAACCCTTCTAAAGTTGACGAACCCCGCAAACGTTTTAAGGACCATGATCTGCGAATATGCACCTGGAATGTTCGCACTCTTTATAGAGAAGGTGCAGTCTTCGCATTGGCAGACGTACTTGAAAAGTACAAGACCGATATTACTGCCATACAGGAAATACGATGGATTGGGAAAGGCGTCACAGCAACACCTAAAGGTGACGCACTGTATTATAGCTGCCATGACGTAAAGCATGAGTTGGGTTGCGGATTCGTAGTTAGTCGGAGACTAAAACATCTGGTATTCAACTTCACCCCAGTGAATGAAAGACTTGCTGCAATTCGATTAAAAGCAAACTTCTTCAACATCAGCTTTATTTGCGCTCATGCTCCCACTGAAGACAAGGACGGACAGACCAATGATATATTTTACGAGCGGTTAGAAGAAACTTATGACCGTTGCCCTGCCCATGACATTAAAATTATACTAGGCGATTTTAATGCCAAAATTGGAAAGGAGAATATCTTTGGCCCAACAGTCGGGAAATTCAGTCTCCACAGTGAAACATCTGACAATGGTATGAGACTGATAGACTTTGCAGCTGCAAAAAACATGGTGGTTAGCAGTACCAGATTTAAGCAGCTCGATATTCATAAGGGCACCTGGCTGTCGCCATATCAAAGAACAAGAAATCAAATTGATAAATGGAACACATGCATCGAGCGTGCAGTGGCAATGCGTAGAGCACGAGAGAGATATCGGGAGAAAAGGAGAGAGGAGAAACATCTTTTCCGCAGGAAAAAGAGAGAGATGGAAAAGCGAGAGTGTGAACATATCGAGATGTACAGGAGACAGCATGAAGTCCGAAAATTCTAACAAAGTGTGAACATCAAATTGATGGCTTTGGTACTGGCACATCCTCCTGTAGAGACCAGCAAGGTAATGGGGTAACTGATACAGATAGTGTGCTAAGGATATGGAAAGAGCATTTTTCCAAACTGTTGGTATACAATAGTAGCGAAGTCGACGAAGATACCACAGATCCAATCCCAGAAGATGGTATTGAATGTATACCAACCGGCCAAGATGAGGTAAAGACAGCAATAAACCGGCTGAAGAATAATAAGACAGCAGGAGCTGATGGCCTACCAGCCGAGCTGCTTAAAACCGGCGGAGATACGCTGATAAGGTGAATGCATCAGCTAGTTAGCTCTATCTGGCAGGGAGAACGCGTACCCGACGATTGGAACCTGAGTATCCTGTGTCCCGTCCATAAAAAGGGAGATACGACTTTCTGATCCAACTATAGAGGGGCATAAGTCTTCTCCCTATCGTCTACAAGATAGTGTCAGGAATATTGTGCGAACGACTAAAGCCCATGTTCAACGAAATAATTGGACTTTACCAATGCGGCTTTAGACTTGTCAAGTCCACCATCGACCAGATATTTACCCTGCGGCTTTGTAAACTGACTCTAACTGACACAAGATCTTCAGTTCAAATAGGAATGAACCTCTCCGAAGAGTTTTGTAGAAAAAGAGGTTTCAGGCAAGGAGACAGCCTTTCGTCTGATCTTTTCAACATCCTGCTAGAAAAGGTTATACGAGAGGCAAACGTCAAAAGAAGTGGCACAATCAACACCAAGAGCCACATGCTACTTGCTTATGCTGGTGGTATAGACATCATGGGACGATCAGTAAAAGAAGTAACCGATACCTTTATGAAGGTCGAAGTAGAATCTGCTAACGTGGGTCTGACGGTATACGGCGAGAAAACCAATTTTGAGGTAGTAAAAGACTTCGTATACCTCGGCACCGCCGTAAACACAACAAAGGACATTAGTTGTGAAATAAAAAGAAGAATTGTATTGGCCAACAGATGCTACTTTGGCTTAAGTAAGCACTTTAAAAACAAAGCCACAACTCGTCAAACAAAAATAACGCTTTACAAAATACTGATACTTCCCGTGCTGATGTATGGTTCCGAAGCCTGGGTACTTGCGCAAGCAGATAAGGCAGTGCTTGGCGTGTTTGAGAGAAAAATTCGTTAACGGTGAATATCGACGTCGCATGAACCACGAGCTGTATCAGCTATACAACGACATCAGTATAGATAAACGTATCGAGATGCAGCGATTGCGTTGGCTAGGCCATATCATAAGAATGAGCGATGATGAATCCGCTAAAAAGGCGTATAAATTCGGGCCGCATGGCGGTGCACGCAGAATTGGCAGACCAAAGAATAGATGGCGCAAACAAGTGGAAGAAGAGATGACAAGGCGCGGCATTCCAGAAAGCGAAGCACTAAACAGAGAGAATTGGAGATCTTTTCTTAGTTCGGTCTATGGAGCAAATGTTCTGTAATGGGCCAGCTAAGTAAGTAAGACCTCAGTATCCAACCGAAATGGCTGAAATTTTTCATTTACTCTTCTAAAATTTACTCTTCTGAAATGTATTGACTGGTATTTAGTTTTCGATATGGGATTAACAACAGAGAATTGCGGGAATAAAGGCAAGTTTTAATATAGCCCACATATAAGAGTTAAATCCGCATTTTTGCTATTTTAAGGCTTTTTGTTTACGATACCTCAGAATTTTAGCTACTTTGAGGACTTTAGCCACATTTCCAAACAAAACTGCTTAAAAAAACTTATCCACAGAAATGTAGGCATATCACAGTGGATCCACCCTCCTGAATATGACATGAAAAATTATTCTCAATTATTGACAATTATTATTATTTGGTCGTTTTGAGTAAATATGTACTTGTCCCGACGACTATTGTTCGAAGTGTACATCTAAAGAAATAGGACGAAAATACTGTCACTAATTTTTTGGATCTAACCATAACCATTTATACACCCCTTCCCATGCCACGCTTATTATATGTATTTGTCTAAATTAATCTTTCCTACTGTGCCAATAATGACTATCATCATCTACTCATTTAATATAGACGGATGTTATTGTTGTTGGATGTTACTGTCTTACAATCGACACATAAAAACAACTACATTAATATACATTGACAATCGTAAAGTTGAATATTTTATAGGTAGGTATGAATAAAAAGCCAACAACGACGAAGTAGTAGGTACTTACTAACCAAGCAACCAACAAGCATCACGCCAGGCAACAAATCATATGTGGTGCTTAATCTGAAAGATACTTAAAACTCATTAAATACAAGATAAACTGCACGTACATACATATGGACATACATATCAGTGAGATGATGTGGATGCTGCCGTTGTTTTTTATGGCAGTTAGCTATTTTTGGGACATTTCATGGAAATGCTGTTGTTGTAAATTTTGAAAAACAAGACATTTCTTTTATTTTGTTAAACTAAATAAAAAGAGTATGATGTGGTGTTGTATATTACATTCAGGGATTATGAAGGCTCGTTTTGTATTAAAATACCATGAAGAAATAAATAAAAATTAAGAAGAAATTTAATCAGTGCGGAAGTGAGTGCAAAATATTCTGTAGGGCATATGAACATTTCGTGAGTGGTTTATTTAAATATCTAGTTTTATTACCCCCAATACAGTTTCTGATTATAATCGCACCAAATTTCAGCCATTTCGGTGGGATATTGAGGCCACAACCTTCAAAGCACCGAAAATCGGGAGGCACCGTTCTATGAGAGCTATATGAAGACGTGGACCCATACATCATCATAACAAAATGATAGAACATTGTTGGCGTCGTTTTTTTTTTTTGGGATAGCTGATACAATTTTGTTTTTCAAAATAGTCTGACTTAATCCCATTGTTGTTGTTTTATTATTTTAAAATAACTAATTTATTAGTGGAAAAAGTTTGGCATTGTTCGCCAAGGGGTAGGCAGGGAAGACTAGTTTCGATCCACGCCACTGAATCTCATCAGTTACTTTGTTTCTTGTTTGTGGATATTCTCCACCGAAGTTATTTTTCAATAACTTCTTCAACAAAAAAGTGTTTGTATCCAAACATCAATCGTCAGCTCGAAGTATAAAGGTGAACAAAGAAAAAACTTAAATGAGAAGTTTTTCTTTGACCAGACCATTTTGAAAAAAAGCTACATCTTAAAACTTGCGACCTGTATCTAGATTTCAGCCGACGGTCATGGATGGCAATTTCGACTTAGAATTTATGCTGATCAAAAATATATGGGGGTGTCTGAGCAAAATCGGAAACTTGTTCAAAAAGGGGGGGGGGGGGGTGTGGTGGTGGTGGTGTTTATTAGTTGGTTTTGTCCAAAATGTTTTTAACGCATTGAAATAATGGTTGTATACTGAGTCGATCTGGTTCTGTGTGTCTGTCCGTCCATCTGTCCATCTATGGTCGGATAATATTTAGGGGTCGGAATGGGCAAAAAAGGCATGTGGACAAAATTTTAAGTTTTATTCTTATCCGAATATCTCCGCTTTTAGTAGTCGTATTCCAAAAGCAAACCCCCGTCAATGGAAGAGCAAAATATTACCTATAATATGATGCAAAATAGGTTGGTGCACATCCCACTTTCCCATTTTTTATCTCTCGAACGCACGAACCGATTAGTACAAAATTTGGCAGTCGTAATATTTTGCGCAAACTTAAAACAAGTTCTAAGATGGGCCATATCGGTCCACTCCTTTGGGTACTCCCCTACAAAAGTTCAAAAATTGTCGCTAAAATGGTGCGCACGATAACTATCGAAGGCAGTAACCGATTTCGTAATATTTCTACGATACATTGATCAAGTTTGAAAATGGACTATATATGTGAACTCTTTCGGGTACCTCCTACACAAAATTTCAGAAAATTCGCAAAATGAAGAAGTTTTTAAGATCTAAAAATTAAGCAGTTTTTAAGATGCTCAAGACAATTCCTAAATAAAACAACAAAAACATATTAATAAATGTATGTTTCACAGTGGTATAAAAGAAAATTTGTATTAACAAATTTTAAAAAATTTAGAAAAAATAGTAACTATTCGAATCTCACTACCAAAAAGGACTTAAAATTTCTGTAATCGTAATAATCGCAGTTTAATACAAAAAAAAAATCGAAAATGATGAATAAATGACATTTATAAAAATTGATTTTAAATATTAAATCGGAAAAATTGCATCCAAGCCCACTGTGCAATTTTTTTTATATTTGAAAGGTTATAAAAATAAAATAAAACAAGTGAGCAAAGGCTATAGTCGGGACGGGGCCGACTATGTGTTACCCTACACCACAACCCCTTTGTATAGGCTGTCCACTCGTAAATATTTCTCTAAGGCTTTTATAACAAATAACTTAAGACGAAAGTTAAGGATTGAAAGTTTTGCTGGTCTTCTTGATAAGCATTTTATATATCTTCACATCAAATTGGAGCAGAGGTATTTGTCACTAAAATAAAAACTTCAAAATATTAAAATTGTGATAGTTCAGTGCCTCTGCAATATTTGATATTTTGATACTTTGATATTTTACCATAAATGACACACTTTGTATTAATTTAAAGCTCTGATGGTTTAGTTTCATAATCAAGGTCTGCTTGGAATATGTCCAACAGAAGCAGAAATATCTGACGTTGAAATAAAATTCCATAAATTGTAAATTGGGATACCCCAGCGTCTTTTTAAACATCACAACAATTTTACCAATTTTTGTAACGTAATTGGGAATATTTTAAAGCTCAGAATGTCTTCATTGCTGAAACTCATCCAACCAAAGCTGAGATACTCGTCAGTACAATTCAAATAAAAAAATGAGAAAGTGTGATATTTTCCTTATGAATAAAACATTGAGTGTTTTGTCACTAACCAAAGCTGTGATATTCGTCATTATAACTAAAATCGCAAAAATGAGTATGAGTATTTTCTACTTTCAGAAGCTGAGATATTCGTTTGGAAAAAAACAACGTTAACTTTTTCTCCATTCTGACCCCTAAATATCATCCGACCATCACCAACGTTGACTTTTCTCCATTCCGACCCCTAAATATCATCCGACCATCACCAAAATCAACTGGGTTCTTCCCGTCAGGAACCCTCATCAACCCCCAAAAATTGGTGACGACCCCATCAAAATTGCGACCTGTAGAGTGATTACAAGGTTAGATGGATAGAAGGAAGGACACATAGCCAGATCGACTCATCTCATCGAGAAGTTCATTTTGGTATATACAAGTATGGGTCTACGACCATTATTTCGATGTGTTACAAACTTTTTGGCCAAAACAAACTTATAATACCCTCCCCACATATTGGTATAGGGTATAAAAATACAAAAAAAATCTATTTGGACCAATACTAAAGAAGTTATGAGTAAAGTTTTTTTTTTGCATATAGTTTTTACTGAATTCGACTTTTTCAAGGCGCGATATCTCTGGAACTGTTAGTAAAAAAACAAAAATTAAAGGAAATCAAAAAAACACTTTTTGAAAAAGTGTCAGATTTCACTCAGAAATCCCCATATACACTTTATAGGGCCTTCCGCGACTATTTCAACGTGTTACAAACGGGATGACAAATGTAATTATCTTAAAGGATTAGTGTTTCTACAAAATTAATTTTAATATGCCGAAAGTTAAAGGAAATGTTTTAGTGTAGTGTATCACATGGTCGGCCCCGTAGGATATATAAATCTGTTGTTTTATATACATTTTTTTATTTTGATCTTAATACTCGAACAAATCGTATCGTCTGTTCTGAAAAGAAAAAAAAAACAACTAATTATAATTGTTTATGGTTAATGTCACATGACTTTGAAGTTTAGGTGACACTCAATGAGTGCATGCCATGGGTGACAATAAGATGAATTATTGGCATAAGATGACAATTGTGGAAACAGGTTTGTTGTCTTTTTATTAATCAATGAAGGTTTAAACAAACAAACAAAACAGATGATTTTGTTAATGAGCTATGGTTTGTTGGTTATTGTTTTGAATTTTATTTCGTTAGCAAATAATCTCAAAATTCTTTGGAATTTTAAAAGGGGGATTTTTTCTTTGGTGATTAATTCATAAATAATTAATGAGATTTGAAATAG
This sequence comes from Musca autumnalis, assembly GCF_047663935.1. Lineage (NCBI taxonomy): Eukaryota > Metazoa > Arthropoda > Insecta > Diptera > Muscidae > Musca > Musca autumnalis. The sequence continues at coordinate 97,279,694 of NW_027411644.1, read as the reverse complement.
TTTATGACAATATTTGAACGTTTTATTTATTTGATAAGTAAAAAAGTATCTGTCAGCTTTGCCGACAGAGATACATATATCCTCAGCCTATGTGAATTGAAACTTACATTTTTTGGCAGATCCACTACCGGTTACACAATCAACATCATTTTCGCCAATAACTATGCATATAGGAGCTTTTCCGATTTTGTGGTCCGTTTTAGACATACGACTTGCCTACTAAAATATATATTTTGATTAAAGCTCAAAAGTGTAGCAGAAGAGGTACCTGAAGGAATGCATCGACATGGTCCATTTTGGAAGTGGATATTATTTTGGGAGTAATAATAATCGATGGCCACTACATCAGGAAGAATGGACTTGTCCATGAAAAGCATAATATCCTTGTGGTCCTGGAGTAGCATCGGAATAAATTGCCAGAGGATATTCTAAGCAGGGTTTCGGAGTCGGAGTCTACGAGTCGGAGTCGAGCAATTTTGCTGGAGTCGGAGTCGTAGTCTGAGTCGAAAAAAATAACTCGACTCCGACTCCGGGCAAATTTTTTTTCCACGTTATAGAAATATAACATTAAATTTGGAACAAGAACATTTTTTTAAAAATCATTATTTATAAGAAAATATATATGCAAATTATATATTATACTAAGTTAAATGACAATTCACAGGATATTTACTATCCTCTGAAGTGTAGTCTTACTGGTCATCTCACAAAGGTCTATTGGTGTTCTCATCTTGTTTTTTTTATGAGAAATATTCCTTGTCTTCTATTAAAGACATTGTGGTCTCTATGGGAAATCTTACTGAATACCTGTGACACAAAATGGAAGTTAAGATCTGTGGGAGGACAATTCCTTTTTGGAATGAAAGCCCCAATTGAGAACCCCAAAGGATCCCATAGCTGAAATTTCGGAGTCATGACATAATGATTTTTTTGACTGACCCCATCAATCATTGAGAAACTAGCTTTATATCAAAAATGTTCCACCGAAAATTATATGTAGGTTTCCCATTTCCAAGAAATCGATATTATCACGTTTTCATTGTGCTTTATCAGTTTTACCCGTTACTTTCTCAAAAAACCGAATGTTTATGTATTTCGGTAAATTTCGCATAATCTATAAACTATATATCGAATTCAGATGGTTACGCCTCTGAATTAGGCACCATAAATTCGTTGTTGGTCAACGACAGATTCATCCCGCCATAACTCAGAAGTCTGACGGCGAATCCTTCTTCTAGGATTCATTATATACTCAATGAGGGCTTTAGATGTAGACATTCAAATAACCGGATCTGTCCGCCAGGAACTGATATAGTTCCTATGTATCCGAGTTTTCTACACAATTAATTGCATATACACGCAGAAAAATTTATGTTAGAAATATGTTTGGATCCAAACAAGTATATGTTTGGGACCGGTTGCAAACAAATTAATGTTTGGATCCAAACATAATATGTTTGGGTCCAAACAAATATATGTTTGCAACATTTTGTAACATATCTCAATTTGATATGTTTGGGTACCAACATATTTTTTATGTTAGAACATTTTTTTCATGGGTGGAGAGAGGATGTTTGTCAACGAGAGTAATAACAGTGCTCTCGCGGCTGTGGATTGCTGTTTTATAATGAAGAGTTGTGTGTATTGCATAATAGAAGACGTAGAAGCGAAGAAGGGGGCTTTGGTGGCGTGTATGCGACAAACTCGTGTGTTTCTTGTTTTGTTGTTGTTAACCAACTTAGGAGGAGAATAAGAAAAGAAGAAATAATATGAATTATATTTTATTTCTTTCTTCAGTGTTTTAGATGCCTTTGTAGAGTCAAGACGGTAAAGTGAGTGAATAAATCAGTGTTTTGTGTTTTCTTAAAGAAATTGTGCTTTTTAGTAAATTAAATGCCCAATACATTTTATAATTGAATCGGAAAGTTGAATGGAATTATTTTATTGGACAAGGAAGAAATCACATTTAATATTGGTAATTACATACATACTTATATTTGAAATATGGCATATCCATATTTATTTATTATTTCAACTATAAGGACAATTTGTTTTATTTCACAACAAAGGAAAAGCGTTCAACTACGTTTCTATATATTTTTCTTTTTTAAAAGTGTGACTTTTTACAAATTATTTCAATCAGTTTTTCTTTTATTAAAGTGTGCTAAGTATTTCTTTGGAATTTTGTATGTACCTATGTGTTTGTTGTTCTTTTGCCTTCCAATAAACAACCTCAACATTTGTGTGTATACTATGGAGATAGCCAGTGAGTTCTTACTGAGAGCAAGTGAGCACACATTTTAAAGTGTTTTACATTGAATTTTACGCTCCCTTGCTCTTAGTAAGCGCTCACTGGTGCATGTGTTTGTTTTTTTTGTGCCTTTTGGGTTTGTATTTTTTTGCACCCAAACATATAAAATGTTTGCACCCAAACATAAAATTGTTTCCACCCAAAAATAAAATTGTTTTCACCCAAACATAAATATCTTTGCACCCAAACATATATATGTTTGCACCCAAACATATATATGTTTGCACCCAAACATATATTTCTTTCCACCCAAACATATATTATGTTTGGGACTGTTGCAAACATATATATGTTTGCTGCAAAATATGTTTGGGACATATGTTAGAGAGGCCGATTTTTTTTGCGTGTACGAAATTCAATGAAATACATAATCATAGAGTTTTCATGAGAAAGGATTGGGTAAAAGTGATAAAGGACAATGAAAACATGACAATGTCGATTTCTTGTCCTAGTAGACCGACCCTACATAAAATTTTCCTAGCAACATTTTTGTAGAATATTTTCATCGTTTGCTAATTTTTTAGCCTACATGCTGAGTGGTGTACAAAATATATCTCAAATATTTTAATAAAATTATCCACTCCACACCAAAGTTCAAAATGTGAGCTCTGAATTTTAGTTTAATTTCTGAATTTCAGAAAAAAGTAGAAAGTATAGTAGCATAGAATATGTGGTCAAATTTTTAAGTTGATCGGAACAATAATGCCTCCGAATGAGCGTTGGATGGAAAGAATTTATTTTATTTTGTATGCAGCATATAAACTGTGTTTTTTTTTTTTTTTTTTTTTAAATCGGCCACAAAAATTTATGACAATTGGTTTATTAGTTTTCGAGACAGAGTTGGCACCGCAAAATGCTTTAATGAAAACAGGGTTTCGTAGACGGCCTCAAAACTTCGTAATAGTTTTTTTCTTTTAGATGAAGAAAAAAATCTGCCACAAAATTACGTAGTTTTCTCGAAAAAAATCATGAAAAATGGCTTTTATTGAGCTTTACAACTGGGGGTCTCCTTTTAAGGCTAAGCACACTAAAATGTTGGCTTACATCCAGTTTGAAACTTGGTCGTGAATTGCTTATAGTTTTTATTGCATGTAGTCCTTACGATTTGTATTGCCCCATCATTTTCACATGTTTTGAAGGCTTAAAGATTTTCTCACGCGGAAGAATTCCGTCCAGAATATACTCGTGCAAAAAAGGAAAACCGACAAAAACTTTCTAACTTTGCTATTTTTTAATGTAAGATTCGGCAGAAACAGTATTGATATGTTCGGATGTATTCGAACGAATGCCCTAATAATGAATATGTAAGGAAAAACTAACACATCAGGCCAAAATATAGGAAAAAGTTAAAAAATTGTGCACATTTTATTCATTTTTAGTGGTATAGGAATTCACTCTCGGAGTCGACCCGGTGGATACAACAAACATCAAAGAGATTTTAGAGCATTTCTTAAATTGCACTTTTCCGAAATTTTGTGTGGGAGGTACCCGAAGAATGGACCGATATAGTCCATATACGAACTTTATCTGAGATTCGCAAAAATATTACGATGTGCAAAGTAAGGACCAACTCTGTTACTGTCTTCGAGAGTTATTGTGCGCACCATTTTAGCTAAAAGTTTTGAACTTATCGGGGGCAGGTATAGGAAGGTATGGACCGATATTGCCCACCTTCAATATTAAACAAAATTTTGACAAAATATCACGAAGGCCTAATTTTGGACCGAATCGGCTGATCCGTTCGGATGTCATCATGCGCTCCAACCACTATACATCGTGCACTAGAGGTTGTTTACAGCTTTCGGGCTAGAAATGTAGAAATGTCACGATGTGCAAAGTGTGGAGCAAATCGGTTACAGCCTAATATATCGAGTTATTTGTTCGTAGTGTAATCATAAACAAGCTAGAGGTCGCAATTACAGTTCAATAGTTACGAAATTTTGGGTAGAAGAAGATGCATACAATTTTGGATGATGATATGATATTATTTAGCGGGTGAAATGGACCATTACTTTTGAATGAAAAATATAAAAATTTTATTTTTCGCCCATATTTGAATACTTGGAGGGCATATACTGCCAATGTAGCCTACGTATGGAAAAAGAACTACTGACTTTTCCCCTGATGTAAATTGCAATAATAGATCTGCAAGATAACGGGCCTGCTGCCTAATATATAATGGGTTTTGTGTAGAGAACCACATTTTCCTCCCATGCTACAAATTGCATTATTGCAAAATACGTGGAGCCATAGCGTAATAGTTGTCCAATTTGATTTTTTATACATACACTCCCGCTCATCTGAATAGGTTTGAAATTTCTTCTTTGTATACGTCAAGGTATCTTCAGCTATATAGTTTTTGAGAGTCCTATACTATGCCAACAGTCACAAGAAAAATCATGAAAAAACACGGTGCGCCTTAACTAATTTTAAATGAGAGGTGCTTACACCTGGGAAGTTTTTGCGGATTCTGAAACTACAATGTTCATAGATGAGAAAAATAAAAAAAAAACAAAAAAATCGCCGGAGGGATTTTCAAATAAATCACGGTCAAGTTCAAATTCTTAGGACTTTATTATGTTTTCACGATTTTGCTATCAAAAAGGAATTAGAGAAAATGTTGTAGCAATGAAAATTCTCTACAAGATTCACCTCAATGGAATTTTCGTAGGTTTTACCATTTTTGAGATATAAAAGTTCAAATTGGGACAATGCACTACTTACTGTATCGTCTCCTTATAAAACAATGTCATGAAGGGTGCACCTTAACTAACTTTTAATGAAAACCGCTTACATAGGGGAAGTTTTTGTGGATTCTGAAACAGCAATATTCATAGATGAGACAAATCCAAGAACAAGAAAAAATTGCTGGATGGATTTTGAAATAAATAGCGGTCAAAGTTTACATTTTTAGATTTATTTTAGGTTGCGGTTTCCAAACAAAACCCCGAAAACCTAAAAATGTGAACTTTTACCGCGATTTATTTCAAAAACCCTCCAGCTATATTTTCTTGTTTTTGCATTTTTCTCATCTATAAACATTGCTGTTTCAGAATCCACTAAAACTTCCTCTGTGTAAGCGGTTTTCATTAAAAGTTAGTTAAGGTGCACCTTTCACATGACATTGTTTTATAAGGAGACGATACAGTCAGTGCATTGTCCCAATTTGAACTTTTATATCTCAAAAATGGTAAAACCTACGAAAATACCATTAAGTAAATCTTGTAGAGAATTTTCACTGCTACAACATTTTCTATAATCCCTTTTTGATAGGGCTAGCGGTTTTCAACCAAAATCGTGAAAACATAATAAAGCCCTAAAAATATGAACTTTGACAGAGATTTATTTGAAAATCCCTCCGGTGAATTTTTTTTCTTTTTTTTTTTTTTTGTTTTTTGATTTTCTCATCTATGAACATTGTAGATTCAGAATCCGCAAAAACTTCCCAGGTGTAAGCACCTCTCAGTTAAAATTAATTAAGGCACACCGTGAAAAATCATATTCCTCTATGTTAAATCTGAATTACAGTTTTCTACGTTATTTATCGTCGAAAAGGCATTCTTCCAGGACGATTTTCGGGCATTTGTAATACATGTGGTCAACTGAGGTGGAGTTAAGAGCATGATAATACTCAAATTTATACTGCTATACTAGTTAAATTATGAATTTAAGCCAAAATACCAAATATTTTCAATGACTTTTGTACTTTATCGTCCCTAATATTATGGATAATACTTGGAATTTGCTCTCAGATAATTTTAGAAGCTCAGAAGGGGTCCTACGAAATCAAAGTCATTTAAAGCAGGATTTTAAAAACTTTTTGTTGGAATATTTCCTGATTTTATATGAAAGTTCTTGGTAACTTTTCCAGGTTGAGAACTAGGTAAAATTTCAATTAATTTTTTTTTTATTCAAACCTTTTCAGATGAGCCAAAGATTTTAGCACTTTTTGGTACATTTTTATTATAACAGGGATATTTTCCGAAAATATGGCAACATCGTTATTTTTCTTGTGAATTTTGGCATAGTATAGGACTCTCAAAAACTATATAGTATGGACCTGTAATCCAAACACAGCTGAAGGGACCTTAACATATACAAAGAAAAAATTTCGAACCTAATCAGATGAGCTGGATTGTATATTGCAGCATGTGGTCGCTTCGACACCTTTTTCAAAATGCTCTCGATGTCGCTACCGTTAAAGTTTTTTTGAAGTATTCATTTTGGTGAAGGCAAAGGCAACCAATTTTAAAAAAAAAAATCTATCAAGAACCGTGGATGCCCACTGACAACCAACTTTTGGGATAAATCGGATACAGCTTCCATACCGCTAAACTTTTTAAAACCCTGTTTACGCAAAAACGGTTTCTTAACTGAAAAAAACGATGCACAGAAAACGCAAATTAATCTGCAATATTTTCAAAAATATATTTCGCAATTTTTTTTTAATTTTTGCAGTAGCCGTTTCCGCCGTTCTAGTGAATGGATTACCACGATCTATGATTTATATGATCCGAAACTAAAATATCGCGGGATACCAGCACACTCAAAAGAATATTGTAAATAATGTAACCAAAAAATAGGCTTTATGAAAAAATATTGAACTAAATGTTGGCTTTGGCAGTAAATTACTGTGATGCTTTGTGGACAACATAGCCAATATACATACATATCAAATTATTCGTAATTGCATTTAAAAAATACCCGAATGCGCGTGACACTTACATAAATAAAAAAATAGAAAAACACCTAAAATCAAAATGTCAGCGTCATTAAATGTTGAATGCAGTGTAAATTTTGAAAAGTGATACATTAGAAGTGTAATCTTCACTTTGTATTCTTCTACTTTAACTTTGGATAGATGTCCGTCATTCGAATGGTTTAACCAGCAATAGCAACGTAAAAAACCTAGTTAGCTTCAACGTGCTTTTACCTATTTTTATTCATTTACGCGGTCATAACATCCACTCAAATTAATTTTTTTGTCAAATGTTTGAGCTTCGTTTACAACAACTTTATTTGATCAAGCAATAGATAGTCATAGTTATTGGTAAACTACAATAGTTCGCGTATTATAATATTACAAACATATATACGTTTATATCACAATGATATTACCCTGAAAAGCACAAAAGCATGTGCATTATAAGTATGGCACATGTGCACAATTTATGGACAATAGATCTGCAATAATTTCACAATATTTCCTTTGACAATTTTTATATAGCATTTGTAGTGTTCAATAAATTGGAGGAGTGTCATTGTAACTGGGAATGAATGTATTCCAAAAAGGAACCTGATATTCAAAGAAAATTTATTGATGTAGCAGAAGTGGCTAAACAATTTTCTAATTTTAGAACATTTATTAGAAATGTATGATATATGGCGAATAACAAAATTCCTTTGCAATTCCATTTGAAAAAAATTATAAAATTTTTTCGCGAGCACATCTACGATCTTTGGTATAGAGTTAAAGGAAAAAAATCTGGTTTCAAATCTGCTCGCGTTCACGAAATTGGCCGATGCGCGCAAACGTTATAGCGGTTTTTATCTCTTATAAAGAAAAAAATATTTTAAAATTTCTTATTGTTTGTATTGAGAAAATGTAAGCATACATCAGTAACAGCATTTGATATCCATCCGTAGATGCACCAAAATTTCCAAAATGTGTTTTTATTTTCGCGGAAAATCAAAAAAATTAAAAAAATCTGGCAATAAATTTAAATTATACTAACTCAGAGTCCGTATAAACCTCTAAAAACTAAATTAAAAATACGTACAGAAACTAGACAACGCGTAAAAAAATGTGAAACCAAACTTATAAACATTGGCTTTATAAATTCAATATTATAACAACAACACGAGAGAAACAACTCATTGTTGGAAAATATTGTTACAAATATATTTTTTGGTTAGTTTTGAAAAATTAGAAAAAAATATTTGAAAGTTATACAACTATTTCGCTTAAATCTAATACATAAGTTAAAGTATTCTGCTAAAACTTTATCAACATATATGGTTTACCATCGTGAAAGCTTAACTGCTTACTGTGATTACTTATAAGGATAGGAAATTAAGAGTAATATTGAAATTACTATCATTTAAAAGATATGAAAATTAAAAAGCCTGTAATTCGCGAATTAGATAAAGTAGGTTGATGCGCATCCGATTTTGGATAAAGCGAATCAATCTCTTTCAATATTTATGCATATTTCGATGTTTCACTCAGCGGCCATTGTGTGCCGCCAGTTGCATCATGCACTGCAAAAAACCTTAAAGTTGGTAAAAGTCGCGCAATGTGCATACGATTTTGATGCGCATCCGGTTTCATCAGCGCCCATCAAAAATACGTCAATATACACCTATTTCAAATAGATTCTTCAAAAACCGCGGATGTGCCTCCACATTCAATTTTTGGCGAAATAACCATATTACTCGCGTATCTCTGTTTTTTTATGACACGTGTTTTCGCAAATGGTATAATCGCGAGTAAAGAATTCCATTTATGTAAAAAATTTTAACGAAAATCGCGGTTTAGTACGCGGATTTGACAAAATATATTTTTGCTGATTTTCCGATTTTCAAGGTATCTATATCCGCGATTTTAGTAGATGAATTCGATCGCGGAAGGCTTCATTAGAACCGCCGCGTAAAAAAACTAAATTCACGCGGGTTTCAAAGGAAATTGAATGACAGTTGTAAATTTTACACGCAAAAAATATGTTTTGTAAGAAAATTCACGCATGAAATTTTGGCCCTTCGACTCCAATTACTAGGATGCTGTAAGGAGCACACTCATGAGATATGCACCAAACGACGTAAAATCACGAGTTCTATAATCGTGTTATGAATTTGGAATATTATCTTCTTGCGCGCCCGGATTATTAAAAAAATTCAAAAAACCCCGAAATTCCGGCTTCAAAATGTCAGCATCAATTTTAGGCGGATGCAGTGGATATATCGAAAAATCATACACTGCTATCTTATTGCCCATGGAGTATTCTGTGATTCATTCTTTGGGAATAGGTCTATAAAATGTAAGATTAAGCCAGAAATCGCATGGGACCATAAAAAAAAACTTGTTGGCTTCAACCCATTTTTACCCATTTTTCTACATTGATGCCAACACAGCTTCCACGAAAATTAATTTTAACGGTCGACATTATGGGATCCCTCCTAAAACACTTCATTTTAAAGAATTGTAGTCATACTTTATAGAATATGTTAACAGTTCGCGAATTCTGAAAGGGTGAAACTCGGATTCATCGATTGCAAAACATTTTTGTTATTTACCATATATATAATCCCATAAACATTTTCTGATCAGGCAACATAAATTTGTTAACCCCCCTTGGCGAAATTTTTTGAATATTTCAGCCATGTAAAACTTCTCTACAAGTGGTATCTTAGGACACGCCGTTCGTACTCAGCGATAACTTGTAGGTCCCATATCATTGTACCAATATGAATCGGGGTGCACTCATTGATATGAGAGAAGAGAATTTGTTCCATAAAGAAATTTTGATTTGTTGAAAGCTACTTCCCAGGGGTAGTGGTGTAGGGTATCACATGGACGGCCCCATCCGACTATTTTCTTCATTTTTATCATATACTAGCTGAACCCGGTGCGCTTTGCTACCCCGACTTAGATAAAATATAATGCAATGCTTTTTTCATATTTTAACGTATAAATATAGGAGATATGAAGGCGTTCTCTACCCATTCAGGTCTGTTTTGGAGTTACTATTGTATTTTTGTATGTTTCAGGAGGTAACACTCCTCCTAAAGCATTTTCGACTATAAGTATTCCTACTGTAGTTATATACTCTTACAATATTAATTTCTCTTTATTTGTACAGATTGGATTTGGAGTGAAAAAAATTAAGAATAGAACCAGGAGAACCTTAGGTTTGAGGATAGTTGTAATTTATTTTATAAATGGGACTTATTATTTCCAGGTCATATACATATTAACATATTGCAATATCTGAAATTACTCTTAGGATAACTCCCACTCGTATTCAAAATTTTTACTCAAATAATGAGTTAGTTATATCATATTAAAACATTATTCTTAAGAAGTCTCTCAAAGATATAATATTTAATGCTGTAGCCTTGGTCAATTCCTTCTCAACTATAAGTACTCGTACTTGTGTATATAATGATGACTTCTAAGTATCTTCAAAATTTCATTCAAATTAGACATATGTAACAAAAACATGAAAATATATATGGGAGCTATATTCCGATCTGAACAGATCTCGATATCATTTTGCAAATTTATTTTTACACCAAATCCCGTCTCGCATTCCAAATTGCAATGAAATTTAACATACATAACGTGTTTGGTGCACAAAATGCAAGAAATCGGCCGAAAATATATATGGGAACTATATTCAAACCTAAACCGATTTTGATATAATTTGGAACATTTGTTTCTAGACTAAATTCCGTCACACATTCCAAATTTCAGCGAAATTGGACACACATAGCGTGTTTGGTGCATAAATTACAGGAAATCGGCCGAAAATATATATAGGGGCAATATCCAAATATGAACCGATTTCGATATAATTTGGCACATTCATTTCTATACCAAATTCCGTCACACATTCCAAATTACATTGAAATTGGACATAAATAGCGTGTTTGGTGCATAAAATATAGCAAATCGGCCGAAAATATATAAGGGAGCTATATCTAAATTATAACCGATTTCGATATAATTTTGGCACATTTATTTCTAGACCAAGTTCTGTTACACATTCCAAATTTCAGCGAATTTGGACATATATAGAGTGTTTGGTGTATCAAATGCGGAAAATCGGCCGAAAATATATATGGGAGCTACATCCAAATCTGAACCGATTTCGATATAATTTGGCACATGTATTTCTAGACCAAGTTCAGTCACACTTTCCAAATTATATTGAAATTGGATATCAATAGCGTTTTTGGTGCCTCAAATACATGAAATCGGCAGAAAATATACGTAGGAGCTATATCCAAATCTGAACCGTTTTCGATATAAATTCGCATATATATTACTAGGCCAATATCCATCACACATTTTAAATTCCAGCGAAATTGGACATATATAGCGTGTTTTGTGCATAAAATAAGGAAATCGGCCGAAAATATATGTATGTATATGGGAGCTATATCCAAATATGAACCAATATAATTTGGCATATTTTTTTTTCTTCTTTCTTTCTTCTTCTTTCTTCTTCTTTTCTTTGGCACATTTATTTCCAGACCAAGTTCCGTCACACATTTCAAATTTCATTGAAGTTGGACATAAATAGCATGTTTGGTACATAAAATAAGGAAATCTGCCGAAAATATATGTATGTGGGAGCTATATCCAAATCTGAACCGATTTGGATATAATTTGGTAAATTTATTTCTACATCAAATTCTGTCACACATACAAAATTTGGAGATTGTATCTGTAATAGTTTTAAAGATATTTGCATAATTTGAAATTTAAAAAAATGATATAGCCTATTTTCATTCCAGGCCATGTAGCAATGTACCCTAAATATTTCAGTAAGATCTGTTCAGCGGTTATCGAGTCTATAAGGCACAAACAAACAAACGTACAAACAAATTTAAATTTTATATATATAGATAGGCCAATTCTATCACACATTCCAAATGTCATTGAAATCGGACATATATAGCGTGTTTGGTACATCAAATACTTGAAATCAGACGAAAATATATGTGGGAGCTATATCCAAATCTGAACCGATTTCGATATAGTTTGGTACATTTACTTATAGGCCAAATTCCGTCACACATTCCAAATTTCATTAGAATCGGACATATATAGCGTTTTTGGTACATCAAATACTTGAAATCGGACGAAAATATATATGGGATCTACATCCAAATCTGAACCGATTTCTATATAGTTTGGTACATTTTGTTATAAGCCACGTTCCGTCACGCATTCCAAATTTCATGGAAATCGGACATATATAGCGTGTTTGGTACATCAAATACTTGAAATCGGACGAAAATATATATGGGAGCTATATCCAAATCTGGACCGATTTCGATATATTTTGTCACATTTATTTTTAGGCTAAAATCCATCACACATTTCAAATTTGGAGTCTGTATCTGTAACCGTTCTATAGATATTTGCATACAAAGTTTAAATTTTTTGGAGGTACCTCCGATTCTGATGCTATATCTCCGGATCAGAGCGGAATTTCAAAACTTTTTATAGCCTTTGTTACTTTCAGGCGATGTAGAAATATACCCTGAAAATTTCAGCAAGATCGGTTAAGCGGTTTTTGAGTCTATAAATTTCAAACAAACATACAAACATTTTTCTATTTTATATATATAGATGTGCCGCGTTTTCCAAGTGCTTACATCGGCTCCGCGAAAAATGGCCCCAGGAAATATGGCCCGAAAAGGCATTGTGAAAAATGGCCCCAAATTTTGGGTGAAACTGTATAATGAATTTTGACCCCAATATACCTCGAACAATTTCCCCCCAAAATAATGCAACATTGCCCCAACAATAAAATGAAAAATTGCCCCAAGTTTGGGGTAATTTTGCCTAATGAAGTTTTACCACAAAATAAAAAATGCAATTTCGCGCCAAAAATTTTATAATTTTTATTGGTAATATAAAAACAACCAACCATAGTATCGTTTACATTTTCTATGCAGTAAGGACAAATAAAATGTTTTGATTTACCCAATGTTGAACAACACTTTAACTGTTTGCAAGGAAGCATCACAACAATTTAAAAATTGTCCTTCCATAATACATATTCACACCATTTCTTCTAACTTTCTGATAAAAATCTAAATATATCGACACAATTAAAACAGATACAATTGAAGTAACTTGTATGATATTGCAAACTAGAATCTATTTTAATATATAAAAATTAAGCGGGGGAAAAATTGTATGATTAATAAATCGGAGAAGCAACTAGAGAAAATTAAAAAATCGCGCGATTTTTTAAGTTTCTCTAGTGGCTTCTTCAATTTATTAATCATACAATCTTTCCTCCGCATAGTTATTTCACATAAAAACAGATTTTATAAACTGTGTGAAATCGATTTTTATTTGTAATATTTGTGAATGAGCATTGATGAGATTGTTTTTAAAATCGCGCGATTTTTAAAAGAATCTCACCAATGCTCATTCACTAATTTGAAATCAATTTTTAAAACAAAAACCGATATTATGAACTGTTTGAAATCGATTTTTGTTTGTAATACTTCTGAAGGAGCATTGGTGAAATCAATTTTTAAAACAAAAACAGATATTATGAACTGTTTGAAATCTATTTTTATCTGTAATACTTGTGAAGGAGTATTGGTGATATTGTTCCCACAAGTATTACAAATGAAAATCGATTTCTCCAATACGCACTCTATACTTTTTCCTTCCTTTTTTTAATTAAAAATTCAAACTTCTTACGACTTCCACAGAACATCTAAGAATAAATGGTTTGCAAAGTTGATATATTTTACAACGGAGTAAAACGTAAATTGCTATTGTAAAACAATTTTTTTTAAATTTAATTTTAATTTTTGAAAAATATCTCAGAAACGCAAAAGGCCCCAAACATCGACAGAAAATAATTTTGGGGCATTTTTGTATTTTTAATGTTTGGGGTCATATTTCATTTTTATTGAAATTCAATTATGCTCCAATTTTTTGGTGCAAAAATACCCCAAAAATTTGTGAAAAACTGCCCCAAATTGCGTGTTGTTGTAATGTACACAATTTTTTGGGGTCATTTTGCACTTTTGCTTTGGGGCAATTTTGCATTGGGGCCATTTTTCGCGGAGCCGCTTACATCAGCCTATTTCGGTACTGTAAATAATTCTTAAGATATCTCCCACATGTAATATTTTTTGTGTTTCTAACTAAAATTATCTAGTTATTTTTAAATACGGAACTGTTTTTCTCTGTCAGCTCTTGTTTTCGAGATATATGTAGCTGAGTTTCCTATTTTCAGATCCGAATATCCATTCTGATTGAAATCACAGCCGATCAAAATAGTTTGTGTGTGTTATAAAAAAGGGTTCAAGGGGCTGGCATTTTATTACGAATTATGACGATTTGCGATTCTGCTGTACTATACATAGAAACATTAGTACAAATTTAATTTATTTAAAAAAACGACCATTCCGTGTATGATGAAATTATTTTTGATCAAAGTCATTCTCTGATATGTATCTACATTACCAAAAGAACAAATACTGCCACATTGTTATTTGAATTATTTCTTTGTTAAGGATTTACCTAAATTGATTAACCACTCGAAGTAATTATCGAATTTTAATGTGTCGATATACATATATGAAGAAACAAGCAATTATCAAAAAATATATATTTTGAACACGAGTAAAACAGACAGCCATAAAAAATCACCGTATAGCTTATTATAATTTTTAAGTGAATACCTATAAGCGCAATAATGACAATTGAAACGGGATGAAAAAGAACAGAAAATACTCAAAATTTTGAATTGCACATTTTAATATTATTTCCCAAGAGACCTTCAAAATTAATGACCAAGAGGTAATCGGTCATTTCCATTGTCATCAATTACTGTGTTACGTCAATGACAAGTACTTATTTTTAAGTTGAAATAGCACTGTGGAGCAATATTTGAATGCATATTTTGTTAGACTAATCCAAAAATGGGACATTACAATTTCTTGTTAAAATATTGAAACTACCTGATTTACCACACTTTATGTGAGTGGTAAAACAACAAAAATCACATAGTTTTAGTACACTGTTACGAATGTAACTGGTAGATATACATTAATTTAGATGAATTTCTGTTAACTTAGGAATTTGTATTGTAACGTAAATTTTTATTAAGAATTTAGTTGATTTGTATCAGTTTTGCAACAACAACTACGGTATGGAGTTTACGGCAATCATGAAAATATCGCTTAGCGTTAATTTACACTGTTTACCTAGGTAATTGTTTTTATACTCTATCCCTTATTTATTTTGACTATTCAGTTTTGCTTCCACATTTTGACGTCATTTATTGTAACCCCTCTTACTCCCTCGTATTTATTAGTTGTTTAAGATTAATTCGATTATTTGTATACGAGTATCTCGTTTGAACATTGGAGAACCTCCCAGATGAAGGATGCTAGAACAGTCTATGCTTACGCAGGCGAGTATAAATATGGATGCGTAGCGGGTGGGCGATGGAGTAGAAATTCAGACCGCTACTTAAAATCGTCAGTGATGTAAAGTGTAAACTGAATAGAGAAAAACTTTGTGCTACAAGAGTTAAGATGTGTGCTCAGTAGGCAAATAAAGGGTCTCATGCATAAAAACGAGTAAAAGCGATGAGTTGAGTCAAGTAAGCAATTGCTCGTAAGTTGAGTTAGATCGAACAGCAACAGCTTTTGCTCAATTTCGTATGCATAAAAATGAGTTCAAACCAATTGCAATTACTTGAGTAAATTGAGATCAAACCTCTAATTGTTATTGAAGTACAAACAAGTCGTCAAGTGGAAGTGAAGTAGAAGCAAATAATAATAAAATAGAAACTGACGATATATCTAAATTTTTAGTCCAAAAATGAAAGATTTGTGGGTTTGATTTGTGGGTTTTTTTTAATTTTTATGTGAGTACAATCAATAACTCCAATTGCAAATGGAAAGCAATAATTTGGCTGCCATTTCCTTTGACAATCTTTTATTTGATCTGCATCTTTCGGGAATTTTATCCATTCGCTTGCTTTGGCAGATATAAGTTTTGCAACTTCCGCAATTGTTCGCGACACAGTTGATTGATGGGCCCCAATATCTGTGGCTATACCATTTTGGAATCCAGGATCTGCACAGAATCTTAAATAGAGTCGAATTTTATCAATGTTGCTGCAGGTACCACCACGACTTTCTTCTGACTCCTCAAAAAAATAATTCGCTAACCAGCAAATGCTACTACCATGAAATCTATGTATTTAACATTTTATTATTAGTTATATAAACAATAATAATTAAGATTACAAACCTGTATAATTTTTTATCCTCACTTGCTAAATTTGTCTTACGCTTTTGATAACATTTTTTATTTATTTGTGGTACAAAATATTCAGCCATGATTCCCTTTTAGTGCACGCGAGTCAACTAAAAGGCATGCTCCACAAAATTTAAGCAAGAGCTCACAAAAGTAAGCAAAACCTTGTTTTTATGCATATGAAAATGAGAACAATCTCATCTAACTTCAACTTCTAAGTTCAAACTGAGCAAGAAGAGATCAAACGTGAGCAGTGAGTAAAAGCAAATACATCAAATTTTATTATGCATACGACAAGCACCTTTTACTCAAAAAATCGAGTTCGAGCTCAAGCTCACGTTTTATGCATGAGACCCAAAGTCTTGTGTGAATAACTGAATAACGCCAACAAAGCATTGTAGAATCGTAATCTAAAACGAACTCTCGTTTTATTTGGTACAATTCGTATCAAGGAATACAACAACGTCTATAAGGGATAAAGTTAAACCCATATTCCGTATACGGTAAAAAACTCACACCAAACAACGGGTTTATATAGTTGGCAGATCTTTTACCTTGCAGAAATTGTGATGGAAAGGCAACTGCTAAATAACATACGAGTACATGAAAAATAAATGTTGAAATAAATGTTTTATTGGGACAATAAAAAATATATTGGGCATATGACCGCTGCACTATAGGTAATTTGACCTGTTTTTGAGGCAAAAATTAATAACGGTGGACTCATGGATTTTTTATACATTTTTAATGATTTATATACAAAAATGGACTAAAACAAAGAATTTTACAGTAGAATTCGGTTATAGCGAATATCGGTTATAAGAAACCACTTTTATAACGAACAAAGTTTTGTGTTCCCACAGAAATTTTCTTAAGATTTGCACACACAACCAACTTCTTAAAACGGCCACAATTCTACCGAACAAAAAATGTTACCCCTTATTAGAATTTTGTACAATTTAGAGGCCTTCTTATGGGCATAAGCCGATAGCGGCGAATTTGATCACTGTTTAAAATGTTTTAATATATAATATTTAAAAGTAAGCTGAAGTACGAATTTTACAGACGAACACGTTTATAACGAACGCAGGATATAACGAACGAATGTTGTTGTTTCTACCTCCTATTATTATTTTACCTATATTATTCATTCCAACCCAAATAACGCGACTAGAACAAAAACACGGTCATAACGAACTAAAATGTTGATCTGCCAAAATATTTTTACGAGCAATAGTATGTTAAAAATTTATATCCAGGAAGAGATACAAACATTATATAAAAGGACCCTATTTGGAGCGTGTTACACAATTTTAGAACACATTATGGATATTTCTTTAATGAAAATGTCTTTGTAGTTAAAAGCGGATGCCTTCTTAAATTAAAAAAAAAATATATATTTTTTCTGCACCTACAAAAGTGTGATATAACTTAAAAACGCAAAAAATCACAACTTGGTATATTATGTAGTTGACTCAAAACCCTTTTCTGAAGATATTATCGGTGGTAGAATTTCAGACAAAGTCAGAACATTTTGTAAAAGTCTAAAATAAGAAACTATAGTTTTGTAACAAAAAAATTCTTAGGTTGTATGTTATATGCCGATTTCTTCCACAATAACAAACATTTTAAAGAAAGTTATACTTTTAAACAGAAAGTACATAATGCCACCATTCTACTGAATATCATATGTATGTATTTTGGTTATAACCGAACTCTGACAAATTCTTTTTAAATTATGTTCTGAGTTTTAATCTTTTGTAATATTTTCATACCCTCCACCATAGTATGGTGGATATATTACGTTTGTTTTTCTGTTTGTAACGCATTGACGTATACATTTCCGACCCTATAAAGTATATATATTATAGATCAGTATAAAATTATGAGTCGATGTAGCCATGTCAATCTGTTGTTATTACTCTGGCGTCCACAATAATTGAGCTAGAGTGCTGCATTTTTGCACCCGAGTGTCGTTTCTCCATAGGCAGGTCAAGTTCGAAGATGGACTATATCGGCACACGTTTTGATATATTGATGCCCTACTTCCTCAACCTCGTATCTTAAAAAAAACTTTTCAGGAGATACTAAAAACGATATATCTTTTGATACAACAACCATACACACAATCAGTGACGTAGATAATAAATGTCATTATTCCACTTTTATCGTCCACTTACCACCATAAAGACTGCCTGATTTTATGGTAAATGTTGCATATGCATTGGGAACCAACGTGGTGCATTGGTAAGCACATCCGCCTTGCACTCATATGGTTTGCGGCTAAATCCCTGATCAGAACATCAACATTTTCGGCGGTGGCAAATCCCCTCAGTCATTGAGTCAATATTAATTGGCTTGCACTCATTGATAGGGAAGAATTCCCCCCTTGGTCTCTTAGGGGGTGTTGTGGAAACATGTGTATGTATGTTTTCCACTTGTATCCGTTCACCCAATGCCAAATAGTACTATATTTAGTACCATTTAGTACTTTTCGTATATATTTGTATAGCATAACAATTTTGATGATTTTAACTTTTTTCCTTCACATAATACAAAATGGTACACTTTTATTACCTTTTAGTACTTTTCGTAAATTTATTGTTCGAATTTCCAAGACCTTTTTAATACAACTATCTTGCACTCCGTCCCTGTCCCAATTTTCCGCTCAGAATTGTAGGTCTACACGTTTGCCTAATACGAAAAGGACAATATTTTGTACATTTTAGTACTTTTCTCTTACGAACACACCTACACTTCAATAGAAACCCTCACTCAGAATTTCAAGACTCTATATTTAGCCTCGACGTTGATTACCAGTAAGTAACTCAAACGGTACACATTTTAGGTTCCGCCGTTTCGCCTAGGCATTGATTGTCAGTCAGACATCATTGCTCAGGTATTAAGATACGAGTTTAAGGCAGTTATGAAAATATAAATGAACGAGATACGAGAATATATTTTATTAATATTTGGAGAACCGCGATAACATATTGAGATAATAAGTGGTTGCAGTAATAAAACACAAAAATAGCAATCGCATATTTTTAAGATACCAGGTTGAGGAAGTAAAGCATCGATATAACGGTACTACCCGATTTTAACTATTTTGAGGGATTTAGCTAGAATTCTTAACCGAACTAGCTGTAATTTGACATTTAAGGTTCTTTAAATTTTTAACCGAACAAGTTGTCATTTCACATTTAAGGTTCCTAGGGGTCACAACACTACTCCACCAAAAACTGTCAACATAGGCCCATGTTTAGGTATAGCTCCCATATAACGGTACCTCCCGATTTCCGATATGTTGGGGATTTTAGCTATATATTTTGACCGAACTACCTGTTTTTCCACGTTTGGGGTTCCCAGTGGTCAAAAAACTACTTCACTAAAATTTTTAAAGATAGGTCCATGTTTTGGTATAGCCCCCATATAACGGTACCTCCCGCTTTCGGTATTTTAAGGATTTTAAATAAAATTTTTATCAAACTACCTGTAATTTGACAGATGAGGTTCCCAGTGGTCCCAAAACATCTCCACCAAAAATCGTCAACATAGCTCCATGTTTTGGTATAGCCCAGGGATGGTCTCTTTGACGATTTTTTGGGGTTTCTACGGTTGTTAAGTTGTAAACGTCGGAAACGTCATATACCTGTATGAAACGTATGAAAAGTCGTTAACGTCATAAACAGAAAAATGTCTGTATTTCATAGCTAATATATGGTTTATGTGTAGTCATATTATTACATTTTAGGTATTATTAATATTTTTACTAAAAACATTTTTATTCAAGAATTGTTTGCATTTGTTTGTTGCAATTTGTTGGTCGTGCTTGTACAATTTATTAAATAATTCTCTCACGTTGTTTTAAATGTATAGGTCCTGTACATATGTATGCTTATTTTAATGCATTAAAAATAATCATTTAAAATGTATTACAAAAATATTCAAAAAGTTACGATTTGACGATTTTGAAATTTGTTGAAAACATTGCTGAGTTTACATCTTTCCTTTGTAAGCTCGCACAGTGTTTCGAATAAATTGTTGGCACTTTACACACTGTGCAATAACTCTTCCTTTTTCACTCTTTTTTACGAAACCATACCAGTGCGAATGAAGTGGTCTACCACCGGCAGCACCAGTATTTTCCCCAATCCTTCTGGTTTTTGCGAATTTTTTGGAGGCTGCAACATTTTAATATTTTTAATATCTTCTACTCCGTATTGTTGCAGTTTGTATATCCCGCTGTTTATGACATATACAGAGTCTTCTTCTTCTTTTCGATTACATACAGAGAATGACAAATGAAGTGACATTCCATTCTCATTTAATGTAGTGTTGATATGAAATGACAGATGGCGTTTAAAGCGGTTTTTAGAATTTATCGTTCAACATATTGCTGTTGTTGCCAGAAGGCCGAATACTCCATTGCAGATGCAACCGAAGGATGGTTGGTTTTACTTGCTTCTGCGAAACCGGAGTTGTGCGAGCTTACAAAGGAAAGATGTAAACTCAGCAATGTTTTCAACAAATTCAACCTCACAGCAAATGTATTACACCCCCTTTATAGGGGCAGAAAATTGGAACAAAACCAATATGATATTGTGGAAGGTTATATTTTAGAAAGTCTTGACGAAAATGGATTGGCATAATTTGCAGAATATAAGGAGTCTACTGGATTTTTCGCTTTACTAGCAGAAAAGACCACAAAATCTGATTTATTTTGGAATATGGCTGCCAATAGACATAAATCTCTGTCCGTATTTGCCCAAAAGCTTTTAATGATACCAATTGGAAGGAATATTTTCCAATTGGTCTCATGTTCATACGGATTTACGAAATCGATTGGACGCAGAACGGTCCAAAATATTATTGGAAGTATACTTTTCACTAAAAATTAATGAAAATAAAGATAATTTGTTTCAACTTGACGACTCTGATTTCAGTGAAAACGAAGACGATTAAATTAATATTACTAATCCATATGTAACCAGATAACCTGAAATAGTTTTGAGTTCATAATATTATTTTTATAGTTTGTTTTATATCCAAATTGTTGTTATCAGGTACCGTAAGAAAAAATGGTAAAAATTTTATGTAAAATTAACATTTTTTAAGTTTGTTTTCTTTTTGTTGCAATAAAATGAGATCTCAAAAATCTAAAGCTTTCTTGAATTGGATCACAAACAAATATGGTTGAAATTATAAATGTTTTAATTCTGTCGTAAACCTATGTTTTTAGGGTAGGTTTACGACGTTTCCGACGTATGTATTATACGTCGGAAAAGTATGTCATATACGTCACAATTTCCGAGAGGCCATCTATGGTATAGTCCTCATAAAACGCTACATGCCGATTTTCGGTATTTAGAGAATTTAGCCGCAATTTGTAACAGAACATTTGACATTTGAGGTTCCCAATGGTCACAAAACTTCTCCATCAAAAATCGTCAACATATGTCTTTGTTTTGGTATAGCTCCCATGTAACGGTACCTCCCGATTTTCCGTATTTTGAGGATTTAGCCACAAATTTTAACCGAATATTTGACATTTGAGGTTCCCAGTGGTCACGAAAGTTCTCCATGAACATAATTTTTTTTTTTTTGGTATAGCTCCCATATAACGGTACCTCCCGATTTTCCGTATTTTGAGGATTTAGCCACAAATTTTAACCGAATATTTGACATTTGAGGTTCCCAGTGGTCACGAAACTTCCCCACCAAAAATCGTCAAAATAGGTGTACGTTTTGGTATAGAGCTCCCGTATAACAGTACCTCACGATTTTTGGTAGTTTGAGAATTTTAGCTGTATTTTTTACCGAACTTGCTGTAATTTGGCATTTGAAGTTCCTATTGGTAACAACACATATCCACCAAAAGTTGTCAATATAGGTACATGTTTTGGTACAGCCCCCATATAACAATACCTCCCGATTTTCGGTAATTTGAGGATTTTAGCTACACTTTTTAACGGAACTAGCTGTAATTTAACATTTGAGGTTCCAAGTGGTGACAAAAGTTCTCCATCAAAAATCGTCAATGTTTTGGTATAGCCCCCATATAACGGTACCTCCCGATTTTCAGTATTTTGAGGATTTTAGCTACAATTTTCTCTGTGGTCCCGAAACTTCTCCACCAAAAATCGTCAACATAGATCCATGTTTTGGTATAGCCCCCATATAATGGTACCAACCGATTTTCGGTAGTTTGAGACTTTAGCCACAATTTTTAATCGAATATTTGGAATTTTAGGTTCCCAGTGGTCACTTAACTTTTCCACCAAAAATAGAAATTCACACTTGAGGTTTTCAGTGGTCACGAGACTTCTCCACCAAAAATCATCCACATAGGTCTATGTTTTGGTATATCCCCATATAAAATTTTTGATACATTTTTATACCCTCAACATTTATGCTAACGAGGGTATATCACAAATGTTGTCAAATATTTCATATTCCATTTAAAAAAAAAAATGTTTAATTTTTTTGTGCGCTACATCAAAGATTTTTGGTACATATGTAGGTTAAGAAACAAATTCCCAGTACGAATCCGCATGCGAGCCAGTTTTTTGTTGATGCGGACAAAAGTTATGGCGGTTTTATTTTTTTTTTTTATTTTTTTTTTTTTCTTTATTCATAATTCCTTTGAAAGAAAAAATTATTATAAAAACGCTAATTATTTTACTCAGTACTCGCGAATGTATAATAAATTGATAAATTACACTATGCAACACTGAAAATGCAAACAACTTCTAGTATGCATTTTTTTAAAGTAAATTTTTAGACTACAAAAACCCTAGTAGGGTTTTGTCCTGGCAGATCCAGTTGGGATTTTATGGCCTCATCTAAACCAGGCTAAATCTACACTTTTTTGCATTTATTAGGCCTTTATCTTAGAAACGAATAGGAATTTAGCCTTTCTGTCTTTAGCAATAATGTAGCCCTAAACTAGTAGAACTTATCTTTAGAAAAAACCATATAAGAAAAACTCCATCTAGGCCATCAAAATCTATAAAATATAGAAAATTTTACGTAATCCCTGAAATTCTGGTCAGTATCGGCTAAACTATTGGGAGTTGAACCAAGTAACCTTTTGCAAAAATCTTCCAAATAAAGTTCTGAACAATTCTTTCGAACATTCTGAAACTCTAAAATGCTTACTTCATGTTGTTTCAGCGGTATTTTGCGTCATATCTTTTACAACACGTATTTCAAACACAGTTCACACCAACAGGTTGTTCTCGCATTTCGGATTTCGCTACATTATTGACATTTTTATTAAATCGTCGTTGAAAAATGTACTGAAAACAACGGGATAGAGGCATTTTACAGCAATAAAATGTTCTAAAGAGTTGTGTATTACATTCCAGGGAATATTTTTCCAAAAGAAAATATTCAGAAAAAATTAACGGTTTTGGAGATACGGTGCGAAATGTATAAAAATTGTGGAATTTTTGCATATATTTTGAAATTTGAGGCAATAAATGTAGTTTTTCGAGTTCATTATTTCTCCAAAAATTTTATTCTTGTCCTTATCTACAAATTTGCTTCAGAGGTCAGAAGAAGTATCGCATTGGTTTCAGAGATATAGGCCCGAATTTCTTTAAAAACTCAATATTTAACCATGTTTAGATGGGGCCATAAAATCCGAGCTGGATCTGACACAACAAAATCCAAGTAGGGTTTCTTATCGTTGGAGTCTGTACGTTCAAAAAATTGTCAGTTCGAATTGTTTGCACAAGATCACCTTAAAAATGTTGCACAGTGTTATTGAATGCAAGCCAACTTTTTTCAAAATAAAGGTCCATTTACCCGCTATAAAATTACGAAAAAATTCGTATGGAAGCAAAACTTCACGACGAATCAAATGAGACTAAAATCATACAGATTGGTATTATATTTTCGTTCTCACAGCCAAAATAAACACATATTGCGGTAAAAAAATATTTTTTGTTTGAAAAAATATTTTTTCACATTCATTATGTAGTAGAAAATTTTGGAAAAATCTATAGGAATACTTCCTTCATTTTGCTTAAATCTCCCATTAAAATATACGGATTTTGCTTAATAGACATTCATATAAAAGCTTTCCTATTGAGGAAGATAATTGGGTTTCTGAGGATATATCTCAAGTCTTCTGAAATGGAAATATAGGTCACATAACCCATTTTAATTTATATGCATTTTAAAATACGTGTAATTCGCGTAATAATCAAAATCATTTTGTCCGCATGTGATTTTCATGTACAGCAAGACCATATCTTTTAATTTGTATATATTTTTCGAAATTTAATTTGGAGGCTAAGATGTAGCATCGGCTGCATCTTAGTACTGAAAAACCTATAAAATATCGCTAATTTGCGCGAAGTGAATACAATTTTTGTCCGCATCCGATTTCAATGTCCACCATGAAACTCTACATCGATATATATCTATTTCAAGGCGATCAATCATGAACCGTGGATGTAGCATCCCACACTATTTTTTGGGATAAAATGAATGTAGCTCCCTTATCATTGAAGTTTTCAAATCTCTGTTTCCGCTAAAACGAAGATGCTGTAATAGTTGTTTCATTGATATGGAAACGAACCGCAGAAAACGCGATGAAATACGCGATATTTTCAAAAACATTTTTAGGTGATTTTTCTACTTTGGAATTTCTCGTAACTCGCGTTTTAGTAGTTGGATTTTCACGGGGAATGATTTATTGGATTCGGAACGTAAAAAACTAAAATGTGCAATGAAGTACGAGTAAATCGAGTGACAACTGTAAAAATTTGGCCCGAAAAATATGATTTTTAGAAAAATGTTCGCACAAAATTTCCGTATTTGGATGCAGATTTCTATGAAGCTGTGTAGACTACATTCACGACACATACTACACGACATCCTATACACGATATTTTGAAAAACCTGTTTGCGGAATGAAATTAGAAGAAAATGTCAAAAAAACACTGTAAATCTGGCTTCAAAATGTCAGCATAATTTAATGGTAGAAGCAGTTCAAATTTTGGAAAGTAATACATTAGTGAGATGATCCTTATTTAGTTTGCTTCTACTTTTACTTTGACAGGAAAATCGGGAAAAGTTTGGTTTATTCACAAATCAAGAGAAAACAAAAAAAGACACGTTGGCTTCAACCCATTTTTACCTATTTTTTAACATAAATATAGCCACAGCTTCTACGCAAATTAACTTTTGATGTCAATATTTTTTGCCACGTCCAAAAACATCTCATTTTAGCCAAAAACATTTAATTTTATAATATACAATTACAAGTCGCGTGTTCTAAAAGGGTAAACCTTGGCTTCAGCTATGTTAAATTTTCAGAAATATTGGTGATATACACTTTGAAACGGGCAAAATATCCCTCATAGAAATAATAGTTTTAGACCCCAAGTATGTTTGGAAGAAATCCGTTTCAGACAATTGGGACTTGATTTAGCCATGTCCGTCCGTCTGTCTGGCTGGAGCGCACGATAACTCTCGAACGGATCAACCGATTCGGTCCAAAATTTGGCTTTTGTAATATTTTGTTTAAACTTACTTTAAGTTCGAAGATGGGTTATATCGGTACACTCCTTCCGGTACCTCCCCAAAAATACATTCGATTTATCCATATACATATGAAATTTTCAATTCACATAGGCTGAGGGTATATCTCTGTCGGCAATACCGACTGATACATTTTTACTTGTTTGATCTAATTTAGACATTTGGGTCCGTGGTCGAACCATTTTTGCACCAAACAGGAACTAATTATTCCATTTTAGTTGAGAATATTTTATGGAAGTGGAGGGAATTAAAAGTTTGGCCCGGTAAAACGTAAAATTGTTTGTTTTTATTATCTACGAATATCCCGTGCAACGTTTGTACGAGAGGTCGCAAAAAGATCGATCGGGCTTGATCTAAGTATGGTAGGAATATTAAAACGTACACACCAACCAGAGACCAATAAGGACATGGCCACAGCCACTTCATATTGCTTGGAACAAATTTCTTCCAAACATATTGGAAGTATATGCCCATTTTTTCGATGAGTACCTCTTTAAAAGTTTGTATATTCTCCTTTCAGCCATAATACTGGTAATCTAATAATGACTCACAATTGACTGTACCAAAGACATTAGTAGATACCATGCAGTTGCTAAAACTTCGTTCCAACGTCACAAATGTCCTAATTCGAATTATACTATTCATATTCACAAAGGCAGTTCCATGCAATTGTAACATTGCCCGACATTAACGCCAATCATTCATTTAACCTTAAAACCATAGTTTTACGTCAAAAAGAACCTACGATACATAGTTTTGTTGTCATAATACAAAATACAAAACCGCAACATATATTTTGTTTGTTTGTCGGCAGCATTCTACCTCTGCAATGTCCTTTTGTGCACAAAGAACGCAAACAGTACCCCACCAGCAAAGTAAGTAAACAAAAGTCCGTGCACTCCCTCAATGTCATTGCAGTTGTTAAAATGGTCAGCCGATCGGTGGGTCTGTCGTTCGTGCATTTCAGAGGTGAATAAAGCTATTTTTAACTCATCATAAAGCACATGACATTCTATTTTTAAACAATTTCAAGGAGTGTCAGGAAAAAAGTGTAAACTTCGTTTGCCAACAACAAACAAGAAAAAACAACAACCACACAAACATGAATGAATGAATGTGGCAAAGAAATGCTAGTAATATGCATAAGTGAACTCTGAATCGTTTGAAAACTAGGTTAAAAAGTTCATGCCATCAGGACATGACAACTGCAGATTACTTCGTCTTTGGGTACTGTCCTCCAACTATTGGAACTTCTACTACTACGACCACTGTTTATATTTTGCCGGCATAGGAATTACACAAACATAGCATTGCTCTAGATATTCGTACAAAAGATTTCTAGAACCGTTTGCAGGAGGTTACGCTGCCAGTTTTACTTACGCCTTGTGCAACAACGCTCAGCTGGTGAATTCATGTTGAGGTAGTTACACACAAACTATATCTACTAATAACGTTCTACCCCATTCATGCAAACAAGGCTGCATGCATTTCCTGGCCATGTTTTCCGCTCTTTTGTTGCATTTCTCATGGCGGCCTTATGAATGCGTGCTTGTTGATCTCTAAGGTGCTACTGATGTCTGTAATGGTTGTGGCAGGCAAGCAGGCAGGCTGGTTGATTGGTACTACTGATGATGGTTACTTAAGGAAATTGTTGGTTGTTGCCTTTCGGAGTTATAATGTGTTTTTATTTTTTCCAACACTTTTTCCGCACGTCGACGAATAGAAGGCTCTTCATGACGTCTTATTTACGTTGTTAATGTCCTTTTATCGTCTCGATTTATTTCCGTTGCCTCCACACACTCTGACTCTTTAATATAGTTCAAATCAACTCAGGTCAATGGTGGTTTGTAGTTTAAGGTTACTGAACTTCTTCCTAATGCAAAACACGCAAAAATGGAATAAAATGCAAAACGAAGAACACACACATTGTGTCTCAAGATGTTTGAGTAACGAAAATATTTTAGTAGCTTTGCTTCGAGAAGGATACAACTGGTGGAACTGAGAAACTATCATATTATTGTAAGAAATGAAACTGTGTAGGTTTTGGTGAGTTTATATGAATTTCCGATAATTTGCAAATTTAAGGTGTGATGAAATATAACGCAACAACAATTGCTGTATATTAGGGTGGTTTTAACAAGTTTTTCCCTTTGAGTTAGGCGAAACCCCCCTCTGAACTGATAGACTTATGTATATACAGTAGGTTGGTTTTAAATCAAAGGGAAAAACTCTATGTGTGATTTTTTTTTAAGGGGCACCCCCCTAAAGTGCTTAGTTTTGTTAGATTTTAAGATTGCCAAAGTTTGAGAACAATTAGAATATGTTAACACGTGTCACTGGGACCTCAAAGTTTCCATAGTAATTTGTGTAGGACCATAGGTGAAATTTCAGGAAATTGCTCTGAAGGCCACATTTTTTGTCCAATCGAGGAGCAAATTTTTCCAGTTCATAGCTGTGGCTGGAAAAACAAGTAAAAAAGTATCAGTCGGCTTTGCCGACAGAGATATACCCTCAGCCTATGTAAATCTAAACTTTCATCTATGGAAAAATCGAATGTACATAGGGTCTTTTCAGAATTTGGTAGCCATTTTTGGACATTTGAACTTGCCGTCAAGAATGTGGATTAGGATTAAAGTTCAAAAGTGTTGCGGAGAAGGTGCTTAAAGGAACGGACCGACTTGGTCCATTATGGAAGTTGATCTTATTTTGGGAGTCATATCTTTTCGATAGAGATCGCGCACTATTAATTTCTGTGAGTCATCGTAAAACTTTTGGACCAGTATGTCAGGAAGCATGGACTTGTCCACGGAAAACATAATATCGCTTTAAACAGAACCACAACGAACAGCATCGGTGTACATTTCCAAAGGATCTTCGAACGGGCCCTAAACTGCACTTAGACAACTTTTGTGGAGGAGGTATCCTACGGAGGGGACCAATATGGGCCATTTTAGAAGTTAAACTAAATTTAGACAAAACATAAGAAGATCTAAAGTTGGGACAAAATTGGTTGCCCCGTTCAAGAAATATCGTGCATACCATTTAAGTGACATTTTTTTAAATATTGGGGGGAAGTATCGGAAGTTGTGGACCGGTATCGCCCATCTTCGAACTGAAACTAAGTTTGGACAAAATATGACGAAGGCCAATTTTGGACCAAATCGGTTGATCAGTTCGAGAGTTATCGTGCTCTCCGGCCACTAGGGCTGTTCTCTTAAGAAGTATGGACTTGCCCCTGAAAAAATCTTTTACCGTCTTAATTGAGGCAGCGAATGGAAGTTGCTTCAACAAAAATCAAAGTGATTCGAGAGCAGGTCTTAAGTGGGAGGTATCCGAAGGAGTGGACAAATATAGTCCATATTCGAATCTGATCTATATCTGGTAGATATTTTAGGATGTGTAAAGTATGGACCAAATCAGTTACCCATATCAAGATTTGTCGTGCGGACAATTTGTCCGAATATTTTGGAACTTTTGTGGGAGAGGTACCTGAAACAGTGGGCCGATATGGCTTATCTTCAAACTTAAACTAAGTTAGGACAAAATATTACGAAGGCAACATTTTAGAGCGAATCGACAGATCCGTTGGAGAGTTATCTTGCGCTCCAACCACTACACACGGTGTCATAGAGGTTTTTTGCATCTTTCAGTCTATTTTCTCAGGAAGTATGTGCTTGCCCCTGATGGTATATATGGCCAATTGGATCGCCATAATATAGCCTTATATTAAAATCCAGCAGATTTTCACAATTTTTTGTAGGATTACTTGTTTAGCCACAGAAATGAAGTGGTAAAATTTTCTCTTCGATTGGGCAATAAATGTGACCTTTAGAGCAATTTCGTGAAAATTCAACTTTTTCCCCATACAAATGACTATGGAAACTTTGAGGCCTTATACATTGGTCCTACTTGTATGGGAAGGTGCGACAAAAATAGTTGTAATCGTCGAGTCCAGTTTTTCCTATAGCCCCCATATAGCGGTACTACCCCGATTTCAGGTATTTCTTAACATAAGTCCAGATTTTGGTGTAGCCCTCCAATTAGCAGTACCCTCCGAGTTCAGGTATTTTGAAGTTTTTATCTACGTTTTCGGCCCGAATGGGCTGTAATTTCACATTTGGAGTTCTCATAGATTGCGAAACTTTCCCACCAAAAATTTTGGACATAGGTCCAGGTTTTGGTATAGCCACCTTATAACGGTACCTACCGATTTCAAGTATTTTGAAGTATTTATCTACACTTTCGCCCCTAATGGCTGTAATTTGGTATTTGCAATTCTCATTGATCATGAAACTTTCCCACCAAAAAGAGTGGACATAAGTCCAGGTTTTGGTAGATGCCTCCATATAACGATACCGTCAGATTTCAAGTTATCTGAAGTTTTAATCTACATGTTCAGCTTAAATTGACTGTAATTTGGTTATGGGGTTCTCAGTGGATAGAAAATAAACTAATTATTCCATTTCAGGCCAGAATATTTCATGTTGGGGGGGTATAATAAATTTCGTTCCGGCCGAACTTAACATTTTTACTTGTTTTTCGGACACGCAGGGTTTGTGCCAACATTATTATTATTTAGTAGTGTGAAAATTAAGAATAAATCTTATGAGTAAAGTTCCACTAAAGCGCCCATGTTTCGCACTGTTACTCGGCTGGAAATATAAGAGTGACCAAAGAAAAAACTTCAATGAGAAGTTTTTATACCATAAGCATTTATGCTAACGAGGGTATATACCATAGATGGGCAAAATTACTCTTAAAAAGAATTTAAGGGAAAATTAGAAAGGGATTTTGTTAAAATTTGTTTGCTTTTTTAATATTTTTTTAAACACAGGCGGTATCTTAACAAGTCCAAAAAACTATTATGTTAAAAACAAATTTGCAAAATTACCCGTAAATGTTTATTTATGTTGTAACAACGAAAAAGAGAAACAAAACATAGCAACGCTGGCGTGCAAGAAAGCCCTTCTATGGTATATACACTTTCATACGGGCAAAATGTGCTTCATCGAAATAATGGTTTTAGACCCCAAATATGTTTGGAAGAAACGTGTTTCAGACAATTTGGAGTTGATTTAGCCATGTCCGTCCGTCTGTCAAGCTGGCTGGAGCGCACGATAACACTCGAACGAATCAACCGATTCGGACCAAAATTTTGCTTTCGTAATATTTTGTGCAAACTTAGTTTAAGTTCGAAGATGGGTTATTTCGGTCCACTCTTTACGGTACCTCCCCCACAAAAGTTCGAAAATGTTCGGAAAATTTGTGCGGACGATAACTCTTGATGGGAGTGACCGATTTGGTCCATGTTTTACACATCCTAATATACCTACCAGATATAGATCAGGGGCCTAATTACGTGATTCAATTCGATCGAGTATTTGCTCGTGAAAAAGATTTCGACACGATAAAAAAGCGGCATGACGAGATTCGATCGAAATCATTGATCGAATGTTTCGAGAGTAACCGGTAGTCGAACTATGAAAACCTATGTATACTATAGGGAATATTATGAAGGTAGATGTAAAAAAGGTGTTTTTTTTTTTTTTTTTTGTAAGCAAGAACCAAAAAAACAAAATTATGAATGAAAAATGTAAATATTTGTGGAATTTTTTGAACAATACATTGAATAATAATTTCGGTATGAAGTTGTGCTAAGAAAATAAGAAAATTGTTAATTCTTGCAAAATCTTTTTGACATTGTTGTAACGGATTGCTAATACATCTACCTTAATAATCCTCTCTCAAAATAAATGAGAGAGAGTTTGGTGGGTGTTTTGCATTAGCCTCTCTGAGAGAATATTTCCTTTGGTAAACAACGGGGGATGAAATGTTTAAAATGTACTTCACTTATAAAATAAAGGCTATTAATATTAAATATTTTTTTCTGTTTTGCAGAAATGCTTATTTTTCAACTTATTTTTTAACGACTGCAAAACTAGTTTTTGTTTAATGATTGCTTGCATTTTGATTCTAAATTTAACACAATTTCTAAAAACGACTGCAAAGGACTTTTCCCAATTTCTCTTGTTATATTGTCTAAAAAATGCTGCCAATTATTTACTAACATCGTTTTTCTTCTATAAAACGACAACAAACAACAATTTTTACATTTTAAACAAAAAGGCAATTTGGCCTCGATAAATTACTCGCAAATTTATGCTCAATTACTCGATAATTTTACTCGATAACGAATGTTGTCATCCCAACTTTGAGTACTCAGGTCGAAACAACTCGATATCGAATCACATAATTAGGCCCCAGGTTCGAATATGGACTATATTTGTCCACTCCTTCGGGTACCTCTCGCACAAAATTTTGGATAAATTCACTTTAAGACCTGCTCTTGAATCACTTTGATTTTTGTTGAAGCAAATTGCATTCGCTGCCTCAATTACGACAGTAAAAGTTTTTTCTGGGGCAAGTCCATACTTCTTGAGAAAACAGGCCAAAAGTTGTAAAAAAAACACCTAAGGCACCAAATGTAGTGGCTCGAAACGAATACTGCGTTCGTCCACACTTTGGATATCGTAATATTTCTTGGAATATTAGATGAAATTCGAAGATCCACTCCTTCCGGTTCGAAACTATTCCCAAATATCTGACAAACGGAGCAACCGATTTGGTCCAAACTTTGGATATCGAAATATTTTGTCCAAACTTAGTTCATGTTCAAATTTGGGCCCTATCGGTCCAATCCTGGAGTTACCAACCACACAAATGTTCAACATTTTTGTTTGGTAAGGGCCGGTTCGATATTCCTTTGGATATTTTTACCAGGGGTTTCCTAGTGACGCTGTTTACAGCGATATTATGTTTTTATACCCTCCACCATATGGAGGGTATAATTAAATTTGTCATTCCGTTTGTAACACATCGAAATATTCGTCGGAGACCCTATAAAGTATATATATTATTGATCAGCATAAAATTCTATGTCGATTTGACCATGTCCGTCTGTCCGTCCGTCTGTCTGTCTGTCTGTTGAAATCAAGATACAGCTCGCAATTTTAAAGATAGAGAGTCACAATTCGGTGCAGAAGTTTTTATTATTTGCAGGATGGTTGGTATAGAAAATGGGATATATCGGTCCACGTTTTGATTTAGCCCCCATAGAACGGTACCTCCAGATTTTCGGTATTTTTAAGGTTTTAGCTTCATTATCCTACCAAAATGGCTGAAATTTGGTACGTAGTTTTCTTTAGGGGTGTAAAACTTTCCCCCAGAATTTTGTCGGTATCGGTCCACACCTTCATATAGCCCCCATAGAACGGTACCTCCCGATTTTCGGTATTTTGAAGGTTTTAGCTTCATTATCACACCGAAATGGCTGAAATTTGGTACATAGTCTACGTTGGTGGTATAAAACTTTTCCCCAGAACTTTGTCGGTATGGGTCCATGCCTTCATATAGCCTCCATAGAACGGCACCTCCCGATTTTCAGTATTTTGAACGTTGTGGCCTCAATATTCCACCGAAATGGCTGAAATTTGGTATTTAGACTTCGTTGGGGGTACTCAAACTTCCCCTTTAAATTTGTCCGTATAGGTCCACGCCTTCATAGAGCCCTCATGGAAAAGTACCTCCCGATTTTTCGTATTTTGAAGGTTGTGTCTTCAATATTCCACCAAAATGGCTGGGGGTTTTTCTGGCAATGTTATATAAAACTGTTCGCCAGAAATATGTCCGTACAGGTCCACGCTTTCATATTGCCCCATTTCTGACTATAATTCGTCGGTATAGGTCCACGTTTCGATATAGCCCCCATAGAACGGTACCTCCCGATTTTCATAATACTGAAGATTGTGACGTCAATATCCAACCGAAATGGCTGAAATTCGTTATTTCGTCTTCCAAGAGTTATAAAATATTCCAGAAGAGTATTATCAGTATAGGTCCACGTCTTCTTATATCTCCATAGAAGCGTTCTTCTTGATTTTCGGTATTTTTTAAGTTTTAGCTACATTCTCTTGCCAAAATATAGGAAATTTGGTATTTAGTCTTCTTTGAGCCTAAAAACTTTCCGTCAAAAATTTGTCGGTATAGATCGACGTTTTAAAAAAGCCCCCATAGAATGGTGCCTCACATTGTTTTATCGAAATTGCTGAAATTTAATATTAAGTCTTCTTCATACACGAAACGTAACTAATTATTCCATTTTACTTCAATACAACTTGTGGTGGAGGGTAAAACAAGTTCGGCCCGGCCGAACTTAACGCCATTCTTACTTGTTCATAGGCTAGTATGGTACAAAAGCTCTACCTGTCGATATCCCCCGCAAATTTTTTAGCTTTAATCCAATCCATAGTTTTGTCGGTTCATACGCTCAAAATTTTGAAAACCCCCTAAATACATACGTTTTTTTGGGAAAAAATTATGTATTTCAATCCACACAGGCTGAGGGTATATCTCTGTCGGCAAAGCCGACTGATACTTTTTTATTTGTTCTTTGTCAACCCCATATAACCCCAACAACAGTTTTTGCAAAACAGACTGATATGCTGCCTTTGTTGTAATTCAACGACACATAACAATGGAGAGGGTTTGTCTGTCGGAAAAACAAAATTGCAACAGCTATTCCAATAAAAAGAACGCCACCAATATTCTATTAAGAATAAACCATTATTTCTTAGCCCGTTGGTAATGCAGCCACCTTGGTGCAGTGGTAAGCATGTATGCTTTGCACTCAGAAGGTCTGCGGTTCAATCCCTGATGAAATTAAAACGCAACATTATGAATGTAATTACCGAAATTATAAGCATTTTAATTTAACGATATTTGTGCGCAACGCAAAAAATGAGTTACAGAATTTCACTACAGAACATCAAAATTTTCTGAGCATTTCAGACATGAAAAACTTCTCTATAAAGTGGTGTCGTAAGACACGCAGTTCAGATACTCCTTTATAAATAAAACTCGAAGTTAATATGATTTAAAACATTATTTTTATTTCTTCCGCTCTAACTAATGAACGACAGTATTTATTTATGTGTGATATTTAACATTACGTTAATGTTAAATGTCACATTGCACTGCAGATAAAGACATTACAATGGCCAATGCGTGTACATAGCTGTAATGTAAACGATTATTGCCATGCTTAAAAAATTATTATTGGCTGGATCCTTGGCATCTTTTTACGTGCTACGGTATGGAAAGAAGCACGAAATGAAAGAGAAAATAAACGAAATAAAAAGTGTTTTATAAAAATAGATTTTCCAAAACAAAACCCATGCAGACATTCGCACGCTCGTCTACAACGCACTCACATCCAATGTATAGTATACATATACTATATGACGTCGATGCATTCTACTTTGAAATTGAAGCAGCATCAAAAACAAGCATACACGCACATACTGTGTTAAGAAGATGTCCAGAATTGTTGCAATGTACATGGGAAATGCAGAGTTCATCCAGCAGCAAATCCCTTTCCATAAACAAGAACAGACAAACATTTCTACAGGGCGACTACAATGGGCTGAGTAGACACGTGATGTGACGCATGGCATTTGTAATTCCATCGACTAACAATGTAACAACAAAAGTTCGTGCTGAAAAGAAGCACACAAAAATATCCAATTCTGCCAATAATCCATTCAACCTCTTACCAACGCATAGAAAATGAAATTTTGGTTGCATGGAGCGTAGCACTACGAAGAAAATATTTTCGTATGACTTTACTACAACTATTTATAGGCAAAAATATGGTAGAAATGGTTGTCAGAGGTATAAATAGAGCGTTTTCTAAAATAAATTTTGGCAACACATTGCAATGTAAAACAAGAGGAAGAGAGTCCTTGGAAAGAACTATTAAAATACAAGCCATGTCATTTTAAGCTTCCTAGGCTACAGCGCACCATATTTCACAATTTGTGTTTTCCCTTATTTTATTTCTTCTGTAAGAAACACTTTAAAGACAATAACAACAGGTAAGAAAGGCGTTAAGTTCGGCCGGGCCGCACTTCTTATATCCTCCTCCACGAAGTGTATTGAAGCAAATATGAACATTTAGTAACTACTAACTACTACCTCTTCGTCTACGTTAAGTCTAATTCCTTAGAAGAGAATAATATTTTAACTGATGATAATCATTTTATACTGAACATTTTCTGTGTGGAGGTTTTCTACCCTCAGTGAGTGAGTGCGGTTCTATGGGGGCTATATTT
Organism: Musca autumnalis; assembly: GCF_047663935.1. Classification (NCBI taxonomy): domain Eukaryota; kingdom Metazoa; phylum Arthropoda; class Insecta; order Diptera; family Muscidae; genus Musca; species Musca autumnalis. The sequence goes on along the minus strand of NW_027411644.1, from coordinate 97,243,627 downwards.
ATACCACCAACGAAGACTAATTACACTATAAGGTCTACGACGAATATTTCGATGTGTTACAAACGGTATGACAAATTCAATTATACCCTCCATATTATAGTGTAGGATATAAAAGTAATTTTAAATTAAGATAAAAATCGTTGGGAGTTATGTCCACAAAGCAAAGTGGACATAGCGCAGAAACTCATTTTGGTAGTTACCACTAAACTTCACTTGAGCCAAAAATATTGAACTTTTGTGATGAGGTATAGGTAGGTGTAGTCAGTCATAGTCCATTATTGACGTTGATTTAAATTTGAGAGAAAGCTTACCATGTGCAAAGGTCAGTCACTCCTTTCGATATTTATCGTGCCAACGAGCTATTTTTGTTTACCTTACTATTATGCCAGGAAGCATGAACTTGCCCACAGAAAAAAGCATTATAACGCTCTACAAAGGTCCTTTTGGTCCTTTGTACCGTCAGTAAAAAATTCGTTGAAGTGCAGTTTGAGGATCTGCACTTAAACGAAAGAAATTATACGGAGTGAAAAATTACTGCCAAATCGGAGACTCAATTCGAAAGTTAACGTTTTAGTTGGTACGAACATGGTTTTTGCAGCCTTTGGACCATTATCTCTGAATGTATGGACTTACCTTGTCCTTAAAACCAACTTTTGCAACAATTGTTTAAATTTTGTGCGGAAGGTATCCGATGGAGTGGACTTATGAGTTATTATACCCTATACCACAATGTGGAAAAGGGTATTATAAGTTTGTTTTGGTAAAAATTCATGTAACACCGCGAAATATTCGTCGGAGACCCCCAATGTCATATACCAATCTTCATATCTCGACGAGATAAAGCGATTTTGAGATGTGTGTCCGTCCGTCTGTCCATTATAAATTGTAAACACGCTCCAGGCCGCAATTCTGGACCGATCGTCACGAAATTTTTTATGTAGGTCGGGTTCAGATCAGAATAGATCCCTATTCTTATTGGTTATGATCGTGAAATATTTAGCGGGTGAAATGGACCAAAAACATAATATTTATCCAATTTTCAAGCGGCTCTGTAGGTCTCAATAATAGTCCGATCAACGCGTAATTTTAAATTAGGTACCCAGCAAAATTTGAAGGAAGTGGTTCTTTACGATGACGTGATTTCATGTCATCTTTTGCATTGGTTCAAAGGAAGTCGTGAAAGATCAGATCTTTTCATTAGGATTTGAACCAATGCAAAGGATGTCGTGAAAGATCCGATCTTTTCATCAGCATTTGTACCCATTCCATCCATCCAATAGAGATGATGTTTGTGTTTTTATTTACACACCTGTTTATTTTCATTTTGGTATGTTCCAGTACTGCAAGAATCTACTAATTTTTACTATTTTTTCCGATAACATAAAGGAAAAATTGTTATCCTAGTAGATTCTTGCAGGTTCTTGAACAGACCAAAGTTGTTAAAACTGTCGTCGTGATGTTGTCGTACATTTCCTGTATATCAGACAACTAAAACTTCTAAACAATTGGGAAACGAAAAGGAACAAGAATCTGAAAATAAAGAAGAAGCAACTTTTGGAAAGAAACAATTAAAAATAAATAATAAAGCATAAATGGTATTTTCGAGAAAAAGTCGCTCCTTCCCGTTCGTTACATTTTGTTCTTATAGACCCCTAAAGCAAGCCGGGTTGTAGATCCCTACATATTTTCGTCACTAAACAAAAGAATATAAATTTCCAAAATGTTGTTCTAAAATAACAAAATTATAAAATAAAAGTAATTTACGAAATAAAAATACTTAAAGGAGTGCAGTTGGAGTCCATGTCGAAATCTGAACTGGCGATGGGAAGATAATTGAAAAAACCTTTTGTAAGATGAAAGAATATCAGTTGCGGAGAACGGAGCAAGTAATCTTTTGCGTTGCAGCGGTGGTGATTACATTGCAATTTTGGATGTAAACTTTTTGATGATCAATTAATTGTAGTTATTTCGTGAATTCGTTTGAATTAATAAAGAGTTTTGTTTGTCCATATTTCAATAGAGCATTTCTATTTTCCAAACAAGACATGAATATGTCATGCCAAGGGGTTGGTGGAAATGACATGTCAAAGCATTGGTTAAAATGACATGTCAAAGAATGGTTGAAAATGACGTGTCAATGCATTGGTTAAAATGACATGCCAAAGTATTGGTGAAAATGACATGTCAATGCATTGGTTAAAATGACATGCTTAGGATCCAAAAAAGTACGTCATCTTTTGGGGGTCACGCTCATATAAAATTCATGAGTGAAAATGACAAACAGATGACATGCCATATCACTCATGATCAACTCATGATTTTTCATCGAAGATTTTACTGGGTAAGAGTATATCACAAGGGAGAAGCTTGCAATTTGCGATGGCGATCAGATAATATTTAGAGGGTTAAATGGACCAAAACTTTTGTATGGAAATTGCGAAAATTTTTAATATACAGCTTATATCTTAATTCCTGGAAGTGACATTCCGGACAAGTGAGTTATACTTGAAAGTGGAACGCTTGACCTTTCAATTGATGCCAATTATGTTGGTGTGCATGATCAGATAACAGAGTTACAGCCTAATATATTCCGTTATTTGTTTTTAGTATAATAATAAACTCGCTAGAAGTCGCAATTATATATCAATAGTCACGAAATTTTGCACCGGTTAAGAGTATAGGTCGAAAAAGATGCCTACAATTTTGAATGATGATCTGATATTCGTTAGCGGGTGAAATGGACCATTACTTTTGTATGAAAAATATAAACATTTTATTTTTGGTCGATATTTTAATTCCTTGAGGACTACTGACCTTTACTCTAATGTTAATTGCAATAAAGTGTTTGCTAGATAACGAGCCTACTGCCTAATATATAATGGGTTCTGTGTAGAGAACCACATTTTTATCCCATGCTACATATTGTCTCTCCAAAAGTTTATGTAACACCACAAAATATTTGTCCTAGACCCCTTATTTGTTATGCCAAAATCCATATCTCGACGAGATAAAGCGATTTAGCGATGTGTGTCCGTCCATTAAAAATTGCAAACAACTTAAAGCCACAATTATGGACCGATTGTAACGAATTTTTTAAAGAGGTTGGGTTCGGGCCAAAATAGTAATGATTAGTTTTTGGTGCTGATCGTGAAATGTTCAGGGGATGAAATGGACCAAAACAAAATTTTTTACCAATTTTGTGCGGCTCTGTAGGTCAAAATAATAACCCGCAAAATTTTAAACAAAGTTTGAGTTTATGATGAAGAAGAAGCGTACAAACCAACGTAAAGATCAGATAATACTTAGCGGGTTAAATGGACTGAAACTTTTGTGTGAAATTGGTAAAAATTTCAATAACGTAGCGGTTAAACAACGGAAGTAGTAGTACTACATAAGTGGGTTTCATTACATTTTAGTTTGTGTGAACTAAATTTTCCTTTCCTGCTACAAAAATGTCTTTGTCATGCTAGATAACTTTTTGCTTTTGGTCATAAGTATTATGCATTACATCTCTGATATTTGATAATTAAATTTTCACAATCATTGAAAAGAAGTTCCGTGGAGAGCGATTGTCCAGGGATAGTGGTATAGGGTATCCCATGGTCGGCTCCGTCCGACTATAGACTTTTCTTACTTGTTCAATATTAAAACCGTATCTATGCCTGAAAGAAATATTGCGATGTGCAAAGTTTAGACCAAATCGGTTACTCCCTGGGCATCTTTTTAACGAACAATATCTAAACTATCGTCGAACTTGATCTAGATTTTGACAAGATATTATGAGGTCAAAGTTTTTACCAAGTCGGCAGATATTAGGAGAATCTATATCTGATGGATAAACATGAATGGATATTACTGTAATTTAAGTAGCGAACTTCAATCAGGATACTTTGTCCCAGAAGGCGAGAACGGACACTGACCTGTCCTGTTTAACCGGTTACTTCCAGTCATTGCATCTTTGGAGTACAATACTAGATGAAAAAGGTAAGGTAAGAATGATTCAGTCATCAAAGCAAACAAAAGGCTATCTATTGAGGGATACTTTACGGGATAATAATCGAAAATTATATCCTTCCAGTTGGATACCGGACGGACAGCAGAAGCCTATTTGGCCCATTATATCAGGAAATATGGACTTGCACCGAAAAAAATGCGGCGTCGCAACAGCGCCCGGAAGAAGATCTTTTTGGAAAAAAATTTCAAAATGATCCGAGAGGAGATCTTAAGCTTCACTTTTTCCAAATTTTGTGTGAGAGGTATATGAAGGAGTGGACCAATATAGTCCATATTGGAATCCGATCTATACCTGAAAGTAATATTACCAATGCTTAGTTATGGCCAATTCGGTTATTCCCTTTGAGAGTTATCGTGCACACCATTTTTGCGAAAAATAGTGAAATTTTGTGGTGGAGGTACCGGAAGAAGTGGATCTACGAACTTAAACTAAGTTTGGACAAAACATTACGAATGCTAAATGTTGGACCCGTTTAGTGGCTTCGTTCGAGAGTTATCGTGCTCGGGCTAAATCAACTCCAAATTGTCTAAAACATATTTCGTCCAAACATACTTGGGGTCTATACCCATTATTTCTATGAGGCACATTTTTTTTGTTTGTATCAAATCCTAAAGGCTGAGGGTATAAAAATTGTTATTTCAAAAATGTTATCCGTTTTTGTAGGCAATCGTCAAATAATGAACAAAGACGAAAATAAAATGAAACAAAATCAAAATTTTCTTCATAGCGATATGTTTTAGAAATTGTGGACTGTTTTATAAATAGACATCGGATTTTTGCATGTTTTTTATTTCTCATCTGATTGGACTCAAATTTTGGATCTAGGCGTTTTAAGAGTCAACTTTTCGATATTTGGGGTCATATCAAAAACATGCAAAAAATATGCAAAAAATATGCAAAATATATGCAAAAAATATGCAAAAAATATGCCAAAAAATATGCAAAATATGCAAAAAAAAAATATGCAAAATATGCAAAAAATATGCAAAAAATATGCAAAATATGCAAAAAATATGCAGAATATGCAAAAAATATGCAAACAGTTTTTGGCCGAAAATCGTCATAAAAGTCGTAAAATTGCCAATTAATGTTAGAAAAATCGTCAAAAATCTTCAAAGTGTTCTAAATTAAGATAGTTGGCCGCTTAACGTCGATTTTTTAGCAGATTATTGTGTTATCGAGACCTCTTACGACAGTGTGGTGTAGGGTATAAAATAATGGTATTGTAATACAATTTTTTTATTATTAAACTATGCAAAAATATAAAATTTAATAAAATATCAAACGTTCTATGAAAATTCAATATTTTCTTTGTTATAATTTGTAGCGTTGGGCTGGTTACTGTTCAAAGGGAACAAATCGATGACGGATTTTTTAAGGCGGCAACCGCATAAAGTTTTTAGTTTGGTCAGATTTTAAGACTGTCAAAGTTTGAGCGCAATTGGAATATGTTAACATGTGCCACTGGGGCCTCGACATTATGAAAATCTAAATTTTTTGGTTATTTAGCGATTTCGGCGACCCATTTCTCTGGAATGGTTAAAGCCTTTTGTCCATATTAAGCATTAAATTAAAGGCCATTCTGTTCTTAACATTTCTTGCTGAACAACAAAATATAAGTATATATAATAAATCTAATACTAAATAGGTATTACAGAATTCGAGATAATAAAGCCAATGTCCCGAAAAACGTGACTAGGTACGCCTTTGTGCGAAAATGGAGACTATTAAAAAACATTATCTTCATTTTTATCAATTTTTGGAATGAAAACAAATGTCTTTTACATTTTGTTCTAAATTATATTTATTCGAGAGTCAGACATCATGTGGTTTTGGAGCTATCTGGGTACAGCTGACTACTTGAAGAACGCTCTGCTATGTAGTTCGCAACTTTCAAGTTGTTTACCATCCTTTGCGCCTCCTGGAAATTCGGAGTTAATGTTTAATCTCTTGAACAACTAGAATTATGCCAACCCTTTTTCCAGGATTTTCGTCATTTGCTCTTTTGGAAGTTTGGATCGAATATTTCTGAAGAAATTTGAATCTTTGCTTTGTTAAGATTTTTGTCGCCTTTTGACTCTTTACGGCGTTTTGCACCGTTGGATCAAACAATGCCAGGTCAGCAAGTTCAGGACTAAGATATAATATATATATATATATATATATATATATATATATATATATATATATATATATATATATGTCCCATGCGGGACAGGGGAGACTTCTCTCATATCAATGAGTGCACCCCGATTCATATTAGCTCAATGATATGGGACCTATTTCAATACATTTTCAATGAGGTCTAGGTCTTGTTTTGATGCTAAACGTATCGTAGAATCTGAAGAACCATCTGTCCCGAATACAATCAAGCGTGGCTTCAAGAAAATCGTAAGTATGCAATTGTCATTGGTGCTGGACCCCAGTAAGGTGTATATGAACGTTACTACTATCATTATGGCTACAGTAGAAGCTATCGGAGAGGATCCCTACAAATATAAGATCTCTAGAAGCTTTATCCGTGAACAGCGGAGAATAAACCGTGAAAAATAAACGCAACAGCTTCAAGAAACGAGGCTATTTGTGTATACTGGCATGGAAAACTATTACCAGATATTCTCAAAACAGGGAAGAAAAAGCGGGTTGCTGTTCTGGTATCACATGGGGGTTAAGAACAACTCCTAGGTGTTCCTGAAACTGACAGTAGCTCATGGGAGACAAGAACTAGCAGTGTACAAATGCCTAGAAAAATGGGGTCTCACCAGCTCGAGCAGATATTAGGTCGAGAGCTTCTGTACCACCGTACAAACTTGTTAGAAAATTGTTGAGAGGGATTTTTGACTGCAAGTTTGGAAGCACATCCGGACATCAACCAAACATATTCAAACGACTTCTATAAGAATAGTCTGCAATTGCCAAATCCAAGTTCGAAGTAGGCGAGAGTGTTTTAAAACTACTGCCCAACCGACTTCCGAAGAGCCGAAGAAGCACCTTGCGTTTAAATCGTTCGAGACTGGACGCCCCAGAATGTTTTTTCTATTTTATTTATTTATTTGGTATCCCACACGACAACAACTGAGTGTTATAAGTGAGAGTTTGGGTTATTGATTTTACAAAACGTATAATGAACAAGATAATGTTTATATAGATATAATATAGGATATATTGGGTAAACATTATCAATAGGTTAAAAAGAAATAGAGACAATAGATTGAGTTCAATACAAAAAATAGTGAAAACGATATTCAGAAATATTTTTAGATCCAAAACAAGACCTAAACCGCATTGAAGATTTACTTAATACGAAAGGCATTCACACACAAATATCAGATAAAGGAAATAACAAAATGATAAATCATATGTGGTACCTTAGTCCTGAATTTATTGGTCTGGCATTGTTTGATCTGATAGTGCAAAACACCGTAAGGATCCAAAAGACGACAAAAATCTTAACAAATCAAAGATAGAAATTTCTCCAGAAATAATCGATCCAAACTTACAAACATCAACTGCCGAAATTCCTAGAAAAAGGTTTACCAGGCATAATTACAAGTGAGACTTAATTGGTGTTCAAGAGATTAAACTTTAACTCTGAATTTCTTGAAAAAGATAATGCATCCTGACCACAGAACATCAATTACCAGGAGGGGTAAAGGATGGCAAATATCTTGAAAATTGTGAGCGACATAGCAAGGAATCGAGTTCATCACCAAGTTGTCATCTGTACCCAGATGGCTCCAAAACTACATTATGCCAGTCCCTTAGTGTCCGTAATTTCAAGACGTAGCTATCTATGAGTTCACAGATATCTCCCGTGTAAGCAACATTTTATAATTTCAATGCATAGGTAACGTTACCGAGTCAAAAACGGCGGTGTTACTTACACCAAGGATTTTACCTGGTTAATCGTTGCCAATGTGTTAAAAGTTGTAAAACACTTCAATGTGGCAATGATTTTGCGAAATCATGAATGAAAATCACCAATATTACCACATGATTTCAAAATTTACACGCCTCGGTAAATGGCATGTAGAAATTACCAAACGCGTAGGTAAAGATAACTAATAGGTAGCTACCTACCCGTTTACCCAGACGTTGATATTACGGGCATAAGTAAATTAAAATATGTATGAACAAAATGTAAGCGTTTGTCATTGAAGCCATACAATGAATGTACAAATGTCCATCTTTGTAAAAACAAAATTACATTTGAAAAAGGAAATGTTTGATGGATAGCGATGCCATTCCACGGCCGATATGTCTGATGAGCCTCTACAAAAGGCGAAATATGTCACATAATGGTGGTTGTGGGGGTTCGAATCTTCAGCTTTCCTTTTTCACTTGCAAACATCATCGGTCATTAAGCTCGACTCCAACGAGAAATGAATAGAAAAAATAGACCTTTGTCCTAATAGGCAACATTTTCAAATAAAGTAAACTATATTCGTTTTCATTCGCAAAAATTTGATAATATAGGAAGAAAAAAATTGTTTTTTTTTTAATAGACTCCATTTTTGCCCTAAAGCCTTTTTCGGGACATTGGGTTTATTATCTGGAATTCAGTAACACTTACGTACTTTGTTGTTCAGCAAGAAATGTTAAGAACAGAATAGCTTTTAGTTAAATGCGTAATACGGGCAAGTAACTTTAACCGCTCCATATGTACGGGCCGTCGAAGTCGCCAAATAGCAAAAAAAAAATAGATTTTCATAACTTCGAGGCCCCAGTACCACGTTTTAACATATCCGAATTGTACTCAAACTTTGGCAATCTAAAAATCCGAGATCGATTTGGTCCTTTGAGTTAAAACCAGCCCAATGTTACAAATTAAATTAAGATGCTACAAAAAAGAAAATATTGAATTTTCCATAAAACGTTTGATATTTTATAAAATTTTATATTTTTACATAGTTTAATAATAAAAAATGGTATTACGATACCATATTTTTACACCCTACACCACACTGTCGTAAATGGTCTCAATAACATAATAATCTGCTGAAAAAATCGACGTTTTACGGTCAACAGTCTTAGTTTAGAACACTGTTATGTATTTTTTGATGGTTTTTCCAACTTTAAATGTCAATTTAACGACTTTTATGACGATTTTCGGCCAAAATCAGTTTGCATATTTTGCATATTTTTTGCATATTCTGCATATTTTTTGCATATTTTGCATATTTTTTGCATATTTTGCATATTTTTTGCATATTTTGCATATTTTTTGCATATTTTGTGCATATGCAAAATATGCAAATATGCAAAATAAATACGAAATATGACCCTGCCATTGAATTTAGATTTCTTTGAAACGAATTTTGGTCCAATCAGAATCTTCGTATCTTTAATATTAAAAAATATGCAAATATGCAAAATCCGATGTCTAATTATAAATTATTCGTTATCAATTATAACTCGGTCTTAGAATTTAATGAATTTCTACATGTTTATTCATTTTGATGTACTGATGATGATGAATAGTTAAAGAATAGTTAAAGAATCAGCAGCTTTTGCTGTTTATTGGGTCATGGATCTGTTTTTTTTTTTCATAAAAATTGTGCAACGGTACTTGTGCTTGGGAGTAAGTTGTATGCAAAAGAGCAAATTTAGTTTTAGGTCGTTTTCACTTGAAAGAGAATCAATAAATATTTAAATTTTATTTTTATACAAAATGGCCTGGATAGTCTTGTGTTTGCGATATTTTTTCAAAAACGGAAAGCTCTCAAGAAGTGCAGCTAGTTGATATACTCAAAATTTACTATAACTCAAAATTTACATTAGTCGACTTATGTCGTTTTGTATGAAAACCACAGAAATCAAAAATTGATTAATTTGTCACTTTTTGTTCAAGAAGGTGGGTCGTAGATTGCAACTGGAATCAGAATACCGAATATCTAGGGCAATAGGGCAAATAATCTCGTATTATATAATTACATATCCCTACGTGATAAGGTTCTTAACTTCGAAATGAGATGTTAGCACGGTTGATTACTGCAGACTTTTTATAAATGCAGACGAGCTATACACGAATATGGCACATATTATTATACCCTATACCACAATGTGGAAAAGGGTATTATAAGTTTGTTTTGGTAAAAATTCATGAACACCGCGAAATATTCGTCGGAGACCCCCAATGTGGTATACCAATCTTCATATCTCGACGAAATAAAGCGATTTTGAGATGTGTGTACGTCCGTCCGTCTGTCCATTATAAATTGTAAACACGCTCCAGGCCGCAATTATGGACCGATCGTCACGAAATTTGGATGGGGGTCGGGTTTAGATCAGAATAGATCCCTATTCTTATTGGTGATGATCGTGAGATATTTAGCGGGTGAAATGGACCAAAATCATAATATTTATCCAATTTTCTAGCGGCTCTGTAGGTCTCAATAATAGTCCGATCAACGCGTAATTTTAAATAAGGTAAGAGTATATCACAACGGAGAAGCTTGCAATTTGAGATGGCGATCGGATAATATTTAGAGGGTTAAATTGACCAAAACTTTTGTATGGAAATTGCGAAAATTTTTAATATACAGCTTTTATCTTAATTCCTGAAAGTGACATTCCAGACAAGTGAGATATACTTGAAAGTGGAACGCTTGACCTTTAAATTGATGCCAATTATGTTGGTGTGCATGAACAGATAACAGAGTTACAGCCTAATATATTCCGTTATTTGTTTTTAGTGTAATAATAAACTCGCTAGAAATCACAATTATACATCAATAGTCACGAAATTTTGCACCGGGTGAGAGTATAGGTCGAAAAAGATGCCTACAATTTTGAATGATGATCTGATATTCTTTAGCGGGTGAAATGGACCATTACTTTTGTATAAAAAATTTAAAAATTTTATTTTTGGTCGATATTTTAATTCCTTGAGGACATATATATTTCACAAAGTAGCCTACATATGGAAAAAAACTACTGACATTTCCTCTGATGTAAATTGCAATAAAGTGTTTGCTAGATAACGGGCCTACTGCCTAATATATAATGGGTTCTGTGTAGAGAACCACATTTTTATCCCATGCTACATATTGTCTCTCCAAAAGTGTATGTAACACCACGAAATATTCGTCCTAGACCCCTTATTTGGTATGTCAAAATTCATATCTCGACGAGATAAAGCGATTTAGCGATGTGTGTCCGTCCATTAAAAATTGTAAACAAGCTTAAGGCCGCAATTATGGACCGATTGTAACGAATTTTTTAAGGAGGTTGGGTTCGGGCCAGAATAGAAATGATTAGTTTTTGTAAATGATGATCGTGAAATGTTCAGGGGATGAAAGGGACCAAAAACAAAATTTTAACCAATTTTGTAGCGGCTCTGTAGGTCAAAATAATAATCCGCAAAATTTTAAACACAGTTTGAGTTTATGATGAAGAAGAAGCGTACAAACCAACGTGAAGATCAGATAATACTTAGCGGGTTAAATGGACTGAAACTTTCGTGTGAAATTGGTAAAAATTTCAATAACGTAGCGGTTAAACAACGGAAGTAGTAGTACTACATAAGTGGGTTTCATTACATTTTAGTTTGTGTGAACTAAATTTTCCTTTCCTGCTACAAAAATGTCTTTGTCATGCTAGATAACTTTTTGGTTTTGGTCATAAGTATTATACATTACATCTCTGATATTTGATAATTAAATTTTCACAATCATTGAAAAGAAGTTCCGTGGAGAGCGATTGTCCAGGGATAGTGGTATAGTGGTATATATATATGGTATCCAATGGTCGGCTCCGTCCGACTATAGACTTTTCTTACTTGTTTTTATATCAGGAAGTGATTCTATTTCCCTTTATAATTTTACTAAAAGCATCTTAGCAGACGCAATTAAGCCTCGTTTCCTTATTCCTTAAATAAGGCCTAATGTTTCGGCATAAATTATAACAAAGAATTCCAAGGAACATAGTCAGCGTCATAGTTTACTGCCTTAATTTCTGCATATAAGAGCCGCATCCATGTTTCGGTTGGTCTTCGTAGTACATCGGTGTCCAAAATAAATGAGAGAAAATTGATGGGAGAGTAATGTACCTTTGTTAAACAATTGCTGACATGCTCTCATTTGAATTCGTTATTCTCTGTTGTTACGACAACGTGCAGGCGTGGACATCCCTATCGTAGTATGTTACCAATTCATCACCACTATTAGCTGGTATTTATATAACAACCTAATACGAATATATTAATTGTATATGCTCAGTTGCTGAGAGTAATAGCCAATTTCAAGGAATCTACTATCATCTACATTCCTGACTTCTTACGTATGTACATTTATCGTTTATGTCAAGCCATAAACTTTATTTATTTAAAAAAAAAAAAAAAAACTATTACCACTTCACCGCGGTGTAAAACAGAATGTAGGATATTCTCAGAAAAGACAGCTCTATTGAAACTATTTTTAGCCACGTTAGCCCACAAAAAGTATAAAAAACAAAACTTTAAAATAGTGTTCATCTTCATTGTCTTTTCCTTCTTCCACTTTGAACAGAACAATAATTTTGTGGGCTACATGACTTTTTGTTTGCATTTTTTTCGACTTTTTTGCTCCACAAAACCAGTCCAGGAAAATTTATATTCCAAACAAGAAAATTATACAAAACGACGCCATACACACAATTCGTGTTCAGAATGCAATGCACTTTTCTAGCTGCAGTCATTTCTCTTGTTTTTGTTGTTGTTATTTATAACAAACAACATACATTAAATCTAAAGATAGATACAAGTGTAACAACAACTACAAAAATGGAATATAAAAGGGAACAATTCTTATAAATATACCCTGGAGTCCAATAATTCATTTAGATGGTGTGTTGGACGATTGAATGCAGAAGTAAGTGAATCGGCAACTTTAAAGTAAATAAAGCAATTATGTACGAGGTCGGTAATAGCATTGCGGAAGGTTATGATGGGCAAAAATGTATAGAAATAAGATTGAGGAAAATTCAAGAAGTTCACAAATTATTGTAGGATTCGTTTATTTAGCCACAGCAATGAACAGGCCAATTTTTTTCATCGATTGGAAAATAACTATGGAAATAAAGATCGGTCAGGATTTACGGGTTATCGTTAACCGATCGTCATAATTTTTTGTAGAAATCGTTTTTAGCCACAACAATGAACTGATAAAGCTTTTTCATCGAGTGGGCCATAATCGCTAGGTTAGCATGGTTTAACGTTAACCGATCGCCATAAAATTTCATATACAGTAGAATCGCAATAATTCGTACCTCGATAAATGCCGGTCCCTTGAAGCCATTTCTTTCGCATTTTAACCTCGCTTAATTGAAACTCTCTGCAATTCGTATAAAATGACCGGTACCTTGGATTACGAGATTCTACTGTATAGTCCCGGTCCACACTAGCGTGAATTTCATTAATAAATTTCATGAAATTAGGTGTTCTTAAATCGAATTCCCCACTACAGCAATTTTATGATTTTACTCTACTATGGACGTCGATCTAGAGACGCATAATTTCATATCAAAATTTCAGTGAAATTACTGTAGTGTGGCCCGGGACATAAGGGTTTTGAATATAATGAAAAACATTGAGGGAGTAGGAGTTACAAAATAAAATATTTTTCGTTTTTGTTGGGCAGCCCTAATATATAATGTAGATCAGCGTGCAATTCTACATCGATATAGCCATGTCCGTCTGTAGAAATCACTCTAGCATCCGAACGGATTAAAGTAGGTGGGGCAAAATTTTGGTCAAAAATATTGCAGGTCCGTAGAACGTTTTGTGACCAAATTTGATGTAATTTATATTTTAGGGTTTGGTTTTGGTCCATGTTTTGGAATAGCCGGTTCCCGGACATAACTCCTAAAATGATTTTGGGCATTAACTCCAAACGAGTTTTTCTTAATTATTCCCTATTCCACAAGGTGGGAAGTGTATTAAAAGTTTGTTTTGCTAAAAATTCATGAAACACCACGGAATATTAGTCGTATACCCCCAATGTTATATACCACTTTTCATATCTCGACGGGATAAAGCGATATAGCGATGTGTGTGCGTTAGTCAGTCCGTGTGTCCGTTTGTCCATTATAAATTGTAATCAAACTCCAGGCCGCAATTATGGACCGATCGTCACGAAATTTGATATGGAGATCGGTTTCACATCAGAAAAGATGGCTATTATTGGTGATTATCGTGAAATATTTAGGGGGTGAAATGGACCAAAAACAAAATATTTATCCGAATTTGTATCTGCCCTGTAGGTCGCAATCATAGTCCGATCAGCGCGAAATTTTAAATAAGGTTTGAGTTTATGACAGAAAGAAGCTTACGATTTTACATGATGATCAGATAGTTTTTAGCAGGTCAAATGGATCGACACTTTTGTGAGAAATTTGGAAAAAAAATTGATATACATATATCTTACTAGCGGAAAAGGAATAATATTCAAATAAATAATATTTAATATGGTGAACACTGAAAATTGTTAATGTACTAATACCTATTTGAATTGATATTTAATTTCTATCAAGCACTGTTCGTACACGTTTTGTACGAATCTCAAAAAAAAGACCTCTACACTTCAACAGCTTCCTACATTTTAAATTTCAGTCCATATTTTATCAGAACGGTATGGGTATTTTGAAAATTGTGTTCACATTTTCCAACCGAATTTTGGAATTTGTGATATCAAAATGTAGAAAACCGATCGATTCCCCGGTCAGGAAACATCAAATTTTGACGTTGGCAAAATACATCACAGTAATGTTGGCAATATTTCCTGAGTATTTCAGCCATGTAAAACTTATCTACAAGTGGTGTCGTAAGGCACGCCGTTCGGACTCGGCGATAAACAGTAGGTCCCATATCATTTAGCTAATATAAATCGGGGTGCATTTAGAAACCGAATTCCTGTTAACATGGAAAGAATAGTACATTATTCAGTACAATTTTTAGAATCCAGAACCTTAGCTCATATGTTACAATTTTAGCTCTTCTTGTTCACACAATGCCAATGGTATTACATGTAGAAACCTTTCATACATTTAAAGGTGGATTTTAATAAACATTCTGATCCAATCTCAACAGTGATCCTCACAACAAATTTCATTTATCGATTCACTCAATACCAGTGATTTAATATTTAGTATTATTTAATACTTCTAGTACACTTATTGTACGACCACTTCTAACAATCAACCTGACAAATAAATAATATACCAGAATTCCACTTCTATTCCTTAGCCCAATACTAAATTTATTGCAATTTTGTACTTTTCACACACTAATTATATAATCCCACCTTCATTGCTACACCAACGTCAACTTTAATACCATTTAGTACATATCGTATTTCTCAATAAGTCAGCCAGAATTCAGTCAGAATTTGTATGCATTTCAAAAAATCCTTATCTAAACACCAACACCACCCCTCATACAACAATTCGAAATTCCACCTTTATCCCTTCAAGCAACGCCAAACTGGTACCAAATTCAGTACTTATAATATTTATAAGTTAAAAAACTACTGTCTTTTATCCAAAACTAAATCCCAACCGCAATTTAGTATTTTTCGTATACATAAGTACGTATACATAATGCCGAATTTCACAACTTCAACTCGACTAATTTACACAATAACAAGTAAAAAAGTATCAGTCGGCTTTGCCGACTGAGATATACCCTCAGCCTGTGCAAATTGAAACACCTTTTTCAAAAAAAAACGTATGTATTTAGGGGGTTTCAAAATTTTGGTCGTATGAACCGAAAAAATGTTGATTACGATTAAAGTTCAAAAATACTGCTGAAAAGGTACTTAAAGGAATGGACCCACATAGACCATGGGGGTGCCATAGGGGGTTTTTACACCCTTCGGGCTGTTTTCTCAAGAGGTATGGACTCGCCCCTGAAACAACTTTCACCATCGTAATTGAGGCACCGAATATAAGTTGCTTCAACAAAAAATCAAAGTGATTCAACAGCAGGTCTTAAAGCGAACTTATCCAAAATTTTGTGTGGGAGGTACCGGATGGAGTGGACAAATATAGTCCATATTCGAACCTGATCTGTATCTGGTTGATATTATGAGAATGTGTAAAGTATGGACCAAATCGGTCACTCCCATCAAGAGTTATCGTGTGCACAATTTTTTCGAACATTTTTGAAAATTTGTGGGGTAGGTACCTGAAGTAGTGGACCGATATGGCTTATCTACGGACTTAAACTAAGTTTGGAAACAATATTACGAAGGCCAAATTTTGGCCGGAATCGGCATATCCGTTATTTTCTCAGGAAGTATGGAATTGCCCCTGAGGAAACTTGTACCTTCGTATAGGGGACAGTGAATACAAGATGTTACAACAAAAACCAAAGCGATTCGAGAGCAGGTCCTAAACTGAACTTTTCCTAAATTTTGTGTGGGAGGTACTCGAAGGAGTTTACCGATTGAGTCCATATTGGAACCTCATCTATGTCTGGTAGAAATTTCATAACGTGCAAAGTATGGACCAAATCGGTTACTTCCTTCAAGAATTATCGTACGCACAAATTTTCCTAACATTTTCGAACTTTTGTGGGGGAGGTACCGAAAGGAGTGGACCGATATAATCCATCTTTGAACTTGAACTAAGTTTGGACAAAATATTACGAAAGCCAAATTTTGGACCGAATCGGCAATTCCGTTCTAAAGTTATCTTGTGCTCCAACCACTACACACGGTGTCATAGGGTTTTTTGTAACTTTCAGGCTATTTTCTCAGGAAGTATGGACTTGCCCCCAATGAATCTTACAGCGTCGTATAGAGGACAGTGAATACAACTTGCGTAAACAAAAATCAAAGCGATTCGAGACCAGGTCCTAAACTGAACTTTTCCGAAATTTTGTGTGGGAGGTACCCGAAGGAGTGAACCGATTGAGTCCATATTGGAACCTCATCTATGTTTGGTAGAAATTACACGATGTGCAAAGTATGCACCAAATCGGTTATTCCCTTCAAGAGTTATCGTGCGCACAAGTTTTGCGACAATTTTTGAACATTTGTGGGGGAGGTACCGGAAGGTGTGGACCGATATAACCCATCTTCGAACTTAAATCAAACCTGGACAAAATATTTCGATACCCAAAATTTGAACGGAATCGATTGATCCGTTCGAGAGTTATCGTGCGCACCAGCCAGCCAGACAGACAGACAGACAGACGGACAGACAGACAGACGGACGGACATTGCTAGTTCTACTCAAAATTGTCTGAAACGGATATCGTACAAACATACTTGGGGTCTAAAACCATTATTTCGATGAGGCACATTTTTGGTCGTATCAAAGTGTAAATACCCTCTTTAGCCTAAAGGCTGAGGGTATAAAAATTTGAGTACCATTTAGTACTTTTCGTAACCATAAGTACGAATTACCAAAACTTCCTTAACCCTACACTCCAACAATAACATTTACTCGAAATTTCTGGATTCCTGCTCTATCCGTTCACCCAAATATAAATTGTACCAAATTTAGTACCATTTAGTACATTCCGTACCCATAAGTACGAATTTCCAAAACTACCCATAAGTAATCTTAATTATAAATTTCAGGATTCCAGCTCTATCTGTTCACCCAAATCCAAAATGTACCAATCTTAGTACCATTTAGTACTTTTCGTACCCATAAGTACGAACTTCCGAAACTACCTCAATCCTACACTCCATAAGTAATCTTAATTCCAAATTTCATTAAATACTATCCATACCAATAAGTACGAATTTCCAAGACTACCTCAATCTTACACCCCATAAGTAACCTTAATTATAAATTTCAGGATTCCAGCTTTATCTGTTCACCCAAATCCAAATTGTACCAAATTTAGTACTTTCCGTACCCATAAGTGTGAATTTCCAAAATTACCTCAATCCTCCACTCCATTGGTAACCTTAATTCCAGATTTCAGGATTCCAGCTCTATCCGTGCATCCAAATCCAAATTGAGTACCATTTAGTACTTTTCGTACCCCCTAAGTACGAATTTCTAAAACTTGCTCAATCCTACACCCCAATAGAAATCTTAATTCAAAATTTCAGGATTCCAGCTCTGTCCGTTCACCTAAATTTAAATTGTACCAAATTTAGTACCATTGTACCAAATTTTGTAATTTCCGTACCCATACGTACGAATTTCCAAGACTAATCCAATCCTACAGTCCAACAGTAATCTTACTTCCAAATTTCAGGATTCCAGCTGTATCCGTTCACCCAAATCTAAATTATTCCAAAGTTCGTACCATTTAGTATTTTCCGTACCCATAAGTACAATTTTCCAAGACTAACTCAATCCTACAGTCCAACAGTAATCTTAATTCCAAATTTCAGGATTCCAGCCCTATCCGTTCACCCAAATCTAAATTGTACCAAATTTAGTACCATGTTACTTTCCGTATGGACTCGCCCCTGAAACAACTTTCACCATCGTAATTGAGGCACCGAATATAAGTTGCTTCAACAAAAAATCAAAGTGATTCAACAGCAGGTCTTAAAGCGAACTTATCCAAAATTTTGTGTGGGAGGTACCGGATGGAGTGGACAAATATAGTCCATATTCGAACCTGATCTGTATCTGGTTGATATTATGAGAATGTGTAAAGTATGGACCAAATCGGTCACTCCCATCAAGAGTTATCGTGTGCACAATTTTTTCGAACATTTTTGAAAATTTGTGGGGTAGGTACCTGAAGTAGTGGACCGATATGGCTTATCTACGGACTTAAACTAAGTTTGGAAACAATATTACGAAGGCCAAATTTTGGCCGGAATCGGCATATCCGTTATTTTCTCAGGAAGTATGGAATTGCCCCTGAGGAAACTTGTACCTTCGTATAGGGGACAGTGAATACAAGATGTTACAACAAAAACCAAAGCGATTCGAGAGCAGGTCCTAAACTGAACTTTTCCTAAATTTTGTGTGGGAGGTACTCGAAGGAGTTTACCGATTGAGTCCATATTGGAACCTCATCTATGTCTGGTAGAAATTTCATAACGTGCAAAGTATGGACCAAATCGGTTACTTCCTTCAAGAATTATCGTACGCACAAATTTTCCTAACATTTTCGAACTTTTGTGGGGGAGGTACCGAAAGGAGTGGACCGATATAATCCATCTTTGAACTTGAACTAAGTTTGGACAAAATATTACGAAAGCCAAATTTTGGACCGAATCGGCAATTCCGTTCTAAAGTTATCTTGTGCTCCAACCACTACACACGGTGTCATAGGGTTTTTTGTAACTTTCAGGCTATTTTCTCAGGAAGTATGGACTTGCCCCCAATGAATCTTACAGCGTCGTATAGAGGACAGTGAATACAACTTGCGTAAACAAAAATCAAAGCGATTCGAGACCAGGTCCTAAACTGAACTTTTCCGAAATTTTGTGTGGGAGGTACCCGAAGGAGTGAACCATATTGGAACCTCATCTATGTTTGGTAGAAATTACACGATGTGCAAAGTATGCACCAAATCGGTTATTCCCTTCAAGAGTTATCGTGCGCACAAGTTTTGCGACAATTTTTGAACATTTGTGGGGGAGGTACCGGAAGGTGTGGACCGATATAACCCATCTTCGAACTTAAATCAAACCTGGACAAAATATTTCGATACCCAAAATTTGAACGGAATCGATTGATCCGTTCGAGAGTTATCGTGCGCACCAGCCAGCCAGACAGACAGACAGACAGACAGACGGACAGACAGACAGACGGACGGACATTGCTAGTTCTACTCAAAATTGTCTGAAACGGATATCGTACAAACATACTTGGGGTCTAAAACCATTATTTCGATGAGGCACATTTTTGGTCGTATCAAAGTGTAAATACCCTCTTTAGCCTAAAGGCTGAGGGTATAAAAATTTGAGTACCATTTAGTACTTTTCGTAACCATAAGTACGAATTACCAAAACTTCCTTAACCCTACACTCCAACAATAACATTTACTCGAAATTTCTGGATTCCTGCTCTATCCGTTCACCCAAATATAAATTGTACCAAATTTAGTACCATTTAGTACATTCCGTACCCATAAGTACGAATTTCCAAAACTACCCATAAGTAATCTTAATTATAAATTTCAGGATTCCAGCTCTATCTGTTCACCCAAATCCAAAATGTACCAATCTTAGTACCATTTAGTACTTTTCGTACCCATAAGTACGAACTTCCGAAACTACCTCAATCCTACACTCCATAAGTAATCTTAATTCCAAATTTCATTAAATACTATCCATACCAATAAGTACGAATTTCCAAGACTACCTCAATCTTACACCCCATAAGTAACCTTAATTATAAATTTCAGGATTCCAGCTTTATCTGTTCACCCAAATCCAAATTGTACCAAATTTAGTACTTTCCGTACCCATAAGTGTGAATTTCCAAAATTACCTCAATCCTCCACTCCATTGGTAACCTTAATTCCAGATTTCAGGATTCCAGCTCTATCCGTGCATCCAAATCCAAATTGAGTACCATTTAGTACTTTTCGTACCCCCTAAGTACGAATTTCTAAAACTTGCTCAATCCTACACCCCAATAGAAATCTTAATTCAAAATTTCAGGATTCCAGCTCTGTCCGTTCACCTAAATTTAAATTGTACCAAATTTAGTACCATTGTACCAAATTTTGTAATTTCCGTACCCATACGTACGAATTTCCAAGACTAATCCAATCCTACAGTCCAACAGTAATCTTACTTCCAAATTTCAGGATTCCAGCTGTATCCGTTCACCCAAATCTAAATTATTCCAAAGTTCGTACCATTTAGTATTTTCCGTACCCATAAGTACAATTTTCCAAGACTAACTCAATCCTACAGTCCAACAGTAATCTTAATTCCAAATTTCAGGATTCCAGCCCTATCCGTTCACCCAAATCTAAATTGTACCAAATTTAGTACCATGTTACTTTCCGTATGGACTCGCCCCTGAAACAACTTTCACCATCGTAATTGAGGCACCGAATATAAGTTGCTTCAACAAAAAATCAAAGTGATTCAACAGCAGGTCTTAAAGCGAACTTATCCAAAATTTTGTGTGGGAGGTACCGGATGGAGTGGACAAATATAGTCCATATTCGAACCTGATCTGTATCTGGTTGATATTATGAGAATGTGTAAAGTATGGACCAAATCGGTCACTCCCATCAAGAGTTATCGTGTGCACAATTTTTTCGAACATTTTTGAAAATTTGTGGGGTAGGTACCTGAAGTAGTGGACCGATATGGCTTATCTACGGACTTAAACTAAGTTTGGAAACAATATTACGAAGGCCAAATTTTGGCCGGAATCGGCATATCCGTTATTTTCTCAGGAAGTATGGAATTGCCCCTGAGGAAACTTGTACCTTCGTATAGGGGACAGTGAATACAAGATGTTACAACAAAAACCAAAGCGATTCGAGAGCAGGTCCTAAACTGAACTTTTCCTAAATTTTGTGTGGGAGGTACTCGAAGGAGTTTACCGATTGAGTCCATATTGGAACCTCATCTATGTCTGGTAGAAATTTCATAACGTGCAAAGTATGGACCAAATCGGTTACTTCCTTCAAGAATTATCGTACGCACAAATTTTCCTAACATTTTCGAACTTTTGTGGGGGAGGTACCGAAAGGAGTGGACCGATATAATCCATCTTTGAACTTGAACTAAGTTTGGACAAAATATTACGAAAGCCAAATTTTGGACCGAATCGGCAATTCCGTTCTAAAGTTATCTTGTGCTCCAACCACTACACACGGTGTCATAGGGTTTTTTGTAACTTTCAGGCTATTTTCTCAGGAAGTATGGACTTGCCCCCAATGAATCTTACAGCGTCGTATAGAGGACAGTGAATACAACTTGCGTAAACAAAAATCAAAGCGATTCGAGACCAGGTCCTAAACTGAACTTTTCCGAAATTTTGTGTGGGAGGTACCCGAAGGAGTGAACCATATTGGAACCTCATCTATGTTTGGTAGAAATTACACGATGTGCAAAGTATGCACCAAATCGGTTATTCCCTTCAAGAGTTATCGTGCGCACAAGTTTTGCGACAATTTTTGAACATTTGTGGGGGAGGTACCGGAAGGTGTGGACCGATATAACCCATCTTCGAACTTAAATCAAACCTGGACAAAATATTTCGATACCCAAAATTTGAACGGAATCGATTGATCCGTTCGAGAGTTATCGTGCGCACCAGCCAGCCAGACAGACAGACAGACAGACGGACAGACAGACAGACAGACGGACGGACATTGCTAGTTCTACTCAAAATTGTCTGAAACGGATATCGTACAAACATACTTGGGGTCTAAAACCATTATTTCGATGAGGCACATTTTTGGTCGTATCAAAGTGTAAATACCCTCTTTAGCCTAAAGGCTGAGGGTATAAAAATTTGAGTACCATTTAGTACTTTTCGTAACCATAAGTACGAATTACCAAAACTTCCTTAACCCTACACTCCAACAATAACATTTACTCGAAATTTCTGGATTCCTGCTCTATCCGTTCACCCAAATATAAATTGTACCAAATTTAGTACCATTTAGTACATTCCGTACCCATAAGTACGAATTTCCAAAACTACCCATAAGTAATCTTAATTATAAATTTCAGGATTCCAGCTCTATCTGTTCACCCAAATCCAAAATGTACCAATCTTAGTACCATTTAGTACTTTTCGTACCCATAAGTACGAACTTCCGAAACTACCTCAATCCTACACTCCATAAGTAATCTTAATTCCAAATTTCATTAAATACTATCCATACCAATAAGTACGAATTTCCAAGACTACCTCAATCTTACACCCCATAAGTAACCTTAATTATAAATTTCAGGATTCCAGCTTTATCTGTTCACCCAAATCCAAATTGTACCAAATTTAGTACTTTCCGTACCCATAAGTGTGAATTTCCAAAATTACCTCAATCCTCCACTCCATTGGTAACCTTAATTCCAGATTTCAGGATTCCAGCTCTATCCGTGCATCCAAATCCAAATTGAGTACCATTTAGTACTTTTCGTACCCCCTAAGTACGAATTTCTAAAACTTGCTCAATCCTACACCCCAATAGAAATCTTAATTCAAAATTTCAGGATTCCAGCTCTGTCCGTTCACCTAAATTTAAATTGTACCAAATTTAGTACCATTGTACCAAATTTTGTAATTTCCGTACCCATACGTACGAATTTCCAAGACTAATCCAATCCTACAGTCCAACAGTAATCTTACTTCCAAATTTCAGGATTCCAGCTGTATCCGTTCACCCAAATCTAAATTATTCCAAAGTTCGTACCATTTAGTACTTTCCGTACCCATAAGTACAATTTTCCAAGACTAACTCAATCCTACAGTCCAACAGTAATCTTAATTCCAAATTTCAGTATTCCAGCCCTATCCGTTCACCCAAATCTAAATTGTACCAAATTTAGTACCATGTTACTTTCCGTACCCATAAGTATGAATTTCCAAAACTACCTCAGTCCTTCACTCCATCAGTAATCTTAATTCCAAATTTCAGATTTCCAGGTCTATCCAAATCCAAATTTTACCGAATTTAGTACCGTTTAGTACTTTCCGTACCCATAAATGCGAATTTCCAAAACTACACTCCAAAATAATCTTAATTCCAAATTTCAGCATTTCAGCTCTATCCGTTAATCCAAATTGTCCAAAATTTAGTACCGTATACAACTTTTCGTATACATAAGTACGAATTTCCAACACTACCTCAATCCTACACTCCAAAAGAAAATAAATTCAAAATTTCAGGATTCCAGCTCTATCCGTTCACCCAAATCTAAATTGTAACAAATTTAGTACCATGTAGTACTTTCCGTACCCATAAGTATGAATTTCCAAAACTACCTCAGTCCTTCACTCCATCAGTAATCTTAATTCCAAATTTCTGTTTTCCAGGTCTATCAAAATCCAAATTTAGTGCCATTATGTACTTTTCGTACACATAAGTACGAACTTCCAAAATCATTTCCTTAAAATCATTGTCCACGCCTCAGAAGATTTCCATAAACAGTTAATAAATCGATATAACACAACTTTGGATATTGGGATAATAGATAACGCCTTTGTCAAGACAGTTATATTCCCCATTCATAAAAAAGGAGGCTTGACCGATCCGTTAATCTACAGAGGAATTGCCTTCATGAACTGCATGGCTAAACTGATGATGGGGATTCTAAATGATCGACTCTGTAATTGGGTAGAACGGCATCAAGTTCTAACCGAATACCAAGCAGGATTCAGAAAAGGTTACTCTATTGCAGACAATGTCTACAATTTAGCATCTATTGTAAGCATAAAGCATCATGAAGGTAAACAAGTAGAAAAGCGTTAAGTTCGGCCGGGCTGAACTTTTCATACCCTCCACCATAAAATATTCTGAATTAAAATGGAATAATTAGTTTTCATTCCTGTCCCCAACTTTATGTGGGTACGTTAAAATGTCAGATAATGTACATAAAATGCTTTATTCGGGAGGCCCTTTTTGTGGTGCCTATATCTTACTATGTATGTTGACAATTTTTGGTGGGCTAGAAAGTGGGAGGTACCGTTATATAGGGGTTATAATAAAACATGGACCTATGTTGACAGTTTTTAATGGGAGCCTTTAATGTCAAATAACTACTAATTCGGTTAAAAATTGTAGCTAAAATCCTCAAAATACCGAAAATCGGTACATAACGTGGGAACTTCAAATGCCATTAACAGCTAGTTCGGAGGTACCCCCATATGTGGGCTATACGAAAATATGAACTTAAGTGAACAATTTTTGTTGGCTCTTAAATTTCAAATTACGGGAAGTTCGTCCAACAAATAAAGCTAATGTACGGAAAATCGGGAGGTTTGTTTTGGGGCTATACCAAAACATGGACCTACGTTCGATTAAACATTTTAAGTAAAATCCTCAAAGTACCGAAAATCGGGAGGTATCGTTATACTGGGGCTATGTTGAAAATTGTTTATGCAGATGTGTGGTAACCACTACAACCTTCAAATGTCAAATTACAGTTAGTTCGGTTAAAAATTGTAGCTTAAATTGCCAAATTACTAAAAATCGGGAGGTACCGTTATATGGGAGCTATATCAAAACATGGACCTATATTGACAATTTTTGATGGAGAGGTGTTGTGACCACTAAGAACTTCAAATGTCAAATTACAGCTACTCCGATAAAAATTGTAGCTAAAATCTTCAAATTACTGAAAGTCGGAGGTACCGTTATATGGGAGCTATATCAAAACATGGACCTATATTGACACTTTTTAATGGAGAGGTGTTGTGACCACTAAGAACTTCAAATGTCAAATTACAGCTACTCTGATTAAAAATTGTAGCTAAAATCCTCAAATTACTGAAAATCGGGTGGTACCGTTATATGGGGCTATACCAAAACATGGACCTAAGTTTATAATTTTTTCGAATATAAGTTTTTTGGGCACTAAGAACCCTAAATATCAAATTATAGCTAATTCGGTCAAGAAATGTGACTTAAAACGTCAAAATACCTGAAATCGGGCGGTCCACTAGTTTTGTTATATAAGTTTATTGACACTTAAGAACCTTAAATGTCAAATTATAGCTAAATCGGTCTAAAAATTTAGCTAAAAACGTCAAAATACCGTAAATCGGGGGTACCGCTATATGGAAGCTATACCAAAACGTGGACCTATGTCCACAAGTTTTGTTTAATAAGTTTATTGACACATAAGAACCCTAAATGTCAAATCATAGATAAATCGGTCTGAAAATATAGATAAAAACGTCAAAATACCGTAAATCGGGGGGTACCGTTATATGGGGACTATACCAAAACGTGGACCGATATATCATCGAACTTGACCTGTCTGCAAACAAAAGACGCATTTTCCCAAAATTTCAGCGTCCTATCTCCATTTTTGTGGATGCTAGAGTGATTACCACAGACGGACGGACGGGCGTGCACAGATCGACTCAGAATTTTATCCTGATCAAGAATATATATACTTTACAAACGGAAAAACAAACTTAATATACCCTCCATACTATGGTGGAGGGTATAAAAAGTATACGCGTTCTTTGTGGAATATAAAGCCGCTTTTGACAACGTATTCAGAAAATCTCTCATATACAAGCTTTCACAAATGAATATGCAGTTTGGACAGGAGACGAACTGTCAGACTACTTCGAAACCAACTCGGGAGTCAAACAAGGATGTCTCTTGTCCCCTATTCTATTCTCCCTCTACATTAACGACATACATGAACAACTACAAGGAGGAATAACCATTGACAATACGAATATACGGTTACTGTTATATGCAGATGATATTGTAATCTTGGACGAAGATATATCGACGTTGCAATCCATGATCTTAAACCTTGAAGAATATTGTCGTATTTGGAATCTAACAGTTAACATGTCTAAATCTGAAAATTTAAAACTGGTTATACAATGGAAGCGAAATAAAAATCACAAATGAATACAAATATCTAGGTGTTACCTTTACACCTTTACTTACATTCACAAAACACATTGAAAACAGAACAAACCAGTCAAAGATGGCCATAAACTCGACCTGGAAAGACTTCCTGTGAAAAAAGAAGTTAATATCCCAATGAAGTGGAATGTCTACTAATCAGTATGCAGGGCAATACAAGCATATGCGGCCCAAGCCTGGGGCTTTTCATACTTTGACGAGGTAGACAAATTGCAACAATACTTCCAAAAGAAAATATTGTAAGTACCAAGTTTTACTCCAAATTATGCTCTTATGCTAGAGACTTCGGCCGAAAATAGTAATTTATATACACTCAATATACACTTACAGAACCTTTATAAAATAATGTACAGATACCACGATCGTCGACTACCAAAAATTTTAACCAAGTTGCTGCTTCAAAATGAAGTGCTCTGGGTACCAAACATAAGAAACTTAAACGCCGTACACATTAGAGCTTTTTGGCAGGGTTAACCTTCTTTGTGAGGATTTATTTGACATAAAACCAACGGAATTGACATTTGAAACCCAGTGGGTTTGTTAAATCCGATTATATATAAACGTACTATTAGCCCAACGCACGGTGGTCGAAATCACTGATCTTGCGGCGCGAAATTCATAACTTGCAAACGAATTGAGATACGTCACTGAAATTTTGCACAAACTCAGCTTGTACCTGTGGGAAATAATGGGCCAAATATGAACAATATCAGCTAATGTTTTGGTATAGCCCCCATATAACGATACCTTCCGATTTTCAGCATTTTGAGGATTTAATCCACAATTTCGCAGCAAATTAGCTGTAATTTGGTATTTAGGGTTCCTAGTGGTCACAAAATATTTCCACCAAAAATTATGAACATAGGTCCACGTTTTGATATAGCCCCCATGTAACCGTACCTCCCAATTTAAGGTATTTTGAATATCATGGCCACATTTTTAATTCAACTTGGCTGTAATTTTGCACTCCGTGTTCTCACTGCGTATAAAATCTTCTTGCAAAACATTTTCAATACGGATTTATGTTTCGATGTAGTCCCTTTTATGGTACCCCCGATTCGTTGAATTTTTACTTGTTATCCCATATTTAATAACATATTTAGCTATAATATGATATTATAGTGTCTCCGGGGGTAGAACTCTTCCTTGCAAACATTTCTCAAGATGGGTCCATATTTTGATTTAGCTCCCATACAAAAGCACAGCTAAATTTGTATAAATTTCACGCAAAATCCGTTATTTTAAATGTGCAGTCATCAAAAGATTTGCAAATATTTGCAGCCCGAATGTGGTTATTCAGTATCCAGTAAATATGAAGTTAATTTTTTGCAAAAATTTTTTAAAATCTGATGCAACAAAAACTCTTGTATTTGATAGCGAATAACTGAGTGAATATTTACAACAACAAAAACAAAATCTTTGTCTGCAAAGTGTCTGTAATCGATACAATGGAAAATATTTCGCAATTTTATAGTTCGATTTTTTGACTTTCGCGCCGCTAGATCAGTGGTTTCGACCAGTGTGCAACGGTTGAATGTTCAATGGCCAAATATTGAAAATGGGTTTGAATGGAAACTTTTTCTTCAAATATTATAAGCAACGAAAAGTTACATATATTCCAAGAAAATTTGATTGGTTTCCATGTTCATTACACTGGAACACAAATTTTGGGGCAGAGGTAATTCCTTTTGAAGATAGAAGCCCTTGGTGAGTATATTAAGAATCCCAAAGGACAAATCCGCAGTGAGTCAAACTTCCTCGTTATGGCGTGATGACGTTTTTGCTAGAGATCCTTTAAGCCATCAGGAATTATCGTTATATCTTTGTTCACTGTTGTTTAAGCTTATTTTTGAGATGACATGTCTTCAGTCAAATCGAATGAGGATTATTTTCGTAGAGCATTTCGACCTTCTAGCCAGCTTCCTTCCATGTCCTTTTCGTCCTTTATTTTAAAAGCCGCTATAAAAGTACCACAAGATGACGTTTTTCAGCTTCGAAATGTTCTGCAAAAATGTGCTCTACGAAAATAATCCTCATTCGATTTAACTGAATACATGTCGTCTCATTAATAAGCTAAACAACAGTTAACAAAGATATAACGATAATTCCTGATGGCTTAAAGGGTCTCTAGCAAAAACTGCATCACGCCATAACGCGGAAGTTCGACTCACGGCGAATCTGTCTTTCGGGGTTCTTAATATACTCACCAAGGGGAATTTTCCGTGTCCCAGACTTTCACCTCCATTTTGTTGCACAGTGTTATTAAATGAGGTATTTAGTTAAATGAATAAATTAAATATTGAATTAAATTAAAAATTAAGATTAAATGAAATAATTAACACATTGTTGTTCATTGTTATATTTTGGCGAATGACAGAGGTGAACATCTTAAATTTATGTGAGTACATGACATTACTGGGAATGTATGTTTTTCTTTTATTGTGCCACCACTTGACTCTCTTCTTTTTATTAGTGGCGACAGAACCATCGAAGAGCATGTACACAACGTGTGAAATTTTCTAGTGAAATTGAAATTGTGAATCAGAAAAAAATCCCACAGAGTATAGTTGTAATCTGAGTATGTGTGTGAATATACAAACGTACCCAGCAAACCAATCGTACCGACATCGTAACGAAATCGGAATTTAATTCGAGTGCTATGTACGTCCGATGTCGGATCCGAAATCGTTACGATTTCTTAGCGAAAGTTGTATGAAGTGGTTGACCAAATTTCGGAACGAAATGTCGGAGAGGAATCGGATCGATTTCGGTCTGATTTCGCAACGTAATCGGAAAATCGTGTAGAAATCGGAACGAAATCTGAAGGATTTTGCTTTCGAAATTGTTCAGATGTATCGGACATCCGACATTTGGTTTGTTGGGTACTTTCAAACATACACATAAATGCATTGGCAAGCCGGTGGATCTCACGTTTTTTCATCCTTTATTACTTATGTATTTAGTCGTCAGACATAGAAAAACATTTTTTGGAAAAACATATTTCCTCAAATTGTGGCGTGGTCTATGAACTGTAAAATTTAGTGTATATTTGAAACATATTACTGCGAACCGAAGGTTTGGGAAAATTGCAGGAAAATTCCTTTTGGTAAGAAAGTAAGAAAATCCTTTATGAGTATGTTAAGAACACCGTGATGATTTTTTTACTAGAGGTCATATAAAGCATCATCAGGATTTAGCGTTATATTTGTATACGATGTTGTTTTAAATCAAATCAAATAAGGATTTTTTTGTAGAACATTTTGACTCGCTTCCTTAAATGTTATTTTTGTACTTTATTTCAAGAACAGCAATCATTAAAAGTAAAACACGGTAACATTTTTCCGCTTCAAAATGTTTTGAAAAAATATCGCTCAAAAGATTATAGATAAAGATATGAAATCGATATCTTCTCGTTTAGCGGTCTTTTTTACTTTTACCTTTTACTTTTACTTTAATTTCAATGTGTTCCGTTTATTCCATTGCAATATAAAAAAGTTCACGCACAAATCGATTTTAAAACAAGTGAGCCAAGGCTATAGTCGGGACGGGGCCGACTATGTGATATCCTACACTACTACCCCTGTGTATAAGCTTTTAATTGGTAAAATTCAAAATACACTATGCAACACTGAAAATGCAAACAACTTCTAGTATGCATTTTTTGAAAGTACATATTTAGACTACAAAATCCCTAGTAGGGTTTTGTCCTGTCAGATCCAGTTCGGGTTTTATGGCATCATCTAAACCGGGCTAAATCTACACTTTTTTGCATTTATCAGGCCTTTATCTCAGAAACGAATAGGAATTTGGCCTTGCTGTCTTTAGCAATATAGTA
This sequence comes from Musca autumnalis, assembly GCF_047663935.1. Classification (NCBI taxonomy): domain Eukaryota; kingdom Metazoa; phylum Arthropoda; class Insecta; order Diptera; family Muscidae; genus Musca; species Musca autumnalis. Next base: position 97,213,285 of record NW_027411644.1, on the reverse strand, counting down.
GCCCTAAACTAGTAGAACTTATCTTTTGAAAAAACCATATAAGAAAAACTCCATCTAGGGCATCAAAATCTATAAAATATAGACAATTTTACATAAATGTAATTGTTCCGCAAACATCCCATACGGGACAAGCGAGACTTCTCTCATATCAACAAGTGCACCCCGATTCATATTAGCTCAATGATATGGGACCTACAGTTTATCGCCCAGTCCGAACGGCGTGTCCTAAGACACCACTAGTAGAGAAGTTTTACATGGCTGAAATACTCAGGAAATGTCGCCAACATTACTGAAGGGTATTTTGCCATCGTTGAAATTTTTTGATGTTGCCTGGCCGGGGAATCGAACCCACGACCTTTAGCGTGCAAGGCGGGTGTGCATACCATTGCACCACGGTGGCACAATTTTACATAATTGCTGAAATTCTGGTCAGTACCGGCTAAACTATTGGGAGTTGAACGAATTAGCCTTTTGCAAAAATCTTCCAAATAAAGTTCTCAACAATTCTTTAGAACATTCTGAAACTCTAAAATGCTTACTTCATGTTGTTTCAGTGGTATTTTGCATCATATCTTTTACAACACGTATTTCAAACACAGTTCACGCCAACCGTTTATTCTCGTATTTCGGATTTCACTACATTATTGACATTTTTATTAAATCGTCGTTGAAAAATGTACTGAAAACAACGACATAGAGGCATTTTACAACAATCACATGTTCAGAAGAGTTGTGTATTACATTCCAGGGAATATTTTTCAAAAAATATTTAGAAAAAATAACGGTTTTGGAGATACGGTGCGAAATGTATAAACATTGTGGAATTTTTGCATATATTTTGAAATTTTAATTTTTAGTTTTTCGTGTTCATTATTCTCCAAATATTTTATTCTTGTTCTTATCTAGAAATTTGCTTCAGAGGTCAGAAGAAGATTCGCATTGGTTTCAGAGATATAGCCCCGAATTTCTTTAAAAACTCAATATTTAACCATGTTTAGATGGGGCCATAAAATCATAGCTGGATCTGACACAACAAACCCCAACTAGGTATTCTTGTCGTTTGGGTCTGTACTTTCAAAAAATCCTCAGTTCGAATTGTTTGCACAAGATCACCTTAAAAATGTTGCACAGTGATATTAAAATTGGGATAGCTAAGCGCCTTTGCTCAGAATGTCTTCATTAATACAGGTCAATTTTGTGGAAACTCATTTAAATGCATCGTCCGTACAACTCAAATAAAAAATGGAAAAGTGGGGTGTACGCCAAACATCAATAGGCTCCTTTCTCTGTGAGACCCCCATAAAACCCCAAAATTTCGTTAGGATCCGATCAAAATACCGACCTGTAGTGTGATTGCACAAAAAATGGAAAAAGGGATGTATTACCGACATCTCCGTTGTTTGATCACCTACGACAACCTACTTTACATCGTTGCAAAGGCGATATTGTCTGTACTTTCCTTGTCAGGTTTTGCAGAGACATTCGCTTTAAAATAAAACATTGAACTTTTCTCCAAATAAGTTTTTTTCACATTCCTACCCGTGCATAATATCCGACCATTACCAAAATCATTAGGTTCCTCTGTGGGGCCTCCATTAACACCCAAAAATTTCGTGACGAGACAATCAATTAAAAAATGGGATGTATTACCGACTATTGCCATATCTCAGTTATTTTGCCACCTACGCCAACCTGCCTTGCATCGTTGTAAAGATGGGATTTTCTACTTTCATAGTCAGAATTTCCTTTTTGATGGTCCCCAATCAAAGCTGTGATATTCGTCATTATTATTAAAATCGCAAAAATGAAAAGTTGGGTTCAATTAGCGGCTATTGCGATATCTTCGTTATTTGACCACCCAAAGGTGATATTTTCTACTTTCATTAGCGGGTTTTGCTTTTGATATAACCCTTATAGAAGCGGAGATATTCGCTTGGAAATAAAACATTGAGATCGATTCAGCTCGTTGAGACATTGATTTTGATATATGTGTCTACGACCATTATTTCGATGCGCTACAAACTTTTTGGTCAAAAGCAACTTATAATACCCTCCCCACATAGTGGTGTAGGGTATAAAAACGGAAAAACCTAGGAAAATCATAAAGGCCAATCTTATAAAGAATTTTTACAGCTACAACATTTGCTCTAGTCCCATTTCAATAGGACGTGCGGCTTCCAAGTAAAATCGTGAAAACCTAAAAAAACCCTATAAATTGAACTTTGATCACGCTCCGGCAATTTTTTGGTTTTTATACCCTCCACCATAGTATGGAGGGTATAATTAAATTTGTCATTCCGTTTGTAACACATCGAAATATTCGTCGGAGACCCTATAAAGTATATATATTATTGATCAGCATAAAATTCTATGTCGATTTAACCATGTCCGTCTGTCCGTCCGTCCGTCCGTCCGTCAGTTTGTCTGTTGAAATCAAGATACAGATCGCAATTTTAAAGATAGAGAGTCAAAATTTGGTATAGAAGTTTTTATTACTTGCAGGATGGTTGGTATTAAAAATGGGATATATTGGTCCACGTTTTGATATAGCCCCCATAGAACGGTACCTCCCGATTTTCCGTATTTTGAAGGTTGTGGCTTCAATATTCCACCAAAATGGCTGAAATTTGGTATTTAGTCTTCAATGTGATATAAAACTGTTCGCCAGAACGACTAAAATTCGTCAGTATAGGTCCACCCAAATGGCTGAAATTTGGTACGTAGTCTTCTTTAGGGGTACAAAACTTTCCCCCAGAATTTTGTCGGTATCGGTCCACGCCTTCATATAGCCCCTCCCAATTTTCGGTATTTTAAAGGGTTTAGCTTCATTATCACACCGAAATGGCTGAAATTTGGTACTTAGTCTACGTTGGTGGTATAAAACTTTCTCCCAGAACTTTGTTGGTATCGGTCCATGCCTTCATATAGCCCCCATAGAACGGTGCCTCCCGATTTTCCGTATTTTGAAGGTTCTGGCTTCAATATTCCACCAAAATGGCTGAAATTTGGTATTTAGTCTTCAATGAGATATAAAACTGTTCGAACGACTAAAATTCGTCGGTATATGTCCACGTTTCGATATAGCCCCCTTAAAACGGTACCTCCCGATTTTCGTAATACTGAAAATTGTGACGTCAATATCCCACCGAAATAGCTAATTTTGTTATTTAGTCTTCCAAGAGTTATAAAATATTCCAGAAGAGTGTTATCAGTATAGATCCACGTCTTCCTATATCCCCATAGAAGGGTACTTCTTGATTTTCGGTATTTTTAAGTTTTAGCCACATTCTCTTACCGAAATATAGGGAAGTTGGTATTTAGTCTTCTTTGAGTCTAAAAACTTTCCATCAGAAATTTGTCGGTATAGATCGACGTTTCGAAATATCCCCCATAGAACGTTGCCTCACATTGTTTTACCGAAATTGCTGAAATTTAGTATTAAGTCTTCTTCATACTCGAAACTAATTGTTCCATTTTACTTCAATACAACTTGTGGTGGAGGGTATAGCAAGTTCGGCCCGGCCGAACTTAACGCCGTTCTTACTTGTTTTTTTTTTTTAACTAGCCGACCCGGTCCGCGTTGCTGGCCCTTGAGGCAGTTTTATGTTACCTTAAGTAAGCGATTGTATTTTTATTGCATCGCTAATTAGTGCAAGTGATTATAAATAAAAAATCTTCAGATATGTTTGTGTCGATATGTAATTTTAACATACCGCCAAAAAGCTGATGACTTGAGGCATGCATTTATTTCATCTGCTGGAATAGTATAACTGCAAGTGTTTGTCTGAAATCTAAAGGTGAATTGCTTCTTAAATTATTATGTGCCATTGTAAATTCGTTCCAGATGATAACTTATATTTAATATTGCATACGTGCCATTCATTCACATGAATGTTCAGTGGCTTAAGGGCCAACTGTGTCGTCCTTCCACCTTCTTTTAATGTACATCTTATATACCTGATGAAGCTATAGCTATCGATATGTTACCTTCTAATTTAAATACTTGCTTTCCAATAAGATATTTAAGAAAGTAGGAGTGATCGGCTTGAACGTGTGGTGTGGTTTTCAAAACGGTATTCCTTACATACTAATTGAGGCTATAAAGTGTAGCCACCACGTAAACCAACCAGTAAACCAACCAGGAGTGATCGGGTCTTATGGTTTGTACATTTTACATATATAGCGCATTTAAAAATATAGGACGCTGGTTATTTTTTCCACCAAGGGCCATCCCTGTACATCATCTGAAAATTACATGGAAAGAGGTTTAGAAGTTTTGAAGATATAACACATTTAAAAAAGTGGGCATGGCCGGGTCTTAAAGCCACAAATAAGTCCCTCGGGTCGGAGACACAACCACCATTGTCTATCGAATTAATTTTCAAACCACGCTCCGACGAAATGCCACAAAATATATAGGTTATTTTCACCAAGCACCAGGGGACATATATGCAGCCTATTTTCACCAGGATTATCCCGGTACATTCCCTGAAATTTGTAGGAAAATCGGCTCAGAAGTTTCAGAGATAGAAATTGGGCGTGGTCGGGTCTTAAGGTCCCAAAATGAGTACCTAGGGTCAGAGAATCGAAGGGTGGATATTCGGAGCAGGGTGGTTCGTTGCAGAGTGCTTCGATATGTAGAAGTTCGGAGCGGGGTGGATGGGAGGGTGTGGTTCGGAGGGTGGAAATGCCGAGCGGGGTGGATCGGAGGGTGGATCGGAGGGTGGAAGTTCAATGCGGGTTGGTTCCGAAGGTGGAAGTTCGAAACATGGTGACTCTGAGGGTGGAAGTCCACAGCAGGGTGGAATGTCGAAGCAGGGTGGATCGGAAGGTGGAAGTCCGGAACGGGGTGGTTCGGAGGGTGGTGGTTCGGACAGTGCAAGTCCGCAGCAGGGTGGTTCGGAACGGGGTGGTTCAGAGGGTGGTTGTTCGGAAGAACTCATTCAATCACTCGTTTCATTTTTGCTAAAATAGCGGTTTTATTAAATCAGACATAGTGGAGGTACCAAACCCCTCCGAAATTCAACACAATGTACAGCCTATTTTAACCACGGATCCTCCCTGTACATCCTCTGAAATTGTCAGGAAAATCGGTTCAGTAGTTTTGGGTATGTAACGTATTTAAAAAGTTAGCGTGATAAAATAGGGTTTTTATAAAAATAGGGCATGGGGGAGGTACCCCGCCCTCTCCGAAATTAAAAAAAAAATATATATAGCCTATTTTTACCATAGATATAGCATACTTAAAGAAATTGGGTATAGGGGAAGTACCCCGCCCCTTCTGAAATTCAACAAAATTTGGGGCATCCCTGTACATTCCCTGGCAATTTCAGGAAAATCGGTACAGTAGTTTTTGTAGAAATGAGAAAAATTGAAAAAAGTGTGCATAAAAGTGGGCGTGGCCAAGTTTTCTTTACAAAAACCCAAGTTGGGTTATGGCGCACATTTTACACAAAGAATTATAAAAATCAGTCCAGCCGTTCTCAACTGATATAATTACCAACGAACGACATTTGATTTTTATTTATATAGATTTTTCTCATCTTCGAACATTGTAGTAGCAAAAACTTACCAGGTGTAAGCACTTTCCATTTAATGCTGGTTCAGGCGCATCCGTGGCATATGTGTGTTTTCTTTTTAGAGTTTTGGTTTGTTTAAAAGGACTACGTTTTTATGCTACCTTTGAGTAGAAGTAATGTAACAGCTCGAAATATTGATCTCTTCCATTGATCGAATCGAATAAAGTCGCCAAAAGCTATTTCTAAATACGTTTGGTATTTTTTCTTTCTTCATATAAATGTTTAATTTTTTGAAGAAATATGTGTGTATATGTTGCCAAAATGGTCCATCTGTCCATTACGAAATAATGAAAATAATATATAACGTGTCGCAATCACACATACTGTATATCCCACAACATCCCCGAAGGAACAAGGGCGACTTCGCAATCTTAAAAAAATCGGCCGAAAAATAGAGCAGGGAAGTGGTGTAGGGTATCACATGGTCGGCCCCGTCGGACTATAGCCCTCTTTTACTTGTTATTATAATAGAGATATTATTTGATAATATGTTGTTTTTGTTTTTTTAAATATATTTTAAACAACTAAACTGATATTAAGCAGCCGAAATGAATCTAATAATATCTTTCCTCCAAATATTATATTAACATTTATCCTTTGTTTGTCTTTGCAAAATTGTGTACGACATATACATTTAAAACATTTGACATAAATTTATTTTTCCCCGTCATCAACCTGTTTATGTCTTTGTTGTATTTTTTGTCAGATTTTCTGTTAGTTTAATAAAACGGCATACATAGTACATACATCCGATTTATTTTCTTTCTCAAACAATCTTATATAAATGTATTAATTTATTGTATATACATATAAGAAATAAGTATACGAATTTGCGTATATAAAGTTCTTTAATCGAGACATTCAATCGAATACATAATTTAGTGTTGTTTGTCAAGACGTCACATACATATACATACATACAGCGCCGCTCACTTGAATAGAACCCTTTACTAACTTTTTTTCAACCTCCATTTTTTCCGATTTATACCAGATATGAAGTGTTGAATTTTTTTTTATATTCTGTTTCATGTGTTTGGAGTAAACGTAGTCATTCACTTGTATTCAAGTCCGATTTATATCAGAATTATACAATGAAAGCAAAATATAGTCAAAAATTCAAGTAAAAAATGTGTTTCATTTGAATAGAACCCCTTTTTCAAACTTGGGTATACAGAAAGATTGTATTAGAATATCGATGCATATTCACTTTATATTGAAAACGAAATACTTTCATTAATATTCAATATAATTATATCCCTCCTGATTAAAAAAAACATCTGAATATCCTGCTTTGCCAAGGATTCATTTTATAATCAAGTGTAATGCCTGACAAGGCTTGACTTATTTCGTCAACAAGTTAATTTTTGGAAGCTTACTGTCTGTTGGAGTCGTGGATTTTACGCATAAGCCATTTCCATACATTTTAGAGAGCGGCTCCTTCAGGATATACACATTACTTCTCAAAATTTAGGTTTTCATGACTCGAAGTGTACAAAAGTTTATAAAATCGTAATGAAATTACCACTCCGGACATCCGAAAAATTTTCTCTAGAACTCCTTTGTAATTTGTAGTGCGCAATTAAGGTGAAAGAAATTGACGGCCAACTCCTTAGGCATCGGATAGAATTTAGGTTGAAAAAGATTGGTAGGGGGTTCTATTATACTGAGCGGCAGTGTACACATGTATGTTCATTCAAAGTATTATTTACGTCATTTATGACGTATGTAATTAAAACAAATTTCGTATACACAACCATGTCTAATACAATTCTTAAGAAGGGCATTAAACGTATTTTGCAATAAGAAGAATTTCCTAATACATACATACATACATATTAAAGTACATATAAACATTTCAACTTACCATCATTTTCTGCAAAATTAACTCCAATGACATGATATCTGCAATATACATTGAAAGGAGAGTAACTTGAGTTAGTTAACTTTATATGCATGCAACATTTAAAATAGAATAGTACGTTTAATATGCTAGACGAATTTCTCTAAACTTCTTCACTTTAACTTGGCATTTAGCATTAACATCTTCCTGTACAAAAAAACATTACAAAACATTGTCTATGAAATGTCAAGGATGCTACGCACATCGCACATTTAACGCCATCATAAAATGCAACTTTTATAGTCAATTGGATTGTGTTGGAAAATGTTCGTTTATTTTTAACTTTACTATTAAAAGTTTTTTGTTTTTTTGTTCTTTTTATGTGTCGGACAAAAGCAGACTATTTGTTCACGATAACATACTAGTTATACATTTTCGGATGCAGTAATATGCGGAAGATTATATTGTGGCAGAAACAATAAATATATATACAAGGAGAACTCATTTTAACAGAACTTTAAACTGTATGAATATAATTTTACAAAATAAATATTGTAACAGTTACCCAAAGTAAAACTTGAAATAAAATTATAAAAGTGCAAACAGTTTATGGCAGAGAAACTTTGATAGATGGAGTTTCATACCACTCCGAACTCCTCTAACATGAGGAAAGCTTAATTTTTAAATATTCTGCAAAAGAATGGTTCGGAATTTTGTTTTACCATCCATTCTTTACATCTATCGATTTCTAAACAAAAATTGATTTTATGAACTCATACAAAACCACCATGGTTCAATAGTACTCCGATCGGCGCTTGCAGTGGAACATGATAACAATGTGCAACATTTTTAAGGTGATCTTGTGCAAACAATTCGAACTGAGGATTTTTTGAAAGCACAGACCCAAACGACAAGAAGCCCTAGTTGGGTTTTGTTGTGTCAGATCCAGCTCGGATTTTATGGTCCCATCTAAATATGGTTAAATATTGAGTTTTTAAACAAATTCGGGGCTATATCTCTGAAACCAATGCGAACCTTCTTCTGACCTCTGAAGCAGATATGTAGATATGGACAAGAATAAAATATTTGGAGAAATAATGAACTCGAAAAACTACATTTATTACCTAAAATTTCAAAATATATGCAAAAATTCCACAATTTTTATACATTTTGCACCGTATCTCCAAAACCGTTAATATTTTCTCAATATTTTCTTTTCCCAGGAATGTAATACACAACTCTTCAGAACACGTCATTGTTGTAAAATGCCTCTATGCCGTTGTTTTCAGTACATTTTTCAACGACGATTTAATAAAAATGTCAATAATGTAGTGAAATCCGAAATACGAGAATAAACGGTTGGCGTGAACTGTGTTTGAAATACGTGTTGTAAAAGATATGATGCAAAATACCGCTGAAACAACATGAAGTAAGCATTTTAGAGTTTCAGAATGGCCTAAAGAATTGTTGTGAACTTTATTTGGAAGATTTTTGCAAAAGGTTACTTGGTTCAACTCCCAATAGTTTAGCCGATACTGACCAGAATTTCAGCAATTATGTAAAATTTTCTATATTTTATAGAATTTGATGCCCTAGATGGAGTTTTTCTTATGTGTTTTTTTCAAAAGATAAGTTCTGCTAGTTTAGGGCTACAATATTGCAAAAAAGTATAGATTTAGCCCGGATTAGGTGAGGCCATAAAATCCGAACTGGATCTGACAGGACAAAACCCTACTAGGGTTTTTGTAGTCTAACTGCCTGTTCATGTATGTCCCACGGAAACCTGTACGAAAGGAAAGCAGTCGCTCGCTTCCGTCTAAAAATGCGTTCATGTATTTCGCAAACTATCGTGCGACTGCCGTTACGTATCCTATGCGAAATACTACTAATTTGAATGTACATTGGTACAACTATGTTCCATAAATGAGAGCCAAATGAGAAATGAAAACAAAATCCACATATACATACAAACATTGGAATATGTGTGATTTGTTTTGTTTGAAAAATAAAATGTGTCGGTATTTTGAATTATTTTATTTAATTGATTTCTTCAAAATAATGAATGAAAGCGCCATTGAATCGTATCTGTAAAATTTTTATTTTGTTTCAAGAATGTGTTACATAAATTTGTTTTAAGATTTTCGATGTTATTCGCGAGTTTACGTTCTACTCGGCAGCTACAAAGCAAGTGAGTGATTTTGACATTCTCTTTCTATAAGAGACAGTCCTTTCGAAATACATAAACCCAAATTTAATGGAAAAGTGTACGTTTACGTGTTATTTCGTAGGGCTTGTCGGTCGCATTGATTTTCGTTTCGAAGGTGTTTACATGAACAGAAAATGATTTTTTTCCACTTCCAAAGCACAAGAAACCTTTCGGTCGACATACATGAACAGGCTGTAAATATGTACTTTCAAAAAATGCATACTAGAAGTTGTTGGCATTTTCAGTGTTGCATAGTGTAATAATGTTGTTGTACGTGGTCAGATAACAGAGTTACAGCATAGTATATGCCTGGATCGCACAGTTTTAATTGTGTGTAGTGTAACCACAATCACGCTAGAGGTCGTAGTTATGGTTCAATTCTGACAAAATTTTGCATTTTGCACAAAATGTTTTCTGATTATGGGGGGTTCTGGCAAGAAACGTTTGTTCACATCATGAACATTTTCAAATTCAATTTGAATCACATTAGTATGTAATTCTATGTGGTTTATCATAAAATTCCCAACCAAGCATTAATCGTAAATAACGTATGTTTGTAATAATGTATGTATGTTCCATTTCCATTTGTTTCCATTGCAAACAAAAATAAATAAATTCAGCATCATTGCTGGTTGACGTCAAAAACATAAAACAAAATTACTACATTCGAAACTACAGAACAAAGCTATAAGGAGAGTAATTATGATTGTTTTACATGCCAAATTTAGATGGACAAAAACAACAACAACAAGTAATATATAGTGACGCATATGAGTTATTCTGTACCTCACGAAGCTCAATACCAGATGTTTATTTTTCTACAAAGTTTTGTTATGATAATAATTTATGTTTACCCGTTTCTGTAACTCATCTCATAAACACTTAAGACAACACATTCAAACTAATAAGCATTTCGAGGAATAACAACAATCAGGCCCGTTATTACATCCTTTCGGTAGTTAAATATTGGTCGGTATCCAACAGGTAACCAATTTTTTATTCTTACAAGTTTGCTTTAAGAATAAGTGTCAGATATATTCTATTTTTAACTTTGTGTTCCTTTTAAAATTTAAAGTGCATCCGAGAGTATGCTGAACCAAAAACAAACAAAAATTGAGTGCACATTCAAATCAACCAATCAGATTTGAGTAAATTTGATGTATACGGACTTTTTTGTGCCTTATTTTTAAAAAAATATAAAATTTATTCTAAACTAAGACCTGGGTCCGCGTTATTGGCGCATCGTATTGAGTTTTGATGACAACATTTATGGACTTTATTCTTTACAATTCAATTTCTTTGGGTTCATTGTCAAACCTAGTTATTCATTGAGGATTTTAAATTTATCAACAGATTTTGTCTGCAACCTTTCGTTTCTCTTACGGACTTTTTCGGATTTTTTCGCACATTGATGCTGTTTAGGTTTTATTATCGTCCATGTACCCTATCTCTATCCTAAAGCGATCTAATTATAAAAGTTAAAAAATGGCAAAGCCGAATTCTTCGGCTTATTGAGACTTGAATGTTTTTAGTTTTTTATGGCTGAGGGACCGTTGATCCTCACCATTTAAGGACATTTTGAATTGTATCCTTTTTTAATACGGGATCTGACGTGCCATCTCCGAAATGCATGTTCCTTTGCGATACTTTTCCCTATAAGACGGTTGTAAAACATAATACAGTGTTGAATCGGAAACACCAAATGAGATATTTTGATCCTTTGTTGCTTAGCCAGAGCCTAACCACTTGATTTTTCACGACTTCAAAGATTGCTATATGATTTACCTTAACCAAAGTTGATATTTTTCACACTTATATTGAGTCTGATATACAATAATTCTTATTTACATGCATTATGGGGTACCTTCCCCATGTGACCTCCAGCTTACTTTTCATTTAATGACATTATAGACTCCCAGCAAAATTTGAAGGAAGGGGTTCCATGCGGTGACGTGATTTCATGGCATCTTTTACATTGGTTCAAACGAAGTCGTGAAAGATCCGATCTTTCCATTAGCATTTGAACCCATGCAAAGGAAGTCATGAAAGATCCGATCTTTCCATCAACATTTGAACCCATGTAAAGAAGTCGTGAAAGATCCGATCTTTTCATCAGAATTTGAACCCATTCCATCAATCCAATAGAGATGAATTTTGTATTTTTATACCCTCAGCATTTACGCTAACGAGGGTATATACACTTTCATACGGGCAAAATGTGCCTCATCGAAATAATTGTTTTAGACCCCAAGTATGTTTGGACGAAATGTGTTTTAGACAATTTGGAGTCTATTGAGCAATGTCCGTCCGTCTGTCTGTCTGGCTGGCTGGAGCGCACGATAACTCTCGAACGGACGAGACGATTCGGATCAAATTTTGGCTTTCGTAATATTTTTCCCAAACTTAGTTTAAGTTCGAATATGGGCTATACCGGTCCACTCCTTCCGGTACCTCCCCCACAAAAGTTCGAAAATGTTCGGAAAATTTGTGCGCACGATAACCCTTGAAGGGAGTAACCGATTTGGTCCATACTTTGCCCATCGTGAAATGTGTTCCAGGATAAGATAATGTTTCAATATAGACTCAATCGGCCCACTCCTTTGGGTACCTCCCACACAAAATTTCGGAAAAGTTCAGTTTAGGGCCATCTCTCGAATCGCTCTGATTTTTGTTTTAGCAACTTGTATTCACTGCAAGTCCATACTTCCTGAGAAAATAGCTTGAAAGTTGCGAAAAACCCCTATGACACCGTGTGACGTGGTTGGAGCGCTAGATAAATCTATAACGGATCAGCCGATTCGGTCCAAAATTTGGCCTTAGTAATATTTTGTCCAAACATAGTTTAAGTTTGAAGATAAGCCATATCGATCCACCCCACAAAAGTTCAAAAATGTTCGGAAAATTTGTTCATACGGTAACTCTTGAAGGGAGTGGCCGAATTGGTCCATACTTTACACATCCTAATATATCTACTAGATATAGATCAGGTTCAAATATGGACTATATTTGTCCACTCCATCCGAAGGGTGTAAAAACCCCCTATGGCACCATAATGGTCAATGTAGATATATTTATTTAAGTATCTCCTCCGCAAAACTTTTGATCTCTACTCCTAATGAACATTTTTGTCGGTTCAAATTCCCAAAATGTTTAAAACCCCCCCCTAAATACATACGTTTTTTGGGAAAAAAATTGTTTTAATATATACAAGCTGAGGGTATATCTCTGTCGGCAAAGCCGACTGATACTTTTTTACTCGTTATTTATACACATTTTTCTAAATATATAAGATTAATTATTTACAATAGGCTTGATGATGTCGGAGACTCGAAATCACAACCAACGTTGTTAAACTCTCGTCGTAATGATAATGTCATTGCATAGGTTGGTGAAAATGACATGCCAAAGCATTGGTGAAAAGACATACCAAAGCATTGGTGAAAATGACATGTCAAAGCATTGGTGTAAATGGCATGCTTTGGATCCAAAATTGAACAGCATCTTTTGGGGTCCACGCTCATATAAAATTCATCGATGAAGATGCTAAAAAGATGACATGCCAGATCACTTGCACCCATGATTGAATGGCATCATTGGCATCGAACATTTTGCTGGGCTGTAACCTGAAAATGGTTCTTACATGTGACAATCAATTCTCAATACGATAATAAAGCAAAAATATTAATTTTTGTAGTTTGATCCTATGGGGTTACTTCCCCGCCATTTTACTTATTAGACATCGGATTTTTGCATGTTTTTCATTTCTTATCCGATTGGACTCAAATTTTGTATCTAGGCGTCTGCACGATTTTGCTTCCGAATTTGTTCAGATGTTTTGGACATCCAATATTTGGTTTGCTGGGTATGATAAATCTGGCTCTATCTAGGAATTTGACTACATCTACATTTGTGTTGTAACCAGAAGGCTACTGGGGTTATTTAAAGCTAACGAGGGTCACGGTGCGCATTAACTAACTTTAAATGAAAGGTGCTTACACCTGGGAAGTTTTTGCGGATTCTGAAGCTACAATGATCATAGATGAGAAAAATCAAAAACCAAAAAAAAATCGCCAGAGGGATTTTCAAATATATCGCGGTAAAAGTTCCCATTTTTTAGGGTTTTATAGCTTTTCACGATTTTGCTTGGAAACCGCAAGTCCTATCGAAATGACACTAAAGAAAATGTTGTAGCAGTAAAAATTCTCTACAATACCGATGATGGTATTTTCTTAGGTTTTACCGTTTTTGAGATATAGAAGTTCAAATTGTGACAAGGTACTGACTGTATCGCCTCCTTATTAAACAATGCAGGGAGCATCTTAACTAACCTTCAATTAAGGGGAGTTTTTGCGGATTCTGAAATAGCAATGTTCAATGGTCAATGGTAAAATTTCTCAGTTTTAAGTTTTTTTTAGGTTTTCAGGATTTTGCTTAGAAACGGCAAGTCCCATTTCGATACGACTTGCCGCTTGGTAAGTGGTTTTCATTGAAAGTTAGTTAAGGTGCACCCTGCATGACATTAATTTAGAAGGAGGCTATACAGTCAGTACATTGTCCCAATTTGAACTTCTACATCTCAAAAATGGTAAAACCTACGAAAATACCATTAAGGTCTATCTTGTAGAGAATCTTCACTGCTACCACATTTTCTCTATCGTATTCCGATACACTTGCCGGTTTCCAAGCGTAAGCGTGAAAACCTAAAACAGCATTAATATTTGAACCTTGACCGCGATTTATTTGAAAATCCCTCCGGGAATTTGTTTTTTGTTTTTTGATTTTTCTTATCTATGAATATTGTAAGTTAAGAATCCACAAAAACTTCCCAGGTGTAAGCACCTTTCATTTGAATTAGTTAAGACCCCAAGTATGTTAAGACAAAATCCGTTTCAGAAAATTTGGAGTCTATTTAACCATGTCCGTCTGTCTGTATGGCTGGCTGGAACAGAGGGTAACTCTCGAACGGATCAACCGATCCGGTCCAAAATTTGCCCTTCGTAATATTTTGTCCAAACTTAGTTAAAGTTCGAATATGGGCCATATCGGCCCACTCCTTCCGGGACCTCCCATACAAAATTTCAGTAAAGTGCAGTTCAATCATGTTCAGTGGCAAAAGCGCATGATAACTCTCCAACGGATCAACCGATTCTGACTGCAATTTGACCTTCGTAATATTTTGTCCAAACTTAGTTTATGCTCGAATATGGGCCATATCGGTCCACTCCTTCCGGGACCTCCCATACAAAATGTCAGTAAAGTGCAGTTCAAGGCCTGCTCTCAAATCGCTTTGTTTTTTACAACACCTTGTATTCGCCATAAAATGGGTCGAAAGCTTTATAAAGCTCTACGGAATCATGTTCAGTGGCTGAAGCGCATGATAACTCTCCAACGGATCAACCGATTCGGACCACAATTTGGCCTTCGTAATATTTTATCCAAACTTAGTTTAAGCTCGAATATGGGCCATATCGGTCCACTCCTTCCGGGACCTCCCATACAAAATGTCAGTAAAGTGCAGTTCAAGGCCTGCTCTCAAATCGCTTTGTTTTCTACAACACCTTGTATTCGCCATAAAATGGGTCGAAAGCTTTATAAAGCTCTACGGAATCATGTTCAGTGGTTGAAGCGCATGATAACTCTCCAACGGATCAACCGATTCGGACCACAATTTGGCCTTCGTAATATTTTATCCAAACTTAGATAAGTTCCAAGTTCAAAGTTCAAAACTTTTTGCTAAAATGGTGCGCACGATAACTCTTAGGTTCGGATATGTACTATATCGGTCCCCTCCTTCGAGTACCTCCCACACAAAATGACAGAAAATAGCAGTTAAAGACCTCTTCTCAAATCGTTTTTGTTTTTTTGCAACAGGTTGTCATCAAGGCCCCTATTAGGACGCTACATGGTTTTTAGGATCAAGCCCATACTTTCTCAGAAGATATCGGTACACACCTTTTGTACCTCTCTCACCAAAATTCAACATTTGTGTTTGAGTACAGTTTAAGATCTGTTCGAGGATCTTTGGAAATTTTTACCGAAGGTACTGCTTGTGGACCTGTTTACAGCTATATTGTGTTTTTCGTGGGTAAGTCCATGTTTACCGATATAATAAACCAAAAGCTCTAAATTATACGGTGACCAACTGAAATGACTGAATCCCAAAATCATCAAAAAGATATACAAAATAAATGCAGAGGATATATCTCTGTCGGCAAAGCCGACTGATGCTTTTATACTTGATTAAACAGGATTAAGGAGATGTCGTGTGCTCTATCCAAACGATTTTTGCTACATTCGTCGTAAATAAACCTTGGAAAATATAGAAGACCTTTGTGAAAATTGTGTATTGTGAAAAATGTGTACTTTATTGTACAATTACGTTGTCCAACATTTCTAACTCGTCCGTAGGGTAGTCTGTTAAATTTTCATCTCATTTTGCTTAGAATTTCTCATATAAGATTTGATATTGAATATTTAAAAATCTTAAATGATTGCATTTACACAACAAATTTCCCATCTTAAACACTCAAAACAGCTAAAAATTAGGAGCACATGAATAGAGATGAGAAGGAAAATGGTATAAGTTTTGTGGTCATTATAATTGGGTTGCATCTGTAATTAGATTAAGTGTGTCAGCGTACTCGATAATTTGTAATAATTATTACTAATGTTGCAGATTTTGACAGTTGTATAAAGAAAAAGTTTGCTAAAAAAATTGTTTCAGCAACATTTAGTAAGTAAAAAGACACACCAATTATCTCAAATATTATCTCGAATTAATAATAGGTGTGTCTTCGTACTTACTAAATGTTGCTGAAACACTTTTTTCAGCAACTTTTCCTTTATACAACCGTCAAAATTCGAAACATTTGTAATAATTATTACAAATTATCGAGTACACAGACAGTAATAATGTCAAACCATTTAAAAAAAGACAAATATCCCCAATATCTGTAACTAATTACCCCACCTACTTTTACACCAGCTTTAAAATTTCTTCAATAAAAGTGTATATAATATGTTTTTCAGCAACATGGTCCAATTTACACGCCTTTGAAATTAGGCTACAATAATTCTCAATACTGTATAAACAAAGGCACACGTACGCACGCACACGTTTAGCACCAATATCGAAATATAAAACGTGAATTCATAAATATTGCACGAAAATAAAATTTCAAAGTTATTTTTGTAATTTGTGAAGTAATTTCATTCCCATATGCGAATTCAAAACAAAATATAAAAAATAGGGTGTGAAAAACATTTATGAAAACAATGATTTTTTGCATTTTTTTACCATGATAAGGTATAGTCCATTATTCAGACAAGTTATGAATATGGACTTATAAATTTTAAATGTTATTATATCATTATATGTGTATATAAGAAATTCATTATTTTTTCGGATGAGTGTCTGTGCGTGTGCAAGTTCATTGAAATTTTGTGTTCTATGTGTAGAGAATAATTATAAATTATGCGCTATTAAATAGTTTGCACGTGTAACATACATATGTAGACCAAATTGTTTGTATGCAGATCACACATTTGGTCTGTTCCAGTACTGCAAGAATCTACTAATTTTTACTATTTTTTCCGATAACATAAAGGAAAAATTTTATCGTAGTTAAAAATAGTAGCTTCTTGTAGGTTCTGGAACAGAACAATTATCATGTGTGTTTACATATTTACCCAGTTATATTCGGGTTATGACTTTAGGTTGTTAATCGATTTTCCACACACGAAATGCTGCAGTGGACAGTGGAGAAGCAATTAGTTATGGTAAATTAAGAACATTTTCTGATTCACTTTGGCACAACTCCAATTGTACCTAAACCATTTAACCACTGACATTCATTCTGTAGGTTATTTATTATTTCAAACAACAAATATTTTTTACAAAAGGCATTAAATGGATCAAAATTTGTATTTTGTATGATATCAAAGTTTATTCCCATTGGCAACACGTGTTTAAGTCGACTGTAAGATTCGAAGTTTCAGAGACATAACTTTTATCCCAAAGCGTTTGCAAATGGATTGTATAAACACGGAAGAACGGCGCACACAGGTCGAAATCATTGATTTAGCGGCGCGAAATTTTTAAAATTAAACTATAAAATTGTGAAATGTTTTCCATTGTATGAATTACAGATACTCTGCTGACTAACATTTTGTTTTTACTTTGTTGTTGTTGTAAAAATTCTCGCAGCTATTCACTATACAAAGCAGGAATCTTTGATGCACCAGATTTCAAGAAAATTGTTGCAAAATATATAACTTCATATTTGTTTAATTGTTAAATAAATTCTTAATAAAACTAGACAAAGTTTATTTTTAGTTAATAACAACATTAAATGAAGGTAATGGAGGTAAATAGTCCCCAGCAAAATTTGAAGGAAGGGGTTCCATGTGATGACGTGATTTCATGTCATCTTTTGCATTGGCTCAAACGAAGTCGTGAAAGATCATTTACAACAATGCTTTGACATGTCATTTTCACCAATGCTTTGTCATGTCATTTCCCCCAATGCTTTGGCATGTCATTTTCACCAACCCTTTGTAATGACATTATTATTACGACGAGAATTTTAACAACATTGGTTGTGATTTCGAGTCTCCGACAACATGAAGCCTATTGTAAATAATTAAACTTATATATTTAGGAAAATGTGTATAAATAAAAACTCTAAATTTATCTCTATTGGATCGATGGAATGGGTTCAAATGCTGATGAAAAGATCGGATCTTTCACGAGTTCCTTTGCATTGGTTCAAATGCTGATGAAAAGATCGGATCTTTCACGAGTTCCTTTGCATTGGTTCAAATGCTTATGAAAAGATAGGATCTTTCACGACTTCGTTTAAACCAATGCACAAGATGCCATGAAATCACGTCATCGCATGGAACCCCTTCCTTCAAATTTTGCTGGGTTCTGAATAATCAACTTTGGCTGCAACTATCTGCAACTCTTGCTGATAAATGCATGGAAAATGTAGCTTAAATTTTCAAAATACCAAAAATCGGCCGGTACAGTAATATGGGGGCTATATCAAAACGTTGACCTATGTTCACAAATTTTGGTGGAGAAGATGTATAACCAACAAAAATCTCCAATGCCAAAATGCAGCTCATTTGGTCTGAAAATGTGGACAAAATACCAAATATTGGGAGGTACCGTTATATGAGGACACTATCAAAACATAGACGTATGTCCATAATTTTTGGTAGAGAATATATGTATGTGTCCACTGGGAAATCCAAATACCAAATTACACCTAAAATAACTAAATCCTCGAAAAATACGGAAAATCGGGAGGTAGTTAAAAAGGGGCCTATAACCAAACGTGAACCTATACACTATGCAACACTGAAAATGCAAACAACTTCTAGTATGCATTTCTTGAAAGTACATATTTAGACTACAAAAACCCTAGTAGGGTTTTGTCCTGTCAGATCCAGTTCGGATTTTATGGCTTCATCTAAACCGGGCTAAATCTACACTTTTTTGCATTTATCAGGCCTTTACCTCAGAAACGAATAGGAATTTGGCCTTGCTGTCTTTAGCAATATTGTAACCCTAAACTAGTAGAACATATCTTTTGAAAAACCCACATAAGAAAAACTCAATTTAGGGCATCAAAATCTATAAAATATAGAAAATTTTACATAATTGCTGAAATTATGGTCAGTATCGGCTAAACTATTGGGGGTTGAACCAAGTAACCTTTTTCAAAAATCTTCCAAATAAAGTTCTCAACAATTCTTTAAAACATTCTGAAACTCTAAAATGCTTACTTCATGTTGTTTCAGCGGTATTTTGCATCATATCTTTTTCAACACGTATTTCAAACACAGTTCACACCAACATTTTATTCTCGCATTTCGGGTTTCACTACATTATTGACACTTTTATTAAATCGTCGTTGAAAAATGTACTGAAAACAACGGGATAGAGACATTTTACAACAATGACATGTTCTGAAGAGTAGTGTATTACATTCCAGCGAATATTTTGCCAAAAGAAATAAATTAATGGTTTTGGAGATACGGTGCGAAATGTATTAAAAATTTTAAAATTTTTGCACATATTTTGAAATTTGAGGCAATAAATGTAGTTTTTCGAGTTCATTATTTCTCCAAATATTTTATTTTAGTCCTTATCTACAAATTTGCATCAGCGGTCAGAAGAAGATTCGCATTGGTTTCAGAGATATAGCCTCGAATTTCTTTAAAAACTCAATATTTAACCATATTTAGATGGTGCCATAAAATCCGAGCTGGATCTGGCACAACAAAACCCAACTAGGGTTTCTTGTCGTTTGGGTCTGTGCTTTCAAAAAATCCTCAGTTCGAATTGTTTGCACAAGACCACCTTAAAAATGTTGCACGGTGATATCCACAATTTTTGGTGGAAAATTTAGTGACCACTAGAAACTTTAAGTACCAAATTGCAAATAATTTGGAAAGAAAGGGTGGCATAAAACCTCTAAATTCCGAATATCAGGAGGTACCGTTATATCGGGGCTATACCAAAATATTAGCCAATGTTGTTCATATTTAGTCCATTATTACCCACATACTGAGTTTTTGCAAAATTTCAGAAACACATCTCCATTCGTTTGCAAGTTAATAATGTGCGGTGTTATGTTCGGCCCGGCCGAAATTTTTATACTCTCCAGCACGAACTGTACTGAAGTAAATATGAACAATTAGTAACTACTAAGCTCTTCATCTAGATTAGGTCTAATTCCTTGGAGGAGAATAATATTTTAACTGATGGTAATCACTTTATACTGACAATTTTCTATGTGGAGGTTTTCTACCCACTCTGAGTGCGGTTCTATGGGGGCTATATAAAGACCTATACCCACAAATTTTTGTGGAAATTTTTATACCACCAACGAAGACTAAACACAAAATTTCAGATATTTCGTTGGGATATTGAAGCCACAACCTCCAAAATACCAGAAATCGGGAGGTACCGTTCTGTGGAGGCTATATGAAGATGTGGACCCATACCGACATATTTCAGGTGGACAGCTTTATTCCCCCAACGAGGACTAAATACCAAATTTCAACCATTTTGGCCGAAAATCGGTAGGTACCGTTCTATGGATGCTATATGAAGACGTGGACCTTTCCTATAAGTTTCAGGCAGAAATTTAAATATTTAACTAAACACAAAATTTCAACCATTTCATTGGGATATTGAGGCTACAAACTTCAAAATACCGAAAATCGGGAGGTACCGTTCTATTGGGGCTATATAAAGACGTATATCTACACCGATAAATTTCAAGTGGAAAGGTTTATTCCCCCAACGAAGACTAAATTCCAAACATTTCGTATGGATATTGGGGCTACAACCTTAAAAATGCTGAAAATCGGAGTACCATTCTATGGGTGCTATATGAAAGACCATTTTATGGGTGCTATATGGAAGCTATATGAAAACGTGGACCTATACCGATAAACTTCATACGGGAAGTTTTGTAACCCCAACGAAGACTAAATACTAAATTTCAGCAATTTTGGTGGTAAAATGAGACTAAAACTTTAAAAATGCCAAAAATACGGAGGTACCGTTCTATGTGGACTATATCGAAACGGGGACCGATATAACCCATTTCCAATACCAAATATCCTGATTAAGAATATATATACTTAATAGGGTCTCCGACGAATAATTCGATGTGTTACAGACGGAATGACAAATTTAATTATACCCTCCGTAAATAATAAATAAAACAAGTAAAGAAGTGTCAGTCGGCTTTGCCGACAGATATATACCCTCAGCCAATGTGAAGCGAAATTTTTACCTCTGGACAGATCGAACGTATTTAAGGTCTCTTCAGAATTTTGTGGCCCTTTTTGCACATTTGAACTTGCCGAAAATGTGGATTAGGAATTAACTGTCCTAAGACACAAATGTTGAACTTTTGTAGGGCAGGTACCCTTAGGGAGGACCGATATGGGCCATTTTAGATGTTAAACTAAATTTTGATAAAATATTAGGAGATCCAAAGTTTGGACCAAATTGGTTGCCCCATTCAAGTGATATCGTCCTAGCATTTTAGTGATATTTTTAAATATTGGGGAGAAGTATCGAAAGTTGTTGACCGGTATTGCCCATGAATTAAGTTAGGATATAATATCGACGCCTCCAAGCAATAGTATGCTAAGTCGACTTAGCATGTTTTCAAGTTCTTTACATTTTTATATTTAGCGTCCTTTAACTTAAATTCTGTCAAATTTTGGTAATAATCGGACAATCCGAACAGAAGTTATAAACAAATATTTACTTAGCATAGTACTGAAGGTCAAAGAAATTTCCAAACTTTTAGAGCTTGTCCTGCAAAACTCACTGTTCAGAATTAGCAAATTATTATTTGGAGGTGTCAAGCTGAACAGAAGTTATAAACAAATATTGACTTAGCATAGTTCTGAAGTTCAAAAAATTTTCCACACTTTGAGAGCTTCTCCTGCAAAACTCACTTTTAGACTTAGCATACTATTATTTGGAGGTGTCGATATGACGAAGACCAAATGTTGCACCAAATCGGTTGAACAGTTCGAGAGTTATCGTGTTCTCCAACCGCCACATATGGGGTTTTTTTCACCTTTCGGGCCGTTTTCGCAAGAAATATGGACTTGCCCCTTTTACCGTCGTAATGGAGGTAGCGAATGCAAATCGCTTCAACAAAAATCAAAGTGATTCGAGAGCAGGTCTTAAAGTGAACGTACCAGAAGAAGTAGACAAACATAGTCCATATTCGAACCTGATCTATATCTGGTAGATATATTTGGATGTGCAAAGTATGGATTACATTGGTCACTCCCTTCAAGAGTAATCGGGCGCAAATTTTTTCCGAACATTTTTGAAGTTTTGTGGGGGAGGTACCTGAAGGAGTGGACCGATATAGCCCATCTTCGAATTTAAACTATGTTTTGATAAAATATTACGAAGGCCAACTTTTGGACCGAATCGACAGATCCGTTCGAGAGTTATCTTGCGCTCCAAGCACCACACAAGGTGTCATAGGGGTTTTGTGCAACTTTCAGGCTATTTTCTCAGGAAGTATGGACTTGCCCCTGATGAAACTTGTACCGTCGTATGGGGGGCAGTGAATACAAGTTGCTTAAACAAAAATCAAAGCGATTCGAGAGCAGGCCCTAAACTGAACTTATCCGAAATTTTGTGTGGGAGGTACCCGAAGGAGGGGGGCCGATTGAGTCCATATTGGAACCTCATCTAAGTCTGGTAGACATTTCACGAGTTGCAAATTATGGACCGAATCGGTTACTTCCCTCAAGAGTTATCGTACGTACAAATTTTCCGAACATTTTCGAACTTTTGTGGGGGAGGTACCGGAAGGAGTGGACCGATATAGCTCATCTTCGAACTTAAACTAAGTTTGGACAAAATATTACGAAAGCCAAAATTTGAACCTAATCGGTTCATCCGTGCGAGAGTTATCGTGCGCACCAGCCAGACAGACAGACGGACGGACATTGCTAAATCAACTCCAAATTGTCTGAAACACATTTCGTCCAAACATACTTGGGGTCTTAAACCATTATTTCGATGAGGCACATTTTGCCCTTATGAAAGTGTATATATCCTCGTTAGCATAAATGCTGAGGGTATAAAAATTGTCAAATTTGAGCAGTTTTCTCAGGGCATCGTAAAGTACCTAAATCAAAACATAGTTTCACCAGATGCTTTTAAGTAATATACTCATTTGCAGAACCGTGTAATAAGATAAACATATCCTCAGTCGAAATGTTCAATTTGTAAAATGTATGTTCTATAAATGGCACTATACTAAAAATAAAAAAAATCTCAAAAATTTATTTTTTTATTAATGTATTCATTTATTAATGTATGTGTATGCTTGTGGGGAGGGGCGGTTAGGGCCAAAGCAAGGATTTATGCTCTGAATTGTTTCATTACAACATTTTCTATTCAATGAATACAAATTTTCAAGTAAACCAAACTCGGTTGGCAATAATTTCCTAACACCATTTATATATCTCAAATGGGCGATCCCTCATATTGTGGCTATAGCAAAACGAGAAAATACGATACTAATATTTCGCAATGCGGTTTTCTACCTACGAAGAACAGACTGCCAAAATACACACAAATAGGTTAATAAATGGGCTTGGAACCTTTAAAATATGTTACATCAAAGCATTAATAAAAATGACATGTCAATGCATTGGTTAAAATGGCATGTCAAAGCATTGGTGAAAATGACATGTCAATGCATTGGTTAAAATGACATGCTTAGGATCCAAAAAAAGAACGTCATCTTTTGGGGGTCACGTTCATATAAACTTCATGAGTGAAAATGACAAAAAGATGACATGCCAATTCACTTGCACCCATGATTCAACTCATGATTTGTCATCGAACATTTTGCTGGGATATTGATATATTGACGTTGAAATATTCTTGATAGTGTGGGTTACTATTTAACCTACGCCTTTGGATATTCTTTGGATATTCAAGAAGCACCATTACATCCATATTTTTATTCCAATTAAAGGTTTGTTTAAAATACGATTATTATGGAATATAATCAAGGCAAATTTATAGAAGGTATGAGTGACAATCAGCTGTATTTTTACTTTTTTTGTTTCTTATTTGTAAAGTAAGCCAGCTTAATCACAGATTTGTTGTTTTCAAATTTTAAAAACAACAAGTTTTTTTTTGTAAATTTGGTTTTGAAAATGTAGTAGGGTCTACTCATGGTATAAGTAAAGAGGTAGATTTAAATGAAAACAATCTATAGAACCCTTGTTTTTCCTAAATTCCTAAAACTTCAAAATTAGTAAACACAAAAGCAACAAGTGGGTTTGTTTATAATACATTTTTTCGGCATGTTATACAAAACACGAAAAATGAATTAAGTGTCAAAGTTTCTCCACATAATCAAATTGTGGATATGATAAAATTATTGTTTCAATGCAAAGCGGAAGAATTTCTTCCATACAAATGTTCTAAAAACAATTTTAAAAATCATTGAATTCGATTGTTTTTAAAATTGTTTGGCATATTTTTCAAACAGCACACACACATACACAGATTGTGTATATAATTTTGAAGTTTTAGGAACACTCGAAAGAAAAAATTTAAAATGACAGATAGCTTTAGCTAACCTTTCTAATTAAACCATGGGTCTACTCATGAAATTTGAAACTTCGAAATTTACTACCATAAACTACTTCTTTTTATCGTAAACGTGTAATAAAAATGACCTACGACAGTTCTGAATGCTTTATATTTACATTTTGATTTAAATTTGTTCTATTTTAGGGGATTTTCAAAATGTATTTATGTTTTTCCTGAGAAAATTTTTAGAACAACCCATTTTATTCAATATTTTCTTTGACATTAAATTTTCAATAACACATTGTTGTTTTAGTAATTTTGTTAGTTGTTATAATTCATGCATCTACCTTATATAAATGTGCCTTGAATAAAATTCATTTATTTTGAAAGTTTAGATTCTAAACATAAATTTCAGTCTTTGTCCCAATTTACATTAGGCGAGTTTACTTGCGGCAATTGTCAGTTTGTAGGTGAGAGAGGGGGCTGAGAGGCAAAGGGTTACCATATGCCTCCCCTCTCTTTCCAACAAACTGAAAATTGCCGCAAGTAAACTCGCCTAATGTAAATTGGGACTTTGTTTGTAAGTTTTATTACAATATTTCAGTTGAGTATTGTTGTCTTCAAATGTCAATCAGAGTCGTGACCTTTGTTGAAAATAAACAAAAGCCAACTACAAATGGCTTGGAAATGAAAAACTGAAATATTTTTAAATTAATTACGAAATGGAAGAATATTCCCATAGCAACCAGATTAAGAGACTTTTTAAGCATAATTGGCATTAATCTGTTTAAACAAATTGACAAATTATAGCATACTAGAAGACCCGGCGAACTTCGTCTCGCAGTCTGTTTTGAATGTCTGTATTGAACTTGATGACTTTTGTTCAGACATGTAATACAATTATTGCTATCAAGTTGCAGAGTATTCGAGACCAAGTGCAAATAATTTTTTGCTTTGAACAATTTAGGGCGATTTAGAATATTTATATTGAGTAATTTTACTTGTGTGAATTGTCAGTCTGTCGGGGAGAAAGGGTATTAAGAGTACGTTTGCCTCGACTCTCTCCTGTAAACTGACAATTACCGCTAGGGAAGGTGCCTAAAGTAAATTAAGGTTAAGATACATTTTTTGAGTAAATAATGCATTTCCAGATGTAAATTAAAAATGTTGAATCAAAGCTATATCATCACGGCCATGTTCGTTTCACAATCGATGGTTTTCAGAAAGGTTCGGAAGATGGGATCCTTTTTCGTTGAGATAAAATTGTGAAAAATTTTAGCGTTTTCAATGCTATAATATAATAATTAACTGAATTTTAACGCGGTATGAGCGATTAGTGAATCTTATCAATAATCGTAGTCGCTATCTTGGATTTTTCCATTAAACATTTTTGATGAATCGATTAGAAAGTTAGAATCAAAGATATTTTATAATCGAAAGATATGCAGGTAATGCCGTGATTCAAGTGCTCAGTTTGGAACTTTTTCAGAAAAGTTAGTCCGACTTGAAAAGATAAGTCCGATCGTTTTGTGGTGACCACCTTCATTATTCGTTTAAATTTCTTCCTGACTTTGTGAATTCTACATGCAATTGGTGACGCTGGGTTGAAAGACGATTTATAATCTTTGATGTAGTTAGAGATATTTTCCAAGTAAATAGAAAATTGAACTTGTATTTAATTTTTGCCCAATTGTGCGAAGTTATTATTCATCAGATTTTAATTAATGTACTTAATTGAGCCATATGAACTAAATAGATTTAATTAAAAAAATATGGTATCTAGCTAAGAGATGTGTATCACACATCAACCTCTAAGAGACGATCGTTTTGGTAACTGGTTATGTTTATCGCATCAGACATATTAGATGTGGTTAGGCAATTTTCTATATTCGGAAACTCATATTTATACGGACAGTCTTGCTATTTTTTGCATGTACGATATAAATTTGTTAAAATTAGTTGAACAGCTGATGCAAATTAATATCACCGTTCGATAGAGTTTATTTATCCGCTTAAAGCAAACTCAAGCAATTGTTGCTAATATGGGTACCTATTGGGTCCGGGATTTCATAAAAGGGGTGGGTCCCTTTTCGTTGAGATTAAATTATGAATATTTTCGGAAACTTAATGTATCCATTTGCAATATCGAAATGAATAAACGCTGAAATTTTCAATGGTTTAATTTCATATCGAACATGTGTGAGTGAATTGGTAATATTCAAGATGGGTGGTCGCTATTTTAGATGAAGCAACTTCTACGATCATTTCTATTTTGGACGTATGTCACCCATGTGCCGTTTAGAATCAAAGATTTTGTATAATGAAACATGAGAATTTAAAGTCAAACTTATGTCTATGATAGGGAATGTTATGACTACTTTTTTATTGGCATAGGCAATTGTCATAATTAAATTGTCCACTGAAGCTGTATAATCCAGTAGTTGGCCCAATAAACTGGCAGAATTCAAAGATAAGAGTGTGAGCAGTAAGTAGTCAGTTGGGTAAACGTAATAAAGCTCCATTCAAACAGACATTTTGAGCCTTTCTTCCAAAGCTTTGGTGTAGATTTGAACGTTTAAGTTCTGACTCCCGGCATTGTGATTACGACCGGAATGTTAACGACATAAGTAAATTATAGTTAAATATTTATGTGAATAAAAATCTTCGTGGTTACTTATTTGTGGTCCGATACAACACATCTTGCATAATCCGCCATAAGAATAGAATTCCAACCCCTTCTGTTTCTTCCAATTTTAAATATTACGCTTTTCGATATCGTTGATAACTTACTCATTCTAATGGAGTCTTGGCTTTCCCGCTCTGCGTTCTGCTAAGATATTCATTTTACAAACATATGAGATTCTGCCTAATTTCCATTACCTACGGTTTGAAACTATTTCACGTCAAAACAATGAGCAGAGAAATCTCTTTGCTTTTCGAAATCGATTAAATAATGTTTACACCGCTGAAACCACTAATATCCTTTTGGACTAAATTCACTTTTAATTTTGCTGTTAATTTGCATAAAGAACAGTTTGGATACAGCAGAAAGCAAATTTTTTTTAATTAATTAATTCAAATAGATTGTAAATAAAAATATCTCCAGAACTTTCAAAAATTGACATAATAGAAACACAAAAATGTCATTCGCTGTTGGTGCATGTAAAACTTTCGCCAAAATCTTGTTAAAAATGTGTCAGGGTATACTCCAAACGCAATAGCCCGATGAAAATGTGTAGAAAATTTGACTTTTTTCAAAAAATATTTTTGCAAATTTTTCGCAGATTTTCGCGGTTTTTTTAGGTTTTATCCTTTTCTGCCATGAGACGATTCCGAATTGGTGCAAATTGTCAAAATCTGTTCAGCCGTTCTTTAGTTATAAGCGTAGTAACTAACATCATCCTTTTTTATATATATAGATTTGGTTGATTATAGTTTCTTAAATATACCAATTAGCATTAATTAAGAATAACAATTTGAACTAATTTATATTAATTTTGAAAGTGTTAGCTTAACGTAATACACAAATCACAAACTCAGTGATTTTTTTCGTTTTTGATACTTTATCTGATACAACATAAATATCAGTTAGCGTGGAATTTTAAAGTGTTTTTGATCTTTTTCATTTTCATTAATTCCATTCAGAGTAGGGAGAACCATTGTTGTTCCTATGCCAAGTTGAAGATAGTTATGCCTTGAAGTCTCCTATTACCATGATTCCATACTTGAAACTTAAAATTAAACCCGTTGCAAATAAGGCAAGGATCGAATCAGCACACATACATGTGCATATGAATTGCTAACAATTTAAAAAAGTTGACAAATAAAACCTAGCAAATAGACGTGATTACATAGCACAAAAATGTCTTGGTTTACTTAACAATGACATTATATTTTCTTATGGAATCTTTTCGCTCTTCCTTCCTTGCCAAATATCTCCCTTATTCTGTCCATACTTTTACTTTTGGCATTGGACCAATATTTTGTGTACAAACGAAAAAAAGTGTCAATGCACACAAAATGGCACCAGAAAGAACACTTTCATCCAATAGACTGATAATTATTTTTGGCAAAACAAATACAAAAACTGGCTCATAAATTCTGGTGCAATGTTAAACTGCTAAACAAATACAACGGAGTACTACAACGGATGTGTAAACAGACATGAGGACAGACGATCGGACGGGCGGTCGGACTGACAAAGGAAGGAAGGAAAGCCTGGGACATTTAAAGAAGCACAAACATCCAAATAAATTTCATTTTCTTTTCCCCTCTCCGAATGTCAAGGCCAGAAGATTTACGAATTATTTCGGGGTCAAATTTTATTGATTAAATTTTTCTTTTCTTGATTGCAGCTAAAGTCAGAAAAGAAAAACGTTAGTTTGCGAGTGTGTGTGTGTTCGTGTTTGGTCAAAGTTCACACATTGGTCAATGAAGCCATTGTGTTAAAGTGGCATTTTCTTAAATTTGTTTAGGATGTAGCATTATCATTTTCAATAAACATAAACACAACTTGTCTTATTATCTGTGTGCAAAATAGAACAAATTTCACCGATTCATACGTACTTATTTCAAATATAATTTTCATGGGATTATTATATATTATCAGTAGACATAGGATTTTGCATATTTGCATATTTTTTAATAATAGAGATACGAAGATTCTGATTGGACCAAAATTCGTTTCAAAGAAAGCTAAATTCAATGGCAGGGTCATATTTTGTATTTATTTTGCATTTTTGCATATGCACAAAATATGCAAAAAATATGCAAAATATGCAAAAAATATGCAAAATATGCAAAAAAAAAATATGCAAAATATGCAAAAAATATGCAAAATATGCAAAAAATATGCAAAATATGCAAAAAAAATATGCAGAATATGCAAAATATGCAAACAGTTTTTGGCCGAAAATCGTCATAAATGTCGTAAAATTGACAATTAAATTTGGGAAAAATCATCAAAGTGTCCTAAATTAAAATTGTTGGCCGTTTAATGTCGCTTTTTTAGCAGATTATTATGCTATTGAGACCCGTTACCACAGTATGAATATAAAAATATGGTTATATGTATATTGTAATACCATTTTTTATTATTAACCTATTAAAAAATATAAAATTTGATAAATTGTCAAATATTTTATTTAAAATTCAATATTTTCTTTGTCTTAATTTGTTGCATTAGTCTGGTTTTAATTCAAAGGGAAAACATCGATGTCGGATTTTTTATGCGGCACTCCCCTAAAGAATTTAGTTTTGTTAGATTTTAAGATTGATAAAGTTTGAGCACAATTGGAATATGTTAACACATGCCACTGGGTCCTCGTAGTTATGAAAATCTCGACTTTTTGGCTATTTGACGACTTCAGCTACCCATATCTATGAAACGATTAAAACTATTTGCCCGTGTTAAGCATTAAATTAAATGCCATACTATTCTTAATATTTCTTGCCGAACAACAAAATACGTAAGTAATACTGAATTCAAGATAATAAAGTCAATGTCCCGAAAACGCCTTAGGGTGAAAATGGAGTCTATTGTGAAAAAAACCCTTTTTACAGTGTTTAATTTAACTCGCTTTTGTGTCTGTTTATTTCAAATCTAGTAACTTATTTTCCACACAGTTGTAGTTGACCAATCGAACTAAAACTTTGCCCACTTTTCAGACTTGGATGACAATACATAAATATGAAACCAAAACCAATATGGGTCCATTTTTTTCATAGAGCCCCCATATAGCGGTACCACCCGATTTAAAGTATTTTAAGAATTCTGTTTTAATTTTTAGGCCGAATTGGCTATAACTTGGCATTTGGGGTTCCCAATGGTACAGAAACTTCCTCACCAAAAATGTTGGACTCACGATTTCAGGTTTTTTAAAGTTTTTATCTACATTTTCGGCCTAAATTGACTATAATTTTGTTATGAGGTTCTCAGTGGTCAACAAAATTAAATGCTGAAAAGTAAAAAATAAAAAATAGTTAAAAAATAGGTTTTAGTGTTTTATTTATAAATGCACTTAAAACTAGAAAATAATTTTTAATGATGAAATCTCTCAAATAAAACGCTTGCATTTGAATTAAAAATTTTGGCAATATTAAACGGCAATCGTTTTGAAAAAATTATTTTCTAGTTTAAGTGCTTTTATAAATAAAACATTGTACATTTTTAATAAAAACAAATGTCTTTTACATTTTGTTCATATTTAAATTTATTTAAGGGACTGAAATAATGTGATTTTGGAGCCATTTGGGTAAAGATGACTACTTGGTGATGAACTCGACTCCTTGCTCTGCTATGTCGTTCACAACTTTCAAGTTGTTTACCATCCTTTACCCTTCCTGCTAATTGATGTTTTGTGGTCAAGTTGCAGGATCTTTTTCAAGAAATTCGGAGTTAATGCTTAATCTCTTAAACAACAAGTAAGTATTCCCTGTAATTACGTCTGCTAGACTTTTTCTGGGAATTTCGGCAGTTGTTCTTTTGTTACTTTGGTTTTTTCCATCTTCTTCTACATGCTTTGTTAAGATATTTTTTGCATTTGGCTCTTTACGGTGGTTTGAACTATTTTTGATCAAACAATGCCAGGCAAACAAGTTCAGGACTAAGATACCACCGATGATTTATCATTTTGTTATTTCCTTTATCTGATATTTGTTTCGTATTTCAATAAATCTTCAATGCGGTTTAGGTCTTATTTTGGACCAAAAAATATTTCTGAATTTCGTTACCACTATTTTTATACCCTCCACCATAGTATGGAGGGTATATTAAGTTTGTCATTCCGTTTGTAACACATCGAACTAATCATTTGCGACCCTATAAAGTATATATATTCTTGATCAGGATAAAATTCTAAGACGATCTAGCCATGTCCGTCTGTCTGTCCGTCTGTTGTAATCACTCTAGCGTCCGCAATAATTGAGATAGAGTGCTGAAATTTTGCACCCGAGGGTCTTTTCTCCATAGGCAGGTCAAGTTCGAAGATGGGCTATATCGGTCCACTCTTTGGTATAGCCCCCATATAACGGTACCTCCGGATTTGAGGTATTTTGACGTTCTTCGACACATTTGCAGACCGAATTAGCTATAATTTGGCACTTAGTGTTCCTAGTGATCAACAAACTTATATCCCAAAGGATATGGGCATAGGTCCATGTTTTGGTATAGTCCCCATATAACGGTACCTCCCGATATTCGGTATTTTGAGAATTTTAGCCACAATTTTTAACCGAACTAGCTGTAATTTGCCATTTGAGATTCTCAGTGTTCATTAAACATCCCCACCGAACATCGTCTACATAGGTCCATGTTTTGGTATAGCCCCCATATAACGGTACA
This sequence comes from Musca autumnalis, assembly GCF_047663935.1. Classification (NCBI taxonomy): domain Eukaryota; kingdom Metazoa; phylum Arthropoda; class Insecta; order Diptera; family Muscidae; genus Musca; species Musca autumnalis. The sequence continues at coordinate 97,181,203 of NW_027411644.1, read as the reverse complement.
TCCCCATTTTCGGTATTTTGAGCATTTTAGTTACAATTTTTAACCGAACCAGCTGTAATTTGACATTTGAGATTCACAGTGGTCATTAAACATCCCCACCAAACATCGTCAACATAGGTCCATGTTTTGGTATAGCCCCCATATAACGGTACCTCCCAATTTTCGG